>NC_082708.1:25497560-25800590 GCF_030144855.1 Hypanus sabinus | reverse complement strand
TTTTCACTGCATGAAGAAGAAAACAATGTAATGAATGCAATATATGCACAATACTGCAGGAAAGGTTTGGGTGCTTATTGTGTTTTCTCCCCACTGCCATCTACCTGTGATTTATATCGATATCTATATTGCTGGATGTTATTTCACTAATCCAAATTTACACTTAGAAATAGAAAGTGAACCATCCACTGTTACTGATTTGTTGACAAACGAGATCAATCTTCAGCATCTCAGTCTGACAATTCAGGAAGATTTCCACCTATCCATTATCATGCTTTAGAATCTCTACTAGTGCTTTGATAAACCTACACAAATCTGAAGAGCTGCTAATTATAAATCAGAAAAGCAAACTGATGGCTTGAGATTTTAGCGAAACCTACCCACAAGTTTTCCCATTTCGAACCCGGCCTTTGAGCTGCTTGGGACAGTGCTAGGCTAGTTGGTGGCTTTATTTCAAACCAGAACCATTGGCTGGGGTCCCACAGTTAAAATTCATGCAGTGACCCCTCTTGAAATGAGTGCTATCCTTCTGAAACCATCTGTTGAGGATTTATGTATGAACAGTAGCCATTTGAAGGATAAGAGCACCACTGTCAAATTAGTCCAAAGGAAGATGGTTGAGGAAGGAGAAGTAAATGTTATAAACATTGGATCTGGTAAAGTTTTGGATTAAATAAAATTTTGCCATTCTTAAAATCACACCAGTTTTAAATTGTCATCATTTGAAGAACGGGTATCCTCTGGGTGCTGTGGTTTTCTCCCATAGTCCAAAGACTTGCTAATAGGTAGGTTAATTGGTCATTGAAAATTGTCCCATGATGAGGCTGGGGTTAAATCGGGGGTTGCTGAGCTGCACGGCTCCAAGGGCCAAAAAGGCCTACTCCACGCTGTCTATCAATAAGTAAAAAATAAAAGAAGAATAATCTTGTGTCAGTGCATCCAGAATCAAATTGTTTACCATTTGAACTCTTTGTAAACTTGTTGCTTCCATATCAAGTAGCATCGGAGTAAATAAAAATCCCAATCACATTGTGTCATGAGCCCATCAATACAACGAAGTCTTGGGTAAAGATAGCTATTTTGTAAACGTGTGCAATGGATTTCACTAGTCCTGAGTTTTAAATGTACAATTTTTTTGTTAATGATGCTGGTAACACTCTTATGCAACTGTTTTTGCTTTGTTTGTTTTGCTCTTTTATTCTCTTCAGCGTTTATGAGGAGGGTTGGTGAGTTTCTAGCTGATGACAGCTAAGATTGTTTGTTTAATTTCCACATTCATTTTGCCTCCAGTTTCATTTTCTTTTCAAACCAAAATGTCTCCCATTGAAAATACCATAAGCACCCTCATTCAAGCACTAACCCCAAGTTTGTGTAAATTCCACTTTTAACTGTGGGGCATCTGGAGCACCACCATTAATCATGTGATATCTGGAGCTCTATTGTTAACTATGGGGCACCTGGAGCTCCACCTTTAACTGTGGTATGTCTGTTGGAGATGCTAGAGTTATTTAATGTTGCCATTTAATCAAAAATGTATGTCTGCCTGTGTCTCAGTGCCATATTGTAATATACCATGTCTTCCACTTAACAAACAGATCTTCAAACCAACTACCATGCATGAATAGACTCTTAAAGGTCTGTGTAAAACAAATGTTAATTGATTTGATCTTATGTCATTTTCAAGATGCACCTTGGGTAGATTCTTAATAGATGTTCAATTAGAATTTTTTTTGCTTAGTTAGCTTTAATATTTCTCTTGAGAGTGCCTTTTCCTAATTTTACTTTTAATTGAGTATAGAAGGAACAGTAGCCAGTTGAGAAACTCTACCGAGTTTTATACAGCAAATCTTTCCCCCCCCCCCACCATTCTTGCTCTTGATCTAATTCTTTACCATGGGCGGTACAGTAGCATAGCAGTTAGTTTAACACTATTACAGCACCAGTGACCTGGGTTCAATTCCTGCCACTATCTGTAAGAAGTTTGTACACTCTCCCTGTGACCAGGTAAGTTTCCTCCCACAGTGCAAAGATATATGGGTTAGTAGGTTAATCAGTCGCATGTGTAATTGGGCCGGAAGAACCTGTTACCGTGCAGTACTCTAAACCTAAATCTTCAGCACCATGCAGTTGAATTTGAGTACTTGGTGCAACAGAGGAGTGTTGCAGATAAGAAGGATTAAATGAGTGAGCCTTGTCCTGTTTTATTTCAAATAGTTATTGTGGTAAGTATACAATAATTTTTTCAAGACAAGTCTCACTCTCTGAAATCAATACTGTTGACCTGGGTTTAAAAGCATTGATATAAATGCTCTCTATCAGGCAATCTTAATGAAAGTAGATAATTTTATCTAGTAGTTGATAATGGAAACAACTAGATTAAATATGTGCATGCCTCAATAACAATGCTAATTTAGCAAACTCAAAATTAACTCTACTTAAAAGCAATCATCTTTCAGATTGTATGTCCTATTTAAGGGATAATAAGAACTGTGTAAGATGGTATAAGTTGCTTAATTATGAAACTCTAGATTTCTTAGAATGATGCAGAAAGTTAAATCATATTTGTTCTTCAGAAAATCTGGTTGAAAAATCATTGTGCATTCTTGACATTTGATGGGCACCACTTCAGGACCTCAACTTTGCTTATAATTTCCACAGATCCTAATGCCTCTGTACTATAATAAATCCAGGATCAAGAGATGCAAGTTTACTGTAAACTTTGCAAAAAAATATTCATTTCAGTAATTTAGTTCTTAGGCAATAGACTAGGAGAGATTCAAATACTATTGAAGCTGAATTGAACTCGTTTGATTCCAAAACTTGTGAAATACTTCAATAATTTAAATTTTACAGGTCAAGTTGTAGTGATTGAGCAAGTTCTGCAAGAAATGTACAATTAAACAATAGTACCAGGGTAAAGTGGTATTTCAGCATTTCAGCTCCCTTGCTTTCTATGAATAGTTTACCTAAGTTCAAAGTCACAGCCATACTTGTCATGAGAACAGAACTAGAACAAAAAATATTTGGGTGAGCGAGTTTAATCCTGTATTCAAACTCTGCTTTAATTAATACTTTAAATAAAAACAGAAGATGCTGAAATCATTCAACAGACTAGGCAGCATCTGTGGAAAGAGAAACAGAGTTAATGTTTCACTTTGAAGCTTCTTCACTAATCTGGGCAGTGGGTTATGAGAACAGAGACAAGGGAATGTAAGAGTTGTGAAATGCTTTTGAGTTGTTTTCTTCAACTATGTTTTCCCTTTCATGTTTTCACAAATCCATTCACTACGTTGCATCTGTTGCCTTCACGCCACTTCTGTTGAAAATTATACCTCCTATGGTATTTGCCTTTCACCCCACCAAACTTTATATTCAATGGATTATCCTTTGCAATTTCCACCATTTTTATTGCGATTCTACCATCTTAGTAAAAGTCTTTATTTTAGGTTTCCTGCATCTGCGTAATTTCTTTCTCAATTTTCATTCACCGTGACATTCTGACTGACAACATCTTCCAGTCATTCACATGGTCATTAAATCCTCCAATGTAGAGACAGCCCCTTCACACCAAGTGCAAACAAACTTTCAGATACCCATTTTATTCTCCACATTCCCATCAACTCTTCTCACATTCTATTAATCACCCGACTGCTCGGGGCTGTTTACAGTGTCCAGTTAACCAACACAAAATGCTGGAGGACCTGCAGCATCTGAAAAATGTAAACAGTTGACGTTTCGGGCTGAGATCCGTCAAAAGCACTGTTCTGTTTGTGACTCCCTGATCCACTGCCTTTTCTGTCTCCAGCACCGTTCACTTAGTCTTTTATCATGACCACCACACAAGATGAAATACTTACTTCATTTTCTTCACTTCCTGCTTTCCAGGAACCCTACTAGTTCTTCCAGGTGCAGCAGTGTTTCACTCACCCCTCTTTCCAAACTAGTGTACTTAATACTCAGTATTCATAATGTGACCTACTCTCCATAGGTGAAAACAGATGGGTGACCACTCTTTAGAGCATCTACAGGCAGTTCGCAGGGGTGACCCTGATCATCCTGTTACACGCCAGTTTAATTTTCCATTCCACTGACTGTGGCCACTTGCACTGCTTTGACGAGATCCAAAGTATGCTTGATGAATAGCACCTCATTATTCATTTGGACATTGCAGCATTATCTAGTTCTACACTTTTAGTAAAATCATGTTCTCTGTTCATATTAGAATGGGCCAGGTCATCCATCTGTGATATTGGCAAAGCCCTTCCTCCCTTCATTAACAAACCCTGATTTGCAACTGTCCATTTCACAATTTTTATATTTCTTGTTTCCTTTCCTTCCAGGTTCTGGTGAAGAGACACTGAACTGTTTTTATTTCAGATTACAGCATCTGTAGTATTTTGATATACAGTAACTGCTTTAATTAGGTGCCATACTTCCCCCAGTGTTATACTTACCAAAAAGGATGTGCCATCTTATTTCCTGGCCACTCAGTTTGCTAATGGTATGCAGTGGGAATTTTTAAAAACAGTGGTAAACTAAATGCTTAAAGTTGTTAAAGGGAAGAATATAGAATGTCAAATATGTATGATTTGGAAATAAAATGATAGACCAGGAGTTATCTGACAGTTGATTTCAACACTGAACATTTCAGTGAGGAACAAATACATCTGAACATAATTATATGTGCAACATAAATAATTTTCTGAACATTATTCATATTTTTTCTTACAGTTCATCATCTAGTTCCCAGTCTATAGTATACATACCACAAGATATAGTAAGAGCTAAAGAAATTATAGCAAGTATTAATACCCTTAAAACACAAGTCAGTTACTATGCAGAACGTCTGTCAAGAGCAGCCAAGGAGAGATCTGCAAATGGTCTTGAGAGGACACTGGCAATTTTGGCAGACAAGGTAAATGATGTTTTCTACATTGTTTTTATGCTTACACATGCTAGTGTGATAGTATTATGACTAATTACATTCTTAACCCATCTCTAATGGGGATGCTTCTGTATAACTGGCCAATCCTCTTCCCATCTTTACAAAGTATATTGTAGCCCTGCTAAAGAGGGGGCAAATAAAAGATGTTCTTCACTTTTCGGGCAGCAGAGGAAGGAAAAAAGCAGGTGTTCAGTGGGAGAATGCAAATGAGGTGAGGTGAGGTCAGGTGAGAGAAGAAATCTCCACATGAAATATTTGGGGAAGGATAGGCAGCGAGTCAGCTGAGAGAGAGGTTGGGAAACCTGTTCAAATGACTTGCTGCTCAGTGCAGAAGGTGACATGCTGAGTAGATGTAGTAGTGTTAAACTGTAGTTTGTTAACCTATATATGTTTTGCTCTGTGTTGTAGTAAAGTATTTATTGTGTTCCAGGTAAGTGCTTATATGGTGCAAGAGCAGTCTAGCATGTATTTTGATAATCAGCAATGTCTTTCTCCCCCACTTTCTGCAAATAGAATCAAAGTTGTACAGCATGGAAACAGGCCCATCCGAATCAAGTTTAATATCACTGGCATAGGAAATTTGTTGATCTGTGGCAGCAGTGTATGCAATACATAGTAATAAAAGCTACATTTACAATAAGTTCGCGTGTGCGCGCACACGCGCACACACACATACGCACACGCACACACACACACACACCTGTGCACCCTAGATTTTTCGGATGTTTCTTTTTTGTCTTCTCCATTAACATGTCAGTAGAAAAGAACAAAATTTGGATTTCCAGTCTTTATTTTCCAAAAAAAGTTAAATGTTTCACAGAACTTTTTAGTATTTTGTTAAAGAAAGTAACATGTTAAGTAATAGCACACACAAAATGCTGGTAGAACACAGCAGGCCAGGCAGCATCTATAGAAGCACTGTCGACGTTTCGGGCCGAGTAATAGGCTACTCTTCAAATAAAAACTTGATGACTTTCTAGGTATATGTAGCTCAGTGCATGTCTTTTTTTGTGCGGGAGTGGGATTTGGGGTTGATGTGCCTGATCTATTTTGTTCGGGTTTTTTTTACGGGGAGGTGGGATTTGAGTGTTGATGATCATGCTGCCTTTCTTTGCCTTCTGGTTTTCTTGGTTTCGTGGCCTGCCAGAGAATTGAAGAATTTCAGAGTTGTATACTTTGATGATAAATGAACCTTTGAAACAAAGGTAACAAACAGGTGCTAATTATCAGTGACATAATGAGTTGAATGAACTAAATTGATTAACTGAAATAGAAACAGGTGTAGAAGGAATCAAAGTAACACACACAGAATACTGGAGCAACTCAGCAGGCCAGGCAGTATCTATGGAAAGGAGTACAGTCGGCGTTTCAGTCTGAGATCTTTCGGCAGGACTGGAGAAAAAAAGGTGAGTCAGAGTTAGAAGGTGGGGAGGGGAGGAAGAAACACAAGGTGATCAGTGAAACTGGGAAGAGGTGATGTAAAGAGCTGGGAAGTTGAGGAGTGAAAAGGATACAGGACTGGAGAAGGGGGAATCGAATAGAAGAAAACAGAAGGCCATGGAAGAAAGAAAAGAGGGAAGAGCACCAGAGGGAGGCAAAGGGCAGGTAAGGAGATATGGTGAGAGAGAGAAAAGGGGATGGTGAAGGGGGGGCATTACTGGAGGTTTGAGAAATCAATGTTCATGCCATCAGGTTGGAGGCTCCCCAAACGTAATATAAGGTGTTGTTCCTCCATCCTGAGTGCGGCCTCTTTGCGACAGTGGAGGAGGTCATGGATTGACATATGGGAATGGGAAGTGGAATTAAAATGGGTGGCCACTGGGAGATCCTGGCTTTTCTGGCGGATGGAGTGTAGGTGCTCGGCGAAGTGGTCTCCCAATCTACGTTGGGTCTCATCAATATACAGGAGGCTACATTGGGAGCACTGATACAGTAGATGACCCCAACAGACTCACAGATGAAGTGTCTAGCATTTTGCGTGTTTGCTTGGGTTTCCAACATCTACAGATTTTCGCTTGTTTGTAGAAGGAATCAAACTGGACAAAGAATAACCAAACTAAAAAGTGAGGGTGTGGCAGATGTGACAGTTTAACTTTCAAATCATCAATTCTAACACCATGCTGAGAATGAGCATAGCAACAAGACACAAGGTGGACATCCTGCATCAGCAAGGTCGCTCCCAAGCAGAAATTTTGCTGCGGACAAGAATTTCAAGATGTGTCTGTCAGAAGAAGCACAAAGAAACATAGTGGCCAGCCATGGAAACTGAGTGCAGCAGATGACAAATACATCAAACTGAAGTCCCTTCTAAGTCAGAAGAGATCAAGCACTACTATTAGCTCTGAACTCACAGAAACGACTGGAACCCAAGTACACCCCTTACCACCCAGGGAAGTCTTATCAGAAGTGGTCTTCATGGAATAGTTGCTGCCAAAAGCCATTCATCCAAAGTGGAAACAAAGCTAAGGGACTCATGCACAAAAACACAAGGACTGGAGTGCTGAACAATGGCAGCAAGTGCTTAGGACTGATGAGTTAAAATTTGAAATTTTTGGCTAAAACTGGAGGCAGTTTGTAGAAAAGCTGGAGAGCGCTACATGGATGAGTGTCTGCAGCCAACAGTGAAGCACGGTGGAGATTCCCTGTAGGCTTGGTCTGCATTTCTGCAAATGAACTTGGTGATCTCATCAGAATTAATGGAATCCTCAATGCTGAGAAGTACAAGCAGATTCTCAACCTTCATGCAATACCTTCTGGACAATGACCCTAAACACGCACCCAAGATCTTAAAGAACTATCTTCAGCGAAAAGGAGAACAAGGAGTTCTGCAACAGATGGCATGGTGGCCTCCACGGAACCCTGATCTCAACATCATCGAGGCTGTTTGGGATTACCTTGGAGAGACAGAAGCAAGCAAGACAACCAAAGTCTGCATAAGAACTGTGGCAAGTTCTCCAAGATGCCTAGAACAACCTACCAGCCAATTTTCTTATAAAACTGCATGACAGTGTACCTAAGAGAATCAAGACTGTAGAGGGGTGTACGGGTTCCAGTCATTTCTGTGAGTTCAGAACTGATAGCAGTGCTTGATCTCCTCTGGTTTAGAAGGGACTTCAGTTTGATGTATCTCTTGTCTGCTGCACTCAGTGTACCTAAGAGAATCAAAGGTGGTCACACTAAATGTTGATTTGATTTAGTTTTTTATAGTTTATTGCCCTTTATAGTAATTCTTTTGATAGAAATGTTTCATTTCATTATTTTTGAAAGAATTTTCACTTTACAGAATATCTTTACATGTGCCTTGCACAGTACTGTGAAAAAAAATCAGTGCAAAAGAAAAGAGAAAAAAGAAAATTAAGAAATCTGATGTCGGAGGAGAGGAGGCTGTTTCTGAAACGTAGTAAGCTCCTGTACCACCTCCATGATGGTAGCAGTGAGAAAAGGGTGTGTCCAGGGTGACAGGGATCCTTCATGATGAATGCCACTTTCTTTGAGGCAGTGTTTTGTGTCACTTTGGCCTGCCATGTCTGTTCTGACCATCATATCTATTGATACTATTTATATATCAACCTCATTGTTTGCATTAATTCTTATATCCCTCTCTGCCTTGCTCATTCAAGTACCTAAGCAGATGCTTCTTAAAATGTTCCTAATCCTGGCTCCACAGACTCTTCCAGCAGCTAACTCCAGATACCAACTACTCTAGTGTGGAGAACAAATTACCCCTCAGCTCTCCTTTAAACATCCTCCCTCTCACCTTAAACCTATGCCCTCTGGTTTTAGACACCCCTACCAGGGGAAGCAGACTGTCTCTATATGCCCTTATAAATTTATATACCTTCCATCATGTCACATATCCCCAGGAAAACTAACAAAGCCTATCCCATCTCTCCTGATAACTCAAATCAAGGTGTTTTTTTTTACAAATGCTGATCACTGCTTGGTATCTTACCCAAATCTCTACTCTTCTTCTATAAACCTACAATAAAATTAATGTTGATTTAGAACATTGGGTGTGGAAAAGACGGTGGGAGTGCTATGTAACCTCCAACATCAACTCATGGGAGTCTTAAACATCAACTGTTAACACAAGTTCCTAGTCAAGAAGCTAATTTATATTTGCAGGTGGATGATGGCAGGCTATGTGGGAGGAAAGAGTTGGATTGATCTTAGAGTATGTTTAAAGGTCTGCACAACATTATGGGCCTGCACTGTGTTGTGGTGTTCTACATAACTTCTCTGCTCCCTGCCTATTTCTATATCAAAATAGAAATGTCTCCTCTAGCATTTAAAAGGTATTGAAATAAGCCTTTGCAATATACAATTTAGTGTTTTATTGTAGAAATGAATGCATACATGAGTATTTAAGATGACACTTAAATAATTTATCTGGAATTAGAATTTCAAAGATTTGGTTCATCAGTGTGTGGCCAGTAAATCTTCAATTTTCATTCTTGTGTATAAGGAGCAAACTAAATTCTAAGAGTGTTTATTGGGTATTATTAACTCTCTGGAGGTGTTTTATTTTTTTCTCATACAGACAAGACAACTGGTCACTGTTTGTGACTGTAAATTGCTGGCAAATGCTGTTGAAGCCCTTAATGCTGCCAGGCCCAACTACATTGCTTCCAAATCGTCCCCATCAGGAGAAGCAGACCAAGTGATGCTCCGGAATGACCAGGATACCCTCATGGCTAAATGGGCAGGCAGGAACAGCCGCTCTTCCCTGCATATTAGCTGGCATGAGGAGGAATGGGTAAGTCCATTGAGTTATTTAGAGTTTGATTCAAGTTAGTTCATTGTTATGTACAAAGCTCAGGCTATGAAATTCTTGTTTGAAGCTCAGAGAGAAAACAGCATATGTGGTAATAATAAAAGCACCAGTAAATATAGGAAAACAGAATGGTGTGGAGCGTGATGCTGAAATACATCCTCAGATGTGGTGGGACTCATCGTCAGTGACATAACCTGGCGTCATCGGGTGCTTTGGGTCTTTCAACCACAGACACTCTCGCCCAAGCAACCCAGTCAGGGTTGGTCAGGCCTTGACTTGTACTCCAGTAGCATTGGTCCACGGCTCATCGGTCACACTTCTTGATCCATAGCCATCTGGAGGCTCACTCAGCAGCCTCTGAGATGGCCCTAATGGCTCTTTTCTTTGCATTCCCCATAATGCCAAGGAAAGAGTAGGTTCTGCGCCGCGAACAGCCAGCAAAACCTCGACACCCCACCCCTGTAGGCTGACTTTGTGCCCTCCACCCCTGTATCTGGGATTGCTCTACCAGGTCCTGGTAAGTGGGTTTCTTACATTCAAATGCCTTCTCAAGCCAGTCTTCCTAAGGAACTGTCAGTACTACCATCACCACTGCTTTGAGATTCCTGACCAAATGACTAGGTCAGGCCTCAGCGATAATAATGCGATGAAGTCAGAGAACTTTTAATTGCTTGCCCAGATTGATTTTCAGTTGCCAGTCAGACACCATGGCAAGCAAGCCAGCTGGTGGGCTGAAGCCGTGGTTGGTCTCCAGCTTTGAGAAGGGCTACGGGCTCTCCAGTTTGATGGAGGTGTCTACTGTTGTTAATGCCCGAGGAGATGCCTTCTGCCGGTAGCACTGAAAGAATTGCTAAAGTGATAAAAACAGGAGAGAGAATCGTAAGCACAAGAGATTTTACAGAAATCTTGAGCAACACACCCAAAATGCTGGAGAAACAGCGCAGGTCAGGCAGCTTCTATAGAGGGGAATGAACAGATGTTTTGGGCTGAGACTCTTCATCAGGACTGGAAAGGAAAGGGGCATAAGAGGTGAGGGAGAGGAAGGAGTACAATCTAGGCAGGTAATAGGTGAGTCTAGGTGGGTGGATGAGGAGGGATGAAATAAGAAGCTTGGAGAGGACATGTGGAAAAGGTAAAGGACTGAAGAGGAAGGATTCTAATAGTTTATCAGGGAAGAAGGAAGGTATGAGATGATGGGCTGGTGAGGAGAAGAGAAGGGATGAGAGGGTAACCAGAATGGGGAATGGAAAAAGGAGGAAGGAGGGAGGGGAAGTTACCAGTAAAGGGGTCAATGTTCATGCCATTAGGTTGGAGACTGCACAAATGAAATATGCGGTACAGGGCCTCCAACCTGAGTTTGACCTCATTGTGGCTGTAGAGGAAGCCATTGACTGGCATGTCGCAATGGGAATGGGAAGTTGAAATAATTAGATTTAATGGGTAAATAGAATTAAGGATTCAAGAATGTGACAACAGCACTGAGAAGGGGATATGAAAAAGATGATTAGTTCAGAAATCTGATAACATGGTGCAGTTGATATTCTTAAGCAACACTAAACCAAATTTTGAAGGAACTCAGCAGATCTGGCAACATTTATGGAGAGGGATAAGCAGTGAGTGTTTTGGGCCATGAAAAGGCAGGACTTCTTTTCACAGCGGGCAGCGGAGTCCGTGGAAGCAGAGTCCTGGGCTTTGGCTAAGTGGGCTTCGGTGTAAGGGGACTTCGGTAAGCTTGTGTGATTGCTCGCTGAGGGGAAGAAGGTAAGGTCGCTAGGTGCTTTTTAGACTTATTCTATTAATCCAGTTCAGGTATGGGGAAGACAGTCAGAGCAGTGGTGTGCTCCGTTTGCAGTATGTGGGAGGTCAGGGTCAACACAGTTGTCCCTGATGACCACACCTGCAAAAGGTGCGTCCAGCTGCAGCTCCTATCAGACCGAATTAGGGAGTTGGAGCAGGAGCTGGATGAACTACGGATCATTCGGGAGGTGGAGGCAGAGATAGATAGTTATCAGGAGGTAGTCACACCAAAGAACCAAGATTTAGGCAGATGGGTGACGGTCCAGAGAGGCAGGGGGAGCAGGCTGAGAGCAGAGCACCCCTGCGGCCATTCCCATTAACAATAAGTATACCGTACTGGATACTGTTGATGGGGATGACCTACCAGGAATGAGTTGTAGTGGTCCTGCCTCTGGCACAGAGGTTGAACCCTCAACTAGAAAGGGGAGGAGGGAAGAGAAGAGAGCAATAGTTTTAGAGGACTCTATAGTTAGGGGGGCAGATAGGAGATTTTGTGGGGCAGATCGGGAGTCTCGGATGGTATGTTGCCTCCGTGGTGCCAGGGTCCGGGACATCTCAGATCAGGTGCAGGCTATTCTTGAGAGTGAGGGCATGAACCCAGATGTAGTGGTCCATGTAGGGACCAATGATGAAGGTAAGATGAGTGAGGGGGTCCTGCTTAGAGAGTTCAGGGAGTTAGGAGTGAAGCTGAAAGGCAGGACCTCCAGGGTGACAATCTCGGGATTGCTACCTGTGCCACGTGCGAGTGAGGCGAAGAATAGAATGATTATGCACATTAATACGAGGCTGAGAGCATGGTGCAGGAAGGAAGGGTTCAGGTTTTTGGATAATTGGTCTTTGTTCCAGGGACATTGGGATCTGTTTCGAAGGGATGGTCTACATCTGAACCGGAGGGGTACTAACATTCTTGCAGGAGTATTTGCCAGTGCTGCTCGGGGGGGGGGGTTTAAACTAGATGTGCAGGGGGCAGGGATCCAGATCCAGAGGGTTGGTCAGAAAGTGCATGGGGTTAAATGTGTACAAGGTTTGGGTGATCTTGAGAAGGTCATCAAAATTCAGGGTCCAATTTGCCCGATGGAAGTTCAAGGAGCTGGGTTAGGTACAGTAGACAGTCTTTTAAGCAAAGAGAGGAGGAATGGGCTAAGAATTCTATACTTGAATGCGCGTAGTGTCAGAAATAAGACAGATGAGCTTGAAGCTCAGATGAAAATGGGGAACTACGATATTGTTGGGATAACGGAGACATGGCTGCAAGGGGATCAGGCCTGGGAATTGAGTGTACCAGGGTATACGTGCTATCGTAGAGACAGAAATATGGGAAGAGGGGGTGGGGTGGCCCTGTTGGTGAGGAATGAGATTCAGTCCTTAGCAAGAGGTGACTTGGGAACAGGGGAAGTAGAGTCTGTGTGGATTGAGCTGAGGAACAGTAAGGGTAAAAACACCCTAATGGGTGTTGTGTACAGGCCCCCAAACAGTAGCGTGGATATTGGGTACAAGTTGATTAGGGAGTTAACATTGGCATGTGCTAAAGGTAATGCAGTCGTTATGGGAGATTTCAACATGCAGGTGGACTGGGAGAATCAGGTAGGTGCTGGACCCCAGGATAGGGACTTTGTGGAGTGTCTAAGGGATGTATTTTTGGAACAGCTTGTGCTTGAGCCAACCAGGAACGAGGCTATTTTGGACCTGGTGATGTGTAATGAACAGGAATTGATAAGTGATCTTGAAGTAAAGGAGCCATGAGGAAGTAGTGATCATAACATGATAAGTTTTTATCTACAATTTGAGAGGGATAGGGGCAGATCAGAGGTGTCAGTGTTGCAATTAAATAAAGGAGACTATGGAGCCATGAGGTTAAGCCAAAGTTAAATGGGCAGATGCCCTGGCAGGAAAGATAGTGGATCAGCAGTGGCAGATATTCTTGGGCATAATACAAAAGATGCAAATGCAGTTCATTCCAATGAGAAGGAAGGATTCAAAGAGGGGGAAGGGGCCACAGTGGTTGACAAAGGAAGTCAGAGATTGTATAGCATTAAAGAAAAAGAAGTATGACAGGGCTAAGATGAGTGGGAATACAGAAGATTGGGAAAGTTTTAAGGAACAGCAGATCTTAACTAAAAAAGCAATACGGAGAGAAAAAAATCAGGTATGAGCTCAGTCTAGCCAGGAATATAAAAGGGGATAGCAAAAGCTTTTTTAGCTATGTGAAGAGAAAGAAGATAGTTAAGAACAATGTTGGCCCCTTGAAGAATGAATTGGGAGAAATTGTTATGGGAAACAGGGAAATGGCAACAGAATTTAATGCATACTTTAGATCTGTCTTCACCAGGGAGGACACAAGCAATCTCCCAGATGTATGGATGGGCCAGGGTCATAAGATATCAGAGGAATTGAGACAGATTGACATTAGGAAAGAATCTGTGATGAGTAGACTGGTAGGACTGAAGGCTAATAAATCCCCGGGTCCAGATGGTCTGCATCCGAGGGTTCTAAAAGAGGTGGCTCAGGAAATTGCGGATGCATTGGTAATCATTTTCCAATGTTCCTTAGATTCAGGATCAGTTCCTGAAGATTGGAGAGTGGCTAATGTTGTCCCACTTTTCAAGAAGGGAGGGAAGGAGAAAACGGAGAACTATCGCCCTGTTAGCCTAACGTCAGTCATGGGGAAGATGCTTGAGTCCATTATTAAGGACGAAATAGTGGCACATCTAGATGGCAGAAATAGGATTAGGCCGAGCCAGCATGGATTTACCAAGGGCAAATCATGCTTGACTAATCTGTTGGAGTTTTTTGAGGGTGTAACAAGGATGTTAGATGAGGGTAAGCCAGTAGATGTTGTGTACCTAGATTTTCAGAAGGCATTCGATAAGGTGCCACATAGGAGATTGGTGAGTAAAATCAGAGCTCATGGCATTGGGGGCAGGGTTTCAACATGGATAGAAAACTGGTTGGCAGATAGAAAGCAAAGGGTAGCAGTGAATGGGTGTTTCTCAGACTGGCTGGAGGTGACTAGTGGGGTACCACAGGGCTCTGTATTGGGACCACAGCTCTTTACGATTTATGTCAATGATTTAGATGAGGGCATTGAAAACTATATCAGCAAGTTTGCTGACGATACTAAACTGGGTGGCAGTGTGACATGCGAAGAGGACGTTAGGAGAATACAGGGAGACTTGGATAGGCTGAGTGAGTGGGCAGATACTTGGCAGATGTCATTCAATGTGAATAAATGTGAAGTTATCCACTTTGGAAGCTGGAACAAGAGGGCAGAGTATTGTCTGAATGGTGTCGAGTTAGGTAAGGGAGAAATGCAAAGAGACCTAGGAGTCCTAGTTCACCAGTCAATGAAAGTGAATGAGCAAGTGCAACAGGCAGTGAAGAGGGCAAATGGAATGTTGGCCTTTGTTACAAGGGGAATTGAATACAAGAGCAAGGATGTTCTTTTGCATTTGTACATGGCCCTGGTGAGACCACACCTGGAATATTGTGTACAGTTTTGGTCTCCAGGTTTAAGGAAGGACATTCTGGCAATTGAGGAAGTGCAGCGTAGATTCACTAGGTTGATTTCTGGGATGGCAGGGCTGTCTTACGCAGAGAGATTGGAGAGATTGGGCTTGTACACGCTGGAATTAAGGAGATTGAGAGGGGATCTGATTGAAACGTTTAAGATAATTAAAGGATTTGATAGGATTGAGGCAGGAAATATGTTCCAGATGTTGGGAGAGTCCAGTACCAGAGGGCATGGATTGAGAATAAGAGGTCAGTTATTTAAAACAGTTGAGGAAGAGCTTCTTCTCCCAGAGAGTTGTGGAGGTGTGGAATGCACTGCCTCGGAAGATGGTGGAGGCCAATTCTCTGGATGCTTTCAAGAAGGAGCTGGATAGATATCTGATGGATAGGGGAATCATGGGATATGGGGACAAGGCAGGGACTGGGTATTGATAGTGAATGATCAGCCATGATCTCAGAATGGCGGTGCAGACTCGAGGGGCCGAATGGTCTACTTCTGCACCTATTGTCTATTGTCTATAACCTTCATCAGGACTGAAAAGGAAGGGGAAGAAACCAGAATAAGAAGGTGGGTGGAGGGGAAGCTGCCAGGTGATAGGTGAAACCAGGTGAGGGGAGTGATCACACACGTGGAAATCTGCAGATGCTGGAAATTCAATCAACAACACACACAAAATGCTGGTGGAACACAGCAGGCCAGGCAGCATCTATAGGGAGAAGCGCTGTCGACATTGTGGGCCGAGACCCTTCGTCAGGACTAAACAAAAGGAAAGATAGTAAGAGATTTGAAAGTAGTGGGGGAGGGGGAAATGCGAAATGATAGGAGGAGACCAGAGGGCGTGGGATGAAGCTAAGAGCTGGAAAGGTGATTGGTGAAAGTGATACAGAGCTGGAGAAGGGAAAGGATCATGGGATGGGAGGCCTCAGGAGAAAGAAAGGGGGTGGGAGCACCAGAGGAAGATGGAGAACAGGCAAACAACTAAATATGTCAGGGATGGGGTAAGAAGGAGAGGAGGGGCATTAACGGAAGTTAGAGAAGTCAATATTCATGCCATCAGGTTGGAGGCTACACAGCCGGTATATAAGGTGTTGTTCCTCCAACCTGAGTTTGGATTCATTTTGACAATAGAGGAGGCCATGGATAGACATATCAGAATGGGAATGGGACGTGGAATTAAAATGTGTGGTCACTGGGAGATCCTGCTTTTTGTGGTGGTCCAAGCGTAGGTGCTCAGCGAAACGGTCTCCCAGTCTGCGTCGGGTCTCACCAATATATAAAAGGCCACACCGGGAGCACCGGACACAGTATACCACACCAGCCGACTCACAGGTGAAGTGTCGCCTCACTTGGAAGGACTGTCTGGGCCCCTGAGTGGTGGAGAGGGAGTAAGTATAAGGGCAGGTGTAGCACTTGTTCCGTTTACAAGGATAAGTGCCAGGAGGGAGATTGTTGGGAAGGGATGGAGGGGATGAGTGGACAAGGGAGTCACGTAGGGAGTGATCCCTGCGAAAAGCAGAAAGGTGGGGGGGGAGGGAAAAATGTGTTTGGTAGTGGGATCCTGTTGGAGGTGGCAGAAGTTACGGAGAATTAATGGGAGTGGTCGGTGGGTGGGGGGGTAAGAAGTGAGAAGATGGGAGGTGATAGGTGTATGAGGTAAAGGGCTGAAGAAGAGATTTCAAAGTCTTGTATCTTCTGGAAGGTCGGGGAGAAAAAAGGGAATAGCCTGGGTGATGGGCATCCTTGAAAGTTCTATTAGCTTTCCTGAAGAACAGTGAAGGTGGACTAGATGGGAAAATGTGATGAGCCCTCTAATGGACTCGGCAGGTTTTACAGTCTCTGCACTTTCTGTGGATCCAGAGCAGTCTAGTTGCCATACTCTGCTGAAGTGCAACCCAGCAGGATACTACTTGCTTAATATGATTTTCATCTGGAAAGGTTTTGGCATTTCCACTTGCAATGATAAATACCATAGAATAGCAAAGGACTACTTTTGCAGATTTGCTATTACTGTTCTTTCTGCAGACAAGTAATCTCATTTGTGATACAAGATCTCAAGTGATAATAAAGAGAAAAAAATCCCAAAACTTGGATGAAGAGTTTGAAACATTAATTTGTTTTCTCTTTTTACAGATGCTGTCTGACCTGAGTATTTTGAGTGTTTTTTATTTAGTTAACCTTCAAATAATGTGTCAATAAAAATTCTTTTCTATTTAAACCAGATATTTTGTGATTCAATATATAATTTTCTGTTTTGTCTCCTTTTAGGAGAAAGTGTGGCTTAATGTTGATAAAAGTTTGGACTGTATTATTCAGAGGGTAGACAAACTTCTCCAGAAGGAGCGGTTACGTAGCGAGAGCAGTGAAGATGTTTTTCACTGTGATATTACTTCTGTCAGCAAGAAAGGTAACCAAGAGCATCGCGCATACTGGATAAATCCAGGGGCCTTAGATGAGAAATGTTCTCAATCTCCACCACCATGTCGTTCTTCCAGTAAGAGAGCTGCGTGTGAGTGAACATTACCATTTGTTCTTCATGCTAACCCTTGGTACGTTTAGTTAAATAATGTTGTTGGAAATAATTAAAAGTAAGCAATCCTGATCTGAGTCTAAATAAGTGAGACATTCATGCTTGGCATGAATTGTTGATCGTCAGTAGGGTGCCATTTCATTCCAGTTAGAATTTCTGCCAGCAAAACTGCTTCCCTTCAGTTTCTGAACCAAGATTGTTCAAAATAATTCTAGATCAACAAATAGGAATATTTGCCAGGTGAAGTGGTAAATGTGGGCTCACTTTTAACATTTAAGAAAAACTTGGACAGGTACGTGGATGAGAGGTGTATGGAGGGATATGAGCCAGGTGCGGGTCAGTGGGCCTAGGCAGAAAAATGGTTCGGCACAGCCAAGAAGGGCCAAAAGGCCTGTTTCTATGCTGTAATATTCTATGGTTCTAACAGCCTTAAACTACGAATTCTGAACCTAAATTCCCTACTCCCTGCCACCTTTAATTATAGAGTCACCCTTTAAAGTGGGGATCCCCAACCTGGGTCCACAGACCCCTTAGTTAATAATAGGGATCCGTGGCATAAAAAAGGTTCTTTAAAGGGAGTGTTACAGTAATTTATCCCAATATTTCTTGCATCAAAGTACTTTTTTAGACTTGATTGACATGAATTTGGTTTACAACAAATAAGCAAACTGCACTTTAAAATATGTAATCTGCAAGTAAGGATTTTATAAATTGTTTTTTCGAGACATATTCCAGTAAAACCATTGATAAGATAGTATTGTTCCTGAGACTGTAAGGGTAATGTCCATAATCATTTAAAATAAAACTAAGGATCTAATTCCACCAATTTGTTTATTCTGAATGATCTAGATTGATTGGCCTCTTTTACTGAACTTACCAAGGATTAGTTTCCATTTCATATTTTCCTAATTTCATATTTTGGGATTTTTAATAGTTTCATCATGCTTTTGGCTTTGCTTGACCTTTTCCACTCTACTAACCATCTTTACCTTTACTGTTGTGCAGTGAGCAACTTCAGCTTGTTCAATAAACTTAAGGTTTGTTTTTGACATCCTGTCATAGAATCCCTGACACGATTTGCTTTATGCTGTGCTCATGCCAGAAGACATTATCTGAAATGAGAAAGTGACATGTTTTAAGTTAATAGATCCACTCATACCTCCTGGAATATGGCCCAAGTGTCAGCTCCAATAATTTATGCATTGGGTGAAAAGGTAAAACTTCCTTTCACTGTAATAACATCTTACACATATATGCATCAGTTAAGAGTGTCAGATGCGCAAGTACAAAGATTTTTACAACTGTTCCATGTGAGACCAGATCTTAAATTGTCATCAATCCACCTTTGATTAAATTATCATTCAAAATAAGAATTTTAAAACTTTCTATCATATCTTCATGCCTCACTGTCAGGCTTGTTTTCCCTTATGGATATTTAAAAATAGAAATGTAGATTATGATTGAAATGTGAAATTGAAAATATCAGCACTCTACAGCTACCTCTCTGCCCCAAAATTGAATTACAGAATGTTTTGTGTTTATTTTTTGCAATATTGAAGCACTGATCATTACAAACCACAAATACTACTTTACTGTTTTTCCTCATACATGACAGTTCTTGGCAAAACCCTTCATAGATAAATGGTGTAATGCAAATGACTTTCATGATTTCAGAATAAACTTGTACCTGAAACAATGTACTCCATCTGTGGTTGTTGTCCTCCCTCAAAAGCTATCCTGTTTTTTATGTATATAAAATTGTAAGTTTCATTCTCAAAGGGATTCAGCAATAAAATTTCTACTTTGTAGAAACATGCTTTCAATGCTTGCAAAGCCGTCTTTCATCTTTGTTTCAAATCTGTGCTTAAAAATATTCTTATCTCATGCCCATAATCTGTGTGTATGTGCCTGTATGTAACCTTTTAGTACTTGTAAGCAGCAATAGCTTGCATCTGTTTTGAGGGTGGACTGATGCAATGGCAGTCCTGGAATTGGTATAACAGCAAGAAAATAAATTAATAAATCACTATATTGGTGTGTTCAAAACCAGTTGAATTTATCTTGCGACAAAAACCTTAAAAAAGCTTTTGTAAAGCCACAGTGGTCAGGTTCCTGGCACAGTCCAGCTTTGTAGCTCAGAAGGGAAAAGGGGAGAAGAGGTAAGCTGAAGTGATAGGAGATTCATTGGTAAGGAGAACAGAAAGAAGGTTATGTAGATGAGAAAGAGATTCCAGGATGGTACTTTGCCTCCTGGGTGCCAGGGTCAGGGACATCTCAGATCACATCCACCGCATTCATAAGTGTAAGGATGAGCAACTTGATGTTCTGGTCCACATCGGTACCAATGGCATGGATAGAAGGGAGGGCAAAGTCCTACGTTGTGAGTTTAGGGAGTTAGGTGCTAGGTTAATAAAGAACAGGAGCTCCAGGGTTTAATCTCAAGATTGCTACCCATGCCATGTGCTAGAAAGGCCAGAAATAGGAAGATCGTACAGTTTAACACATGGATAAGATGTTGCAGGAGGGAGGGCTGCACTTGAGAGGGGGGTGGAGCAGCAGTGGGGAGGGTTCAAGCTAGAGCTGCAGAGATCTGGGAACCAGAGCACCAGGGCAGATGGTGAAGTCGGTGTGGAGGAAGATGTTGTTACATCCAAAGCCAGGAATCAAAAGGTTGAGCATGGTGGGACTAATGCTCTGAGCTGCATACATTGCAATGCAAAGAGTATTGTAGGAAGGGAGGATGAGGTTAAGGCATGAATCAATGCATAGAATTATGATACTGTAGCCATTAACAAGAGTTGGTTGCAACAGGACTGGCAGTTCAATGTTCTGGGGTTCCACTGTTTTAGACATGACAGAACAGGATGGGTTAAAGAGTGAAGAATGACATTAATAAATAGTCAGGGAAAATGTCACACCAGTGCTCAGATTGGACAGACCGGAGAGCTTGTCTAATGAGGCTTTATGGGTAGAACTGAGGTATAAGAAAGATACGACCACGTTAATGGGATTATGTTCTGGACCACCCAACAGACCGTGGAATTTAGAGGACCAAATTGGTAGAGAGATTGCAGACTGTTGCAAGAAATGTATGGTTGCAATAGTATATGTTTTAAAACTTTCCATATATTGACCGGGAAAAGAACTGAATGGGAAAGAGTTTGTCAAATGCATTCAGGAAGTTTCCTTAATCAGTTTATAGAAGTCTTAACTAGAGAGTGTGATACTAGATCTCCTATTAGGGAATGAGGCAGGCAGGTTATAGAAGTTTGTGTAGGGGAACACTCTGTATCATAATACCATTAATTTCAAACTAAATATGCAAAAAGATAGATCTGATATGTGGGTTGAGATTCTAAATTGAAGAAAGGATCCACTAACTAAGGATTGGGGCAGATTGTTTTCTGGCAAAGGTGTACTTAGTAAGTTGGCCGCCTTCAACGGTGAAATTTCGAGACTACAGAATTTATATGTTCCTGTCAGAATAAAAGGCAAGGATAACAGTTTTACAAAATCTTTGTTTTCAAGAGATGTTAAGGCCCAGGTTAAGTGAAAAAGAGGTACATAGCAGGAAAAGGCAGGTAAGAACAAATGAGATAATTGAGTATAAGGAAAATGCAAGGAAATTAGGATGGTTAAAAGGCAAGGTGAAGTAGAATCTTAATGGTTCAGATATGTTAAGGGCAAAGTTGATGAACCAGGAAAGTTGAGAAAAGCAAATCAGGACTTTAATGTTGTTTACTTGGACTTTAATCAAGACTTTGACAAGGTCCCATGTGAGAGGTTGGTCAAGAAGGTTCAGTCACTCGACTCCAAGATGAGGTAGTGAATTAGATTAGATATTGGCTTTGTGGGAGAAACCACAGAGTGGTAGTAGATGGTTGTCAGTCTGACTGAAGGCCTGTAACTAGTGGTGTGCAACAGGAATTGGTGCTGGGTTTGTTGTTCTAATCTACATCAATGATCTGGATGATCATGTGGTAAACTGTATAAGAAAATTTGTGGATGATACCAAGTTTAGGGGTGCAGAGGACAGCGAGCACAACTATCATAGCTTGCAGCAGGATCTGGACCAGCAGAAAGAATGGGCTGAAAAATGGCAGGTGGAATTTAATGCAGACAAATGTGAGGGTTGCACTCTGGGAGGGCCATTCAGGGTAGGTCTTGTACAGTGAGCAGTCGGGCACTGAGGAGTGCAGTAGAACAGGGATCTGGGAATAAAGATCCATAATTCTTTAAAAGTGGTGTCACAGGTAGATAGGGTCGTAAAGAAAGTTTTTGGCACATTGGCCTTCATAAGTCAAAGTATTGAGTGCAGGAGATGAGTTGTGTTATTGAAGTTGTATAAGACATTGGAGAGACTAATTTGGAGTATTATGTGCAGTTTTGCTCAACTACCTGCAGGAAAAATGTAAATAAGATTGAAACAGTGCAGAGAAAATTTACGAGGGTGTTGCCAGGGCTTGAGGACCTGAGTTATCAGGAAAGATTGCATCAGTTTGGACTTTATTCCCTGGATCAGTTAAGATTGAGGGGAAATTTGATAGAGGTATACAAAATTATGAGGGGTATAGATAGGGTAAATGCAAGCAGGCTTTTTTCACTGATGTTGGGTGAGACTACAACTAGAGATCATGGGTTAAGGATGAAATGTGGAATGTTTAAGGTGAACATGAGGGGAAACTTCTTCACTCAGAGGATGATGATAGTGTAGAACGAGCTGCCAGAACAAATGGCGGATGTGGGTTTGATTTCAACATTTACGAGAAATTTGGATGGTTACGTGGATGAGAGTGGTATGGAGGGCTATGGTCTGGGTGTAGATTTATGGTTCAGCAAGGACAGCTGGGCCAAGGACCTGTTTCTGTGCTGTAGTATTCTATGACTCTAAATGAATCCATTTAAAATTAGTTTTAATTTCAGCAAAATGAGAGATAAGCATGTGCAAAAATAAATGCATTTCCTTGGCTGATATTAGTTCCCTGTGACTCCATGTTATCTCCACCCAGGGTTTTGTTATATTTGTGGCTTACTGTATACAATCCTCATGAAAATTGTTCTATATTATGTTGTATTTAAGGTCTGGAGTGCTAAGATTCATTTGAAATTAGCACTCTCATTTTCACTAAAATGTCACTGACCATTATTGGTTTTTTAAAATGAACAAATGACCACAAAAGAAACATTGTCTCCTTGATATGAAAAACAGCTTTAAAGGGCAACTCTTATCCTTTGCATTGACTAGCGCATGCTATGCGATTAGGCTGCTGCCTTGGGTACTTGCTTCCACATCTGGGCATTTTAATTTTTTTTAAATTGTTATAAGAGTTAGTGTTTACTTCAGTGTATTACATCCAAAGATGACATATTTGCTGGAGCCTGGAATTATTAAAATAATTTATTTCCTAACCAGCCATGAGTAGACATGGGAAGCTGTATTTCCTATCGTTTCATTATTTGACAAAGATTCTACTTAATGCTCTTCCCAGATGTGAATAAATTTTAAAAATCTGTGCAATTAAATTATAATCTCCTGGATCACTTGAGACATTTTCTACAATTCTCTAAATAGTGAAGAAGAGATCAAACTTAATCTTTCTCTATCCTATATTTCTGGAGTCTCTTCATATATTCATTCTTTAGTTGGTGAGGAAATTAATCCAACAACTGTGCTTCCAATCGTCTTGATGAAATAGTGTGGAACAAGTGATTCTGCCTCTGTAGCTTCCGATGCTTATGACCAAATTCAAAGTTAGGGTCTGGAAGTTTGCATGTTCTCCCTCTAACTGAATGGGATTAATGGGTAGAGTCGACAATGTGCAGTAATATTTCCTTTATAATATAGGTACATGATATGCACAGCAGGTTTAGATATTATCTACAGTTTTTAAATCAAACATTGAACTGCTTTTCATTTCCACACTGCACTACTAATTGTAATGAAACTTTAATAAATTTCCTTTGTCATGCGTTTAAAATATTTGTATTGATGTAGCAGTAATTTTCAATGCAGGATTTTGATGTTATATTGCCCAGTTTGGAGGTTTATTAATGTCAATTGGATATACTTTGAAAAGGCAACCTCAGATACAATTTGTATGGAAAATGCCCAGGTGTAGTCAGTGTTGCACCAAAATGCTCTTGCTCTCTGAACCTGTTTGCTTGCTCCTTTGTCAGTGCTGAGTGCCAAATACCTCATGGTAAAATACTTCCAAAAAAAAAGCAAGTAGGTCTGCTTGTTAGTAGAAAAAGTGCTGCTTCTAATCATGCATGTGCACCTCCATTTTCTGTGCAGATTGCCACTCCACTGCAGAGGAGCCCTCTGAAGGTATGTGTGTTTTCCACACCTGTTCACCAGCCAGTTTCTGCTTTTTTCATATCTAACCTAAGTTGCATTAAATGCGTTATGTTTTGCGCATAGATGCTTCAGCTTTGAATAGCTGACCTCTGAATTTGTATTTGTTATTTCTGGAACATCAAGCTGTATTTAATCACAACTTCTGTTCCATTATTTATAAAATTTCATTGAACGTAATCTCTTTTATTCTTATCCATTTCTTTGAATTTCAGTTAATTGTCGACAAATCTCTGCAAATCAGAATTTTAGAGAAGTATGAAAGCTGAAATCAAATTTTCTTTGTTATCTTAGCTGTGGATGGGCAGAATAAGCATTTCTATTCCCCATGGAGGGATCACTGAGGAGTGTAGCCTATTACTTAAAAGCAGAAAATGGTGAATAAACACATGTTAAGCAGAGTTAATGTATCAGATTATGGGAGCCCATCCTGCAAAGTTTCTCGAATCCTGAGATGTTTGTTACAGGTGTCTACCCTTATATTTTTGTTTATTTTTAGTCTATTGGCTACAGTAGGTGCCTAATAATCAACTGCTATGAGTAGGAATCCCCTCATAGCATGTTATGTAATTGGCACCAATAGCTTTAGTCTGTTGTGGGTGCACACCAGCTAACTAGCTTTAATCTTTCTTTATTTAAAAATAATAAATGAATGATTAAAAACCTTTAAGAGATGGAACATGCCATTTCTACTTGATCTGGCTCATGCTAGTTCCACAGTATTGGGTTGAATCATAATGCTGTTAATTGTGGAAATGTATAACTCTCACACCATAGTCAATGTGTCTGAAATTCATAGCACTTTAATAGGTTATTTCTTTCCCCATATTTATTGCACTATCCATGACTGATTTGTGAACTAAGGCACTTAGTGTATTTGTTTAATAAAAACCCATCAATCTCAGATTAAAAATGAACAGATAATGCAGTATAATTTCTGCTTAATGGAAAAGATTTCAACTTGAGACTTTGTGTATAGATATAGTTTCTAATTTTACTCCTGAATGGTCTGGCTTTGTAACTTATACACCAGGGTCCTAGACTCCCTGACTATTAGAAATAAACATTCTCTGATAGGTTTATTAGGTGTAACACCACTTATTAGGTGTTATTGGTGGTTTCTGTTTGTAATTTGGTTTGATCAATAATAATCAAACTAATCCTTAATTGTTATGTTTTCAGGAATTTAAGATGTTAATTAGACTTGCTCTATTTATAATTTCGCATTACTTCAATCTGTAGTGTTTATAACGTCTTCTCTCGTTGTCTCATCAGAAAGCCAGTATGACATTCTGTACAAAGGACCAAGTTAATTATAAATCCTGTAAATAGTTTCAGTCCTTGCATATTCTGGCTATGTATCACTTGGAAAAACCCATCAATTTGAATACATTCCATTAGCTCTTTCTGATTTCTAATGCTCAACTCATTTCCTGTTAATAATTGTCAAAGGAAATGTGGGGACTACCTTTCTTAGGGGAGAATGTGCCTTACAGGCAGCTGATTTTAAACAATGATATTTCGTGGAATTATTTTAGTATAAACATGTCAAGTTACAATGATGCAAATGCTTTTTTTAGATGGCTGGAAATAAACTTACAAGAAATCTCTTAAAGTAGCATAATATTAACATAAGCAACTCATGCCTGAAGGTTATTTTGTTATATACAGTTTTAGTAAGAGTTACTTTAAAAAGACAGTAATGTCATTATCATCAAAAAAATGATATTTTTGCTGTTGGAGTTAAAATTTCTAAGTATTTAAAGTTATTTGTGAATTTGCTAACAACACTGTTGTACATTCAGAATTATCAAGCTTTGAAATGACAATAATAGACAACAGTACTGCAAGCGATTTGAGCTCCCAAGATGAGACCTAAGATGGTGCTATTTAACTTATGAATTATTTTTCATAAATATGTTTAAGCCATAGCTTAAGTATCTCCCTGCACTTTTAAAATGAAACATTGCACAAAGCCAGATTTAGTGTCTATAATTAAATATTAATCATTTTCAAAGAAGGGAAAAGCATGCGACCTTTAAGAGCCGACTGGAGTTTAAAATGAATGTACTAACCAGTGAATGTCTATGTGAGGCAAAGCAGGATCTCTCATGACTTCCCACTTATAAATACTAAAATGCACTACTTTACAAAGTTTTGCAGAGAGACAATTTACAAAATACAGAAAGAACTAAGATGTGCATTTCCCCCTGATAAGCAGTGAAATTGTGCAATCAATTTGATCTGTTTGTCCCTTTATTTTGAGCTTTCTTCAATATGGTTGGTTGATAACTGTCTTAAGGTTGATTCTATGCATTTCTTTAATTAAAGGGGCAAAAATTTGAGTTATAGGATCCTGCTTCTTCTGCAGTTTTCTTTTCGTAAACACTGGTATTAAGAACTATTATTCAATTCCTGTTTGATAGGTGAGTGGAGTGAAGCACTTTATCCTTTGCTGACGACACTCACAGAATGCGTAGCCATGATGAGTGACAAAGCAAAGAAAGCAATGGTCTTTCTCCTGATGCAAGATAGTGCCCCTACTATAGCAATGGACTTGACCATCCAGCACCGCAGAGATGTGGTCTTTTGTCAGACTGTAAGTTTGTGTGCAATGCAACTTTTTTTCTTTTATGATTAAGCCAAAATGCTTTGCTCTGCTCTAACTTGTTCTGCCATCTGTTCTGCCATCTGTTATATGTTCTGCCATCTGAGATTAACGAGCTCCTTCCAAACAAAGCTGCAAAATAACCAGTTATAGTAGACTGCACTGAGACCCAGTATGATCTCAAAATTAACTCCATTGTTATCATCTTGAAAAGAACGCACAGTAATTGTGGCCACCTTCTGGCATTTTCTGGTATTTCACAGTGAAAGTCAAGTTTATTGTCAAATAGACAAGTACATGTCTGCACAGGTGCAAAGAAAAACTTACTTGCAAAAGGCACATTGCTCCATATGAGATGTATGTGTGTGGGACAGTCACAAATTATCGCAAGTGTATTTCTTCTTTTCTCTCAAATTACTTTATTTATGTAGCAGCACAAAGCGGTAACAAGACCCTCTGCCCAACAAGCTTGTGCTGCCCAATTACACCCATGTGGTCAATTATCCTACTGACCTGTACGCTTTTGGAATGTGCGAGGGAAACCAGAGCACTCGGAGGAAATCCATGGGGAGAACGCACAAAACTCCTTACAATGACGAAAATTGAACCCAGGTCTTTGATGCTGTAAAGCATATGCTAAGCACTACACTACTGCGAATCACCATCTCATGATGCAATGGTGTTACAGACTAAGTGAGACACCTCAGTATTTCAAACAATTACCAGCCCTTTGAAAGAGCTTCCCAGTTGGTCACTCTTGTTGTCTATCTTTCCATTGCACTAGGTCATTTTTTCTCTTTTTGAAATCTATTGTATTTGTATTTGTTACCTGTAAAGCCTAGCCACTTGTGTTTCAAAATATTTTCCCTAACATCTCCTGATTCTTCTGCAAATCACCTTGATTCTGTGGACGTTAGTTTATCATCTTCGATCAATAGAAATAAAATAATAACTAAATCCTTCAGGATTTCATGTCCTTACATGACAATTATTTCCTTGTCTGAGTCGGGGAACAATTCTCAACTTACTGTATGCAAATATTTTGAGCGTTTTATATTAATTTATTGCTTTAGTTCATTTTTTATTAACCCAATACTTGTATCATTGCCCAGACAAGAATTGGTTTCTACAGCGTTCCTGTAAATATTAGTCAGTTCCAATGTGGTTGTGGCTCAGGTTTTTCACTCTTTAGGAATCATTTTCACCATTGTAACTCATTAAAAGAACAAAGTGGTACTTGGGCAATTTTATATGTGATATTTTCATGCTAAAACACCAAGTGCTTGAGTAAGAATCATTTTAGTCAAACTTGTTGATTTTCTTTCCACAAAGAATAGTTCTAAAGAAATAAGCTAGGAAGAGGAAAACAAAGTATTATTCAAGACCTCAAAAGCAAAGTGCCATGTTAAATAGTATTATCTGATGTTCATGTTTTCATTAGATATCCATCTTTTTTCAATATACACTTTAGCTAACAGCCCTTATCTGTGGATTTATCATCAAACTAAGAAACTGCCTTCGTGATGATGGATTTTTGCGCCAGCTGTACACCATTGGCTTGTTGGCACAATTCGAAGGGCTTCTAAGCACATATGGTAATAACATTCATAAAACTTTCCTGCTGCAATACCATTTTCCATGTCTGATGTATTCTAAACACCATTAGAAATATTCATAATACTGGTTTCTTTCTTTTGCATTGGGATTAAAATCCAGATACGGTAGCAAAAATTGTATACATTTTCATAAAGCATGGTCCTGGAGCCTTTGCTTGTGAAATATTATCGTCATTGTATAAGTAGTGATCCACATAACCCAATGTTTAGTACATCCCTTTAGTTCTTTAACTACAGGTGCAAGAAATATTTGTGAACCCTTTGCAATTACCTGGTTTTCTGCATTAATTACTCATATGTGGTCTGATCTTCGTCTAAATCACAGTAATAATAGACAGTCTGCCTAAACTAATAACGCAAACAGTTGTACTTGTCAATACTGAGTACACCATTTAAACAATCACAGTCTATGTTTAAAAAAAAGGGTAATGCCTTCTACAAAAGCTATTTGAAGTCAGGTGTTCCAAAAAATGATATGAGATTGGAGGTGTGGGTTGTAGAGTTGTAGAGCTAAATAAAAAAGACACTCTTAAGTCAGGTTACTGACAGAACCTGCTCTTCTCGAGGATGGCCTGTTTATATGCACCATGCTTCAATCAAAGTAACTTTCAGAGTTCCTTAGAAGAAAAGATGAAACTGGAAAAGGCTACAAAAGTTTTTCAAAGACCTGAGTGTTCATCAGTCCACAATAAGAGCAATTGTCTACAAATGGAGGAAATTTGGTACTGTTGCTACTGTCCCTAGAAGTGGGCATCCTGCAAAGATCACACCAAGAGCACAATGTGCAGTGCTGAAGGAGGTGAGAAAGAACTCAAGGGAACAGCAAAAGACCTGCAGAAATCTCAGGAACTTGCTAAAATCTCTGTTCATGTGTTCATTATTAGAAAAACATTGAACAATAGTGATATTCATGGAAGAACACTATGGAGGAAACAACTTCTCTTCAAAAAAAAAAATTGCTGCACGTCTCAAGTTTGCAAAAGACCCCCTGGATGTTCCATAATGCTCCTGGCACAATGTTCTGTGGAGAGTTGAGACAAAAGTTGAACTTTTTGCTAGAAATGCAAACTGCTATGTTTGGAGGAAAAAGGGCGCTGCACACCAATACCAAGACCTCATCACAACTGTGAAGCATGGTGGAAAGTGTGTCATGATTTGGGACTGCTTTTCTGCCTCAGGGTCTGGACGGCTTGCAGTCATTGAGGGAACAATGAATTCAAAATTGTATCAGGACACTTTACAGGTGAATGTCAGGATAGCGGTCCATCACCTAATGCTTAATAGAAGATAGATGATGCAACAAGACAATGATCCAAAACACGAGTACATCAACAACAGAATGTTTTAAATAAGAAAATCTGTGTTTTGGAATGGCTAGGTCAGAGTTCAGACCTTAACTGAATTGAGATGCTGTGGGACTGGTCAAGCAAGGAATCTCAGAAATATTGATGAACTGAAACAGTTTTGTATGGAGGAATGGTCCAAAATTCCTTGTTGTTCGTTTCATCAGCAGCTATAGGAAACATTCAGTGGAGGTTACTGCAGCTAAAGGAGGTTCTACCAGTTATTAAATACAAGGAGTTCACATATTTATTCTAGCCTGGACTGTGAATGCTTTAACAAGCATTCCGGTAGTGATGCTTCACTACAAGATGAACTCAACGCCTTCTTTGCATGCTTTGAAAGGGAGAACACAACCACAGTTGTGACCATCCCTGCTACATCTGAGGACCCTGTGATCTCCGTCTCAGAGGCCGATATTAGACAGACTTTAAAGAGAGTGAATCCTTGCAAGGCAGAAGGTCCCGATGGAGTACCTGGTAAGGCTCTGAAAACCTGTGCCAACCAACTAGCGAGAGTCTTCAAGGATATTTTCAACTTCTCACTGCTACGGGCAAAAGCTCCCACTTGCTTCAAAAAGGCAACAATTATACCAGTGCCAAAGAAGAATAATGTGGTCTGCCTTCATGACTATTGCTCAGTAACACTCACATCGACAGTGATGAAACGCTGGTTGGTCACGACTAGACTAAGCGCCTGCCTCGGCAAGGACCTGGACCCATTGCCATTTGCCAATCCCCACAGTAGATCAACAGCAGACACAATGTCAATGGCTCTCCACATGGTTTTAGACCACCTGGACAACACAAACCCCTATGCCAGGATGCTGTTCATCGACTATAGCTCAGCATTTAATACCATCGTTCCCACAATCTTTTTTGAGAAGTTGTAGAACCAGGCCTCTGTACCTCCCTCTGCAATTGGATCCTCGACTTCCTAACCAGAGGACCACAGTCTGTGTGGATTGGTGATAACATATCCTCCTCACTGACAATCAACACTGGTGCACCTCAGGTGTTTGCTTAGCCCACTGCTGTACTCTCTGTATACACATAACTGTGTGGCTAGGCATAGCTCAGGTACCATCTATATATCTCTGATGATACAACCATTGTTGGTAGAACCTCAGGTGGTGATGAGAGGGCTTACAGGAGTGAGATTTGCCAACAAGTGGAATGGGGCGGCAGCAACAACCTGGCACTTCAAGAAGGGTAAGATGAAGGAACACATGCCAATCCTCACAGAGGGATCAGAAGTGGAGAGAGAGCAGCTTCAAGTTCCTGGGCGTCGGGGTCTCTGAGGATCTAACCTGGTCCCAACATATCGATGTAGTTATAAAGAAGGCAAGACAGCAGCTATAATTTTTATTAGGACTTTGAAGAAATTTGGCATGTCAACAAATACACTCAAAAACTATTGTTGTACCTTGGACAGCATTCTGACAGGCTGCATCACTGTCTGGTATGGAGGGGCTACTGCACAGGACCAAAAGAAGCTGCAGAAGGTTGTAAATCTGGTCAGCTCCATCTTGGGCACAAGCCTACAAAGTACCCAGGACATCTTTACAGAGCAGTGTCTCAGAAAGGCAGCGTCCATTATTAAAGACCTCCAGCACCAAGGGCATGCCCTTTTCTCACTGTTACCACCAGATAGGAGGTGCAGAAGCCTGAAGGCACACACTCAGCGATTCAGGAACAGCTTCTTCCCCTCTGCCATCTGATTCCTAAATGGCCATTGAAGCTTTGGACACTACCTCACTTTTTAAAAAAATATACAGTATTTCTGTTTTTGCACATTTTAAAAATCTATTCAATATACATAATTGATTTACTTGTTTATTTATTATGATTTATTTTATTTATTATTTTTATCTCTCTCTGCTAGCTTATGTATTGCATTGAACTGCTGCTGCTAAGTTAAATTTCATGCCTCATGCCAGTGGTAATAAACCTGATTCTGATATGTTCAATAGAGACATGAGAAGTATAATTGTTTGTGTTAGTTTAGGCAGATTGTTTTTATTATGACTTGGATGAAGATCTGATCGCAATTTATGAGAGAGTAATGCAAAAAAGCAGGTAATTGTTAAGGATTCACAAATTTTTTCTTGCAACTGTAGATCTCAATAATAGTTTATGCAATTTTTTAAAATTGAAAGAGTTTTAAAGAGTTTTGCTAAACTTTTAGCAAAGGCACTTCAGAAATCTATTAGCAAGCTTGTATCTCTTCATGTTAATTACATTTTACTGCTTTACACTGTAGTCGTCCTCTGGCATGAGATGTTGATTTTGTTCGGGTTTCAAGTAATCCAGAAGCTTTTATGTCCCACAATAGTTTCAATTTCTATTTTCATGCCTGTAATCTTTCCCCTTGCACCTACAATATATGATTCTGCTACAAATGTAATGGGTGTTAAGGTTATGGCATATTATAAGAATTTAGTGAACTTTTAAAACTGCGGTGATGTTTTTCCCTCTCTAAAGTTGAAAAGTTACAGAAATTGATCTAAGAATCATTATTAATAAACATGTAACTTGTGTAGGGGAAGAACTTGCTATGCTTGAAGATATGAGTACAGGAATTTCAGATTTACGGAATGTGACTTTTAAGGTAATCCAGGCCATATCTGCTTCGTCAGTTGACATGCTGCCAGTCATTACTGGAAATAGGTGAGTAGGATGGATTTTTCTTTGTAACTGCTTATGTCCAACAAATTTGAGTAATGTAGGTAGACATCAGTTCATCACTTGACATGGTGGGCCAGAATTCTCTATGAGTTTTAACAGCAGCAGGTATTAAGTTAAAACACTTATCTGCATCAGTGAACTCTATGCTGAGGGCAAGAAAACTAACATTAGTTATGAGTTTTATGCTGTAGAAAGCAATATAATGGTCAGTATCACGTACCCTACCCAAAGCCTAATGAATGTTGAAATTCTAGCTGCAGCCCAGATGATTATTGAACGAGAGATTTATACAACTTGGAAGCAGACTCAAGTACACACTAACAATAAGCTACTTGTTTACACCAATCCTGTGTTAATGATCTTTTATTCTTGCTACATTTCATCAAGTACCACCCAAATTCTACTACTTGTACATTAGGTACTATTTACACTGGCGGCTTAACCTACCAGCTTACATGTCTTTGGGAAGTGGGAGGAAGCTAGAGCACCTCCAGGAAACCCAGTCGGGAAGCAGGAGAAAATGTAAGCTGCACTGAACTGAACTGGACTGAACCTGTGTCTCTGGTGATACGAGGTAACAGCCTTTCTAGCTGCACAACTGCACTGGCTGATGTGTAATTCTATAACACATCTGTTGCTGCTGAATACAATCTGGCACTAATAATGACCCAACCTTCCCTCGCAACAGAAATAGAGGATAATATGTCACTGGATCTCACCTGTCACCCAGGCTCCACCTAGAGTTCAGCTATGGAATACCTACTCAGCAACCACTTCATTAGGTATATATACACCTGCTCATTAATGCAGATATCTAATCTGTCAGTCATGTGGTAGCAACTCAATCCCTCATACAAACTCTTCTCCGTTCTGCAGTCTGGGAAAAGGCACCGAAACATTTGGGCTCTCATGACCAGATTTTGTAACAGTTTCTTCCCCCAAGCCATCAGACTCCTCAATACCCAGACCCTGGACTGACACCAACTTATTGCCCTCTCCTGTGCCTGTTGTCTTTGTTTATTACTTACTGTCATGCCTGCACTGTTTTGTGCACTTTTTGCAGTCCTGGGTAGGTCTGTAGTCTAGTGTAGTTTTTCTGTTGTTTTCTGTTGAACTCTACATAGTTCAGTGTAGATTTCGTATTATTTCATGTAGCACCATGGTCCTGAAAAACGTCTCGTTTTTACTGTGTACTGTACCAGCAGTTATAGTCGAAATGACAATAAAAAGTGACTTGACTTGAAAAGCATGCAGACATGGTCAAAAGGATCAATTTTTGTTAATGGGAAAGAAATATGATTTAAGTGATATTTAGCTAATAGTGGCATCTATTACTCAAGAAATTTACAATACAGTGGGTCCAGGTAAATCCGATACTTGCTTTCAACTCAAATGGTTGAATCAGTGGCAGCTTCCCAAGGAATCCTTGCCACAGCCAGTCCGATTCTTAATGGAAATACACAGCTAGCCAAGCAGCATTTTGAGAGTGAAATATAGTGAATAATTTTGACTAATGCATATATTAGTAGTGATATGCATGGATACCCCTTCAGAACTGAGATAAAGAGGAATTTCTTTAGCCAGAACTAGTGAATCTGTGGAATTCATTGCCAGAGACAGCCAAGTCATTGGGTTCACTTAAAACAGAGGTTCATAGGTCCTTGATTAGTTAGGGCATCAAAGGTTATGGGGAGTGGGCAGGAGAATGGGGTTGAGAGGAGTAATAGATCAGCATGATGGAATGGCAGAACAAATTTGACAGCCAAATAACCGGATTCTGCTCCTATGTAGTCTAGCAGAAAAAGTGGGAAAGTAGAGAGGGAAGGAAAAGAGAAAATGTAAGGTCTGAGACAAGGAGAACAGCAAAGAGATAATAATAAGAATTATGGTGCAGTGTAAAACAGAAAGAAACGGAAATAATAGAAATGATAAATAGCCCTGAAGTTATTTTTATAGGCACAGTAAAATCTGCAAACGGGTGCTGCTTGAATACGTGGAGCAGAGATTATCATCTGTATTTCATGTTCAATGGGAAAGCTATAAAGCAGCTGAATGAAAAATAGTGATGTCGTTTGAGTTTGCCAGTGGTCAGGAGTTTAACTACTTGTCACAGCACGTTACATATTTAGCACTACTGTGCAAGCTTTCACTTCTGTTTTTGTTGCTGTTTATGACAGTAACATTACCATATTTAAAATTTCAACTACTAATATATTTGTTGGTCATTTCTGTTGATGATTATGACCCAAAAGAATAGCAAAGATCTTATGGGTTTTGCGGGCAAATAAATTTGCATTCTCCTTTTCAGAGATGGGTTTAATGTGCGAATTCCACTGCCAGGAGTGATGTTTGATGCCTTACCTCGGGAAATACAGAGTGGGATGTTACTTCGAGTGCAGCCGGTGCTATTTAATGTGGGGATCAATGAGCAACAGACACTTGCTGAAAAGTAAGTATTACCACAAAACTTGAACAGCTCATAAAAGCTACTGCGGCGCAACAAATCCCGATATTGTGAAGCTTGTTATGTTGGTTTGTACTTTTGGAAATTTATCATTCTGTCAACATATAATCTATTTTTAAAACTTTTCAGGACAATAGAGCTAATGAACATTTAATTAGAATTGTAATCATCAAGTTACGCTTTTACTTTCACATTTCTGAAAGCTTATCAAATAGTCCTATGTCTTGCTAAATAAACATTCTAGTGTGTGAGTTAATCCATTAAAGTAGATATACTAGAAATATCTCGGTTTATAATAAACATAAAAGAAGTCTAAGTAAAAGAATCAAAATCAGGTTTAATATCACTGGCATATGTCATGAAATCTGCTGTTTGGCTGTGGCAGTACATTGCCATGCATAATTTTAAATCTATAAATTGGAATATGAAAATATATTAAAAAATTAAATAAGTGGTGCAAAAAAGAGCAAACAAAACAACAAATACTGCGAGGTAGTGGACTTGCATTCATCATCCATTCAGATATCTGATGACAGAGCGGAAGAAGCTGTTCCTAAAGCATTGATTGTATATCTTCAGGTTCCTGTATTCATGGTAGCAACAATGAGAAGCGGGCATATCGTGAGTGATGGGGGTCCTTAATAATGGATGCTGCTTTTTTAAAGCATTCCCTTTTGAAGATACCCTTGAAGGTGGGGAGGCTAGTGCCCATGATGAAGGTGACTGAGTTTGCAACTTTCTGCAGATTTTTCTGATCCTGCACAGTGGTCCATCCACATGAGATGTTGATGCAACCAGTTAAAAGGTTCTCCACACTACATCTGTAGAAATTTCCAAGTCTTTGGTGACATACCAAGTTTCCTCACACTCCTAATGAAATATATCTACTGTTGTGTTTTGTATTTGCATCAATATGTTTGGCCCAGGATAGATCTGCAGAGATATTGACACCCAGGAACTTAAAACTGCTCACCTTTTCCACTTATAATCTCTCAATGAGGACTGGTGTGTGTTCCCTTGACTTTCCATTTCTGAAGTCCACAATCAATTTCTTGGTCTTACTGTCGTTGCTGTAATTGTAACACCACTCAACTAGCTGATCTGTCTCACTCCTCTTTGTCTCCTTGTTACCTTCTGAAATTCTGCCAATAATAGTTGTGTCATCAGCAAATTTATAGATGGCATTTGCAATCTGCCTACACAATCATGGATGTAGAACGAATAGAGCAGTGGGCTACACGCACATCTTTGAGTTGTCCTAATGTTGATTGTCAGTTAGGAAGAGATGTTATTTCCAATATGCACCGACTGTGGTCTCCCAATGAGGAAGTCAAGGAACTATTTACAAAGGGAGGTACAGAGGCTCCAGTTTTAGAGCATGTTGATTAGTAATGAGGGTATGATAGTGTTGAATGCTGAGCTGTAATCAATAAACAGCAGCCTGACGTAGGCATAGCTATTGTACAGGTGATCCATGGCCAATTGGAGAGCCAGTGAGTTTGCATCTGCTGTAGACCAATTGTAGCAATAAACAAGTTGCTGTGGGTCCAGGTCCCTACAGGCAGGAGTTGATTCTGGCCGTGACCGACCTCTCAAAGCACTTCATCGCAGTAGACCTGATTGTGATAGTTATTGAAGCAACTCACCCTGCTCTTCTTGGGCGCTGGTATGATTGTTACCCTTTTGAAGCAGGTGGGAATCTCTGACTGCAACAGTGAGAGATTGATGAACTTGTGCCAGTTAGTTGGCACAGTTTTCAGTGAGCTATCAAGTACACCATCAGAGCACAATGCTTTTGAAAAATATTCTGTTGTCGGCCTCCGAGACAGAGATTTCAGGGTCACTAGATGTTGGAGGGATATGCACAGGTGTAGTTTTATTCTCCCCTTCAAAGTATGCATAAAAGGCATCGAGCTCATCTGGGAGAGAAACAACACAGCTTTTCATGATGTTAGTTTTGTCTTATAGGAAGTAATGGTCTGCAAACCCTGCCAGGGCTGACATCCAACTAAAGGAGGTAGTTTTTAAGGAATATTTTGAAGGAGAAGGAGAGATGATAATTGTTAAGACCAGTCTATCTAAAACAAAGGCTGCTAACGTAGAGTAAAATTGGTTTCTTTTTGTCATATGTACCAAGAGATAACTACTACTTATAAGCTTGCATATTAAAATAAAGAAATGTGATGGTCACCCATGGTGAAATATTCTCCATACAGATCAATTCATTACAATAGTGCTTTGAGATCATTCAAGGTGAAAACAATAACAGAATGCAAAGTAAAGGATAACTTTTAGAAACTGTTCAAATCAATGGGATCATGTTTCTTATGCCATTTATCACTGGCATAAAAATGAGGGGCCAGATGCAAAAAGCATGAGATCCCTCAATGCATTTATGCTGTTCTGGTTTGAATGCAGCAATACAGTGGTACATTCTGGCCTCCACTTGGCAGAGATATATGTGAGTTTACTCACTTGTTCATGAGTTCATAATTCCAGCAATATCTCAGAGAATTCCCACATATAAGCAAGTAGGGAGATGAGAGAATCTGAGAGATCAATCCTCAACAGCAATACCTACAGTACTTTAGGCCGTTGTTTATTGATTGTAGCTAAGCATTCAGTGCCAACATGCCATCATCCCCTCAGTGCTAGTCAACAAGCTTGGGGCTCTACTTTCTTCTGCAATAGTATCCTTGACTTCCTTATCAGAAGGCCGCAGTAAGTGCGTTAGGAAATGACATCTCCTCACTGAAAACACAGGCACAGCTCAAGGATGCACGCTTAGTCCACTGTTCTACTCTCTCTATACTCATGACTGTGCTTAGGCACAGCTCAAACACCACCTATAAATTCACTGATGACACAAATGTTGGCTAAATCTTAGATGGTGATGAGGGGAGCATTCAGGAGTGAGGTACATCTGCTGGTTAAGTGGTGTTGCAACAACAACCTTGTACTCAACTTCAGTAAGATTAAGGAATTGAATGTGGAATTCAGGAAGAGGAAGTTAGGAGAAGATACAACAGTCCTCACTAAGTGGTCAACAGTGGAAAGGATGAGCAGCTTCATGTTCCTGGGCATCAGCATCTCTGAGGACATAAACAAAAGAGATTCTGTAGGTGCTGGAAATGTGTGAGTTGCTCAGCATCTCAGAGCATTTATCCTGGGTCCAACATATTGATAAAATCATTAAGGAAGCATGACAGCAGGTATGCTTCATTATGACTTTGAGGAGATTTGTTAAGTCACCAAAAGCTGTAGCAAATTTCTACAAATGTACTGCGGAGAACATTCTGACTTGTTGCAAAACTGGTATGGATGCTTTGATGCATAGGATTGAAAAATTGGGCTGTGGACGTCAGCCAGCACCATCATGGACACTAACCTCTCCAATGCTGAGGACATCTTCAAAAAGTGGTGCCTCAAAAAGGTCCTTATGAAGGACCCTCACCATCCAGGTTATGCCTTCTTCTCGTTACTACCTTTGGGGAGGAGGTACAGGAGTCTGAAGGTGCATACTCAATGTTTTAGGAACAGCATGTAATCCACCATCAGATTTCTGAATGGTCCATGAATGCTACCTTACTATTTCGCTTTCTTTTTGTATAATTTATTTATTTTTAGTTATGTTTTTATTGTAACTTAATAATGTTTTACATATTGCATTATGAAAAAGATACAAAAGCCTGAAAGTGTGTCTCAGATGGCTCAAGGACAACTTCTACCCCACTGTTTAAATACTATTGAATTGCTCCCACTCTGGACCATCAGAAAAATGTTTCCAACACCATCGGTAACCTCATCAACTCTGGAAAACTCCCATCCACTGCCACCAAATTCATAGTTCCCTTACTCTGCACTGTTCACTTCTACTTCCTACCCAAGATCCACAAACCGGACTGTCCAGCAAGGTTTATTGTCTCTGCCTGCTCCTGTCTCACCGAACTCATGTCCTTGTATATCGATTCCATTCTATCCCCCTTGGTCCAGACCCTTCACACCTACATCTGCAATACTTCACATGCCCTCGATCTAGTAGCTTCCAATTCCTTTGCCCTGACCACCTCATTTTCACACTGGATATTCATTCCCTATACACATCTATCCCATACTAAGAAGATTCAAAGCTATCCACTCCTTTCTTGACAACCTATTCCCTTCCACCATCACCCTCCTCCGTCTGACAGAACTGGTCCTCACATTCAACAATTTTTCCTTCGGTTCTTCCCACTTTCTCCAAACTCGAGGGGTAGCCATGAGCAGCGGCATGGGCCCCAGCTATGCCTGCCTTTTTGGTAGCTATGTAGAACTTCATGCTGCTTCACACACCAATGTCAATTTTATTAAATTTCCTTTAACTTCCACCCTGCCCTTAAATTCACTTGGTCCACCTCCCTCCTCTTTGTCGATCTCTGGACACAAACTGTCAACTGACATCTTTTATAAACCTACTGCTTCACATGGTTATCTTCTGTATACCTCTTACCTCGCTATCTCCTGTAAAAATGCTGTTCTTTTTTCTCAGCTCCTTCACCTCCACCACATCTGTTCCCAGGACACAGCTTTCTGTTCCAGGACATTAGAGATGTCTTCCTTCAAAGAACAGGGCTTCCCTCCATCCACTATTGATGCTGCCCTCAGCTGTGTCTCCCACATTTCCTGAACATCCATGCTCAACCCATCTTTCCTCCACCTTAATGATAGAGTTCCTCTTGTCCTTACCTACCATCCCAACAGTAGTTCAATAGTTACTTTTAATATCAAAGAATGTATACAATATACCATCTGAAATTCTTACTTTCTACAGACATCCTCGAAACAGAAGATAAAAGACCCCAAAGAATGAATAACAGTAAAAACCTAAGAACCTGAAAGTCCCCTGCCCCTCTTCCATGCACAAGCAGCATCAGCCCTCCCGCTTCCACTCCCCCCCCCCCATTTTTTCTAGCATAAAGCATCACAACAGCAAAGCCCCCAAAGAGAAACCATGGTCTACAGTCTATCAAAAACCAACTGTTCACTCCAACATTTCAACATCCCACAGTCAGTCAGTCAGTCAGTCTCTCTCTCTCTCTCTCTCTCTCTCTCTCTCTCTCTCTCTCTCTCTCTCTCTCTCTCTCTCTCTCTCACTCTCACTCTCACTCTCACTCTCACTCTCACTCTCACTCTCACTCTCACTCTCTCTCTCTCTCTCTCTCTCTCTCTCTCTCTCTCTCTCTCTCTCTCTCTCTCTCTCTCTCTCTCTCTCTCTCTCTCTCTCTCTCTCTCTCTCTCACTCTCACTCTCACTCTCACTCTCACTCTCACTCTCACTCTCACTCTCACTCTCACTCTCACTCTCACTCTCACTCTCACTCTCACTCTCACTCTCACTCTCACTCTCACTCTCACTCTCACTCTCACTCTCACTCTCACTCTCACTCTCACTCTCTCTCTCACTCTCATGGGAGAGACAGACAGATATCGCTCATTCAACTGTGATGGGGAGACAACAGTCACAATTTCGATGTTACAGAAGTCTGAAGCGTTGCTTTTTAATTTCGAGTTCCCTGATTCGAGAATTGGCAAATCAATTACCAAGTGTAGAACCCTCCTGACATTCTCACTGTCTTTGATGTTACGGCTCCTGCTATGCCTCAGTATTTAACAACTGGTAGAACCTCCTTTAGCAGCAATAACCTCCACCAAATATTTCCTGTAGCTGCTGCTCAAACTTGCACAATGGCAAGGAGGAATTTTAGACCAATTTTGTATGGGCCTTTCCTCCATACAAAACTGTTTTGGTTCATCAATATTTCAGGGATACCTTGCATGAACAGCCCTCTTCAGGTCATGTCACAGCATCGCAATTGGATTAAGGTCTGGACTCTGACTTGGCCATTCCAAAATACAAATTTTCTTCTTTTCAAACCATTGTGTTGTTGATTTACTTTTGTGTTTCTGATTAATGTTTTGTTGCATTATCCAACTTCTATTAAGCTTCAGGTGACAGACTGCTACCTTGACATTCTCCTGTAAAATGTCTTGATACAATTTTGAGTACGTTGTTCCCTCGATGACTGCAAGCTGTCCAGGCCCTTAGGCAGCAAAGCAGACCCAAGCCATGATGCTCCTTCCACCATGCTTCATAGTTGGGATGAGATTTTGGTGTTGGTGTGCAGTGTCCTTTTCTGCCAAACTGTTCAACTGTTGTATCATCTGTTCACAGAACATTGTGCCAGGAGCATCATGGAACATCCAGGTGACCTTTTGCAAACTTGAGACATGCAGCAATGTTTTCTTTTGAAGAGTGGTGGTTTCCTCCATGGTATCCTTCCATGAACACCACTCTTGTTCAGTGTTTTTCTTATAGTGGACACCTGAACAGAGATTTTAGCAAGTCTCAGGGATTTCTGCAGGTCTTTTGCTGTTCCCTTGGTTTTTTTTCACCTCCTTCAGCACTTCACATTGTAGCTCTTGGTGTGGATCTTAGCTGGGTGCCCACTCCTAGGGAGAGTAGCAACAATACTGAATTTCTTCCATTTGTAGATAGTTGCTCTTACTGTGGACTGATGAACACTCAGGTCTTTAGAAATGCTTTTGTGGCCTTTTCGAGCTTCGTGCATCTCTACAATTTTTCTTCTAAGGTTCTCTGAAAGTTGTTTTTATCGAGGCATGGTGCACATAAATAGATCTTTCCAGAGAAGAGCAGGCTCTGTCAGTAACCTGCCTTTGTGTATCTTTTTATAGGGCAGGGCACCTCTACAACCCACACCTCCAATCTCATTGCATTGATTGGAACACCTGACTCCAAATAGCTTTTGTAGAAGGTGTTACCCCAGAGGTTCACAAACCTTTTTGAACCTAGACTGTGATTGTTTAAATGGTGTACTTAGTATTGACAAGAAGTAGTATAATTGTGTGTAATTAGTTTAGGCATTCTGATTTAGATGAAGATCAGTCCACATTTTGAGTAATTAATGCAGAAAACCAGGAAATTGCAAAGGGTTCACGAACTTTTTCTTCCAACTGTAAGATGTCAGTAAAATATAATCACGCAAGAAAAATATAGCCCATGACCCTGAAGCCATGGATCTTGCAGGAGTCTACAGTCGACCACAGTACTGCTTGTCTTCTGCTTAGTGAACAGTGGGGGGCAGCATTGACTCCAGCATGGGCACCACACAGCCTCTGTTGAAGCACACTGATTCCCATGCACTCCTCCAGGACAGCTGTAAACTGGAGACCTGGCTTACAAACTGGAGAGCGTTTACTGCCCATGTCACCACAGACTCTCAGATTAGCATTCTTATATACCAACTCTGTCCTTGAGCACATCAACAAGTGTGTAGATAGTGACAGCATAGAAACAAATAAAAGTTTATCCCAATCAGAAACCATGGATGAACAGAAAGGTTCGCCTCCTGCTCAAAGCCAGAGGTTCAGCCTTCAGGTCTGGAGACCGGGAGACTTATAGCTCAGCCATGGTCAGCCTGAGGAGGAGAATCACTCAGGCTAAACACATATACAAACAGAGGATCAAGGAGCATTTTAACTCCTTAGACCCCTGGCACATGTGGCATGTCATACAGATTATTACAGGCTTCAAACCACCTAGTACTGTGCCCCCTTCCAGCTCTGTTTCCCTCTCTGATGAGCTGAATTACTTCTACGCTTGCTTTGACCGAGAGAACAAGGAGGTCACCCTCAAAACAAATCTCCCACATGGTGAACTGCCTTTCTCACTTTCCACCTCTGACGTTTGCGCCACCCTGAGCAGGATGAATGCACGGAAGGCAGCTGGTCCGGATGGAATACCTGGCCGTGTGCTCAGAGTCTCTGCAGGCAGTTGGCCGGGGTCTTCACGGACATTTTCAATCTCCCTGGCCCAGGCAGTTGTCCCCACAAGCTTCAAGATCTCCACCATTGTGCCAGTGCCGAAGCATTCCACTGCCACAGGCCTGAATGACTTCTGCCCAGTTGCACTGACCCCCATCATTGCAAAGTGCTTTGAGAGACTGGTTCTATCACATCTGAAATCCTGTCTGCCCGCTACCCTGGACCCCCATCAATTTGCCCATGGCACCAACAGGTCAACAGAGGACGCCATCTCCACGGCACTTCATTCAGCCCTAACCCACCTGGACAGCCCCAACTCTTACATCAGAATACTGTTCATTGACTTTAGTTCGGCATTCAATACTGTGATTTCCCCCCCCCCCAAGTTGATCGCCAAACTTCTCCAGCTTGGTATCAGCTCATCCCTCTGCAATTGGACCTTGGACTTTCTGACTAACAGACCCCAATTTGTTAAGTTAGACAACCTCTCCTCCTCCACTCTCACCCTGAATACCAGCGTGCCTCAAGGCTGTGTGCTGAGCCCTCTTCTGTACTCCCTTTTCACCTATGACTGTGTTCCTGTACATGGTTCTAATTTCATAATCAAGTTCGCAGATGACACCACGGTGGTTAGCCTGGTCAGAGAGAAAGACGAGACGGCCTACAGAGATGAGGTCCAGCACCTGGACGCGCGGTGTGCTGGCAACAACCTGGCCCTTAACACCCAGAAGACCAAGGAGATCATTGCGGACTTCAGGCATGCTAGTAGCCACACTCATGTCCCCATCTACATTAACGGAGCTGTAGTGGAGCGTGAATCAAGCTTCAAATTCCTTGGTGCCACATTCCCGAGGATCTCACCTGGTTTCTGAACTCCTCCATCCTGATCAAAAAGGTGCAACGGTGCATTTATTTCCTGCAGAGCATCAAGAAAGCTCACCTCTGTCCCAGGATACTGACGGACCTTTACCGCTGTACCATTGAGAGCCTACTCACTAACTGCATCTCAGTGTGGTATGGCAATTGTCCCGTATCGGACTGCAAAGCACTCCAGCATGTGGTGAAATCTGTCCAGTGGATTATGCGCACCCAATTGCCCACCATTGACAGTGTCTACCACAAACGCTGCCTAGGCAAGGCGAAAAGCATTATCAAGGATGTACCTCACCCTAACCATGGACTTTTTACTCTCATCCCATCAGTAGGTGCTACAGGAGCCTCCACTCCCCCACCTGCAGGCACAGGAAGAGCTTCTTCCCTGAGGCTGTGACCCTGCTGAACCTCACATCACAGCGTAAGCAGTATTGCACCCATATTGTACTGTCTCAGTACTTTTATATTTGTGTGCTGTAGCACTTACTTTTTATTTGCAGTTATTTTGTAAGTTACACTATTCTTTTGTACTTCTGGTTAGATGCTAATTGCATTTCATTGACTTTGTATCTGTACTCGGCACAATGACAATAAAGTTGAATTTAATATAAAAAAGAGTTCTCACTATGACTGAGGCCAGGCAGCTACCCCACCATTCATCAATAAATCAGTGATCTATTTTACATTGTAGAAACGAAGTGCACTGTGTAATGAGTCGATCTGTATGTCAAGTGACAATAATGAACCAATTCCAATTCCAAAATTCCTTTACAATGTTTGGAATTCACACCAAAAATATAAATGCATAGTTGTTATCTACATTTAAGGCTGAGTTTAATAGATCTGGCCACCAAGGATTGGAGGAATTGGACCGGAAAGGTAAGACATGACATCTGGGTCATTGACCTGTCGAATATGATCCCATACCCGTGGTCCTGGAGACCATGTGACCTCATACTATCCTGTTTCTTATCTTTCTTCATTTAGTGGTCAACTTGGATTGTGGAAAATAATACTGAGAAGTTTGTAGTCATATAGTATTCAATGATTGCAGTGACTTAATGCAATGTACACACTAGTCACTTTGATATTTTATTTGTGTTAGATTCGGAGATACATCCTTGCAAGAATTAATTAACACAGAGAGTTTGGGCCGCCTGAATTCTTACTATGAACAATTCAAGGAAGTTCTTCCTGATGATTGTGAGTATTTGAAGCTATGAAGGCAATTTTCCTGTCTTTGATTAATAAGTACATACTTCATCAGCAACACTGTAGTTCCCAGTTATTTACTTAAATAATTATTTACCAAGCAGATAGCCTTAATTTTTAAGCCGCCAGTGTTGTTAAGATTTGAATTTAGTTCATGTAGATAATTTTCATGTTTAACTTTCCATTTCTCAATTCATGGAGGAGAATAATTAAAAATTGTAACTAATAGCTATTGTGAAATCTTAATATGGGTCTGTTCAAAATGAATATACTTTCACAATTCCATTTTTAATATGGAGATTAAAGTATTTGTTAGTATTCTATATGGGGTGATTGATAAGTTCATGGCCTAAGGTAGGAGGAGTCCGTTTTAGAAAACCTAGCACATTTACTTTTCAACATAGTCCCCAGCTACATTTACACACTTAGTTCAGCGGTCGTGGAGCATATGATTCTTGGACCTCCAGAAAGTGTTCACAGCATGGGTGATTGATAAGTTTCTGGCCTGGGTAGAAGGAGATGAGTTATACAGCTCTCGTTACATGTTAGTAACTCATCTCCTTCTACCTTTGGACACAAACTTATCAATCACCCCTGATGAGTTATTAACTTCAAACTTCCTGCATAATCACTCAAAGAGTTGAACTGCATGTGCGTGTAACAAGAGCTGTATAACTCATTTCCTTCTATCTTAGGCCACAACCTTATCAATCACCCATGCTGTGGACACTTTCTGGAGGTCCAAGATCTGTATGCTCCACGACTGCTGGACTAAATGTGTAAATGTAGGAAGGGACCATGTTGAAAAATAAATGTGCTAGGTTTTCTAAAATTGGACTCCTTCTACCTTAGGCAACGAAATTATCAATCACCCCTCGTATGTTGCTGCAGATATTTTAATTTTGTACCAATAATGGGTATGAAGTTTTTCTTTAGCTTGTTTTGATTCTAGATTTTATCTTCTGAGGAATCATTCCGTGGCTATCTATTTAGTCACCTGTACACATGTTATTTTAACCTCAGATTTTGTTGTCATTATACTCAACAGCAGTGCCATTATCTCCTAGGTTCTGATTTTATAACTCATACAATTGTGCAACATATTTGCTTCAAGCCCATGCTTTGCCACTTTCCCTATTTAATTTGTCATCTTGCTTGCACATTTGTCCTGAAGGTACATTGAAGTACCTGTAATTTCATCACCTAATAAAGCACTAGGGATTCAACGTGAAATTCGTGTTCTGTCAAACATTTTTTAAAGCATTAGTGTCAGTCCTTAATGTTTAATGAAATCTCAAACCTCCACTTAGAAAACCTTAAAAAAAGACGTTGCAAGGATTAAAGCGGATCTTTGTGAGGTTGTTTTAGTATAGTATGGTCTTGTAACTACACTGAAAATGCAGCATTTGGTAAACATTTGATGTCTGTAGTAAAGAGCAAATCGTCAACCTAGAGCAAAACAAACAGGTTAATTTTGAACTCCAATATAGCATAATATCTTTGTTCTCAGTGATGCAACTTCATAAAATATTTGGGCAAACCTTGAAGCAAGGTGGGGGGGGGGGGGAATAAACCTTGTTTTCAGAAACCTTTCATGACCTCAACTGTATGTGCCCAGCAATGATTTGAGAAAATTTGTTGGTTGAGAAAAAAGTTTTGCTTGGTAGACTTTGAAGAACTGTCTCACTCCTTTAGAAAAAATGTCATGGAATCTTTTGCATCCATCTGATTTCCCATCCATGTTCTGTTTCTTTTCAACTTGTGTTGATTCTAGATTTAATTGTTTTTAGAGAGTTGTTCAGGGATTATCTATTCTCTTGCTCCTCTACACTGACCTTTTAGATAGGATTGTCTTATCATTCCCAAGTATTACCCATTGTTACATAGGATTCTGATGTTCAGACCATATTCAATTGGTCTGACCCAATTGTGAGGGTTGCAAGTCTGATTTAATGTTGAATTCCTAGTGCCTGAGAACAAAAGTTAAGGTTATTGTCTTAGTCAGACGAACCTTGGAGCAAAAGTTTATAGAGCTAAGTTCATCGCATTACTTACAAATTTGAAGATCACATGCCTCATCTACATCTAACTAGACTTTCTGTGATTGAATTGTCTTTGTCATCCTGTGGATTTGTAACCAGATTTGATTAACGGTTCTGAAAATATCCTCACTGAGGTGGATTACCACATAAAGGCCAATGTTTCACTGTAGATATGAAATGTTTTATAAAAGTTGAAAATTATGTTTATTTATTAGGATTACAATACAGAGAAGAAAATTTATATGCTGTTTATATGTAGAAGTTTATTATATCTTTGCAGCTTTATAAAGCTTTGGTTAGGCTGCATCTGGAGTATTGCATTCAGTTCTGGCCACCCTATGGGAGAGGGTGTAGAGGAGGTTTAGCAGGATGCTACTTAGATTGTGTTCGAAGGAGAGGTTGGTCAAACAGTTTTTCTGGAGTGCAGAGGCTCAGGGGAGAATTAGATAGAGATTTTAAAGATTATGAAAGGCACAGGTAGACAGCCATTGTCTTTTCCCAGGGCTGAAGTGTCTAACACCAGAGGGCATGCATTTATGGTAAGAGGGAGTAAGTTTCAGAGATGTGCAGGGCAAGTTTTTTAACACACAGGAGTGGTAGGTTCCTGGAGTGGTGGTAGAAGTAATTACAGTTGAGACAATCAAGACACCCTTAGGTGGGCACATGAACCTGCAGAAAATAGAAGGATAAGAATGCTGTGTAGGCAGAAGGGGTTAGTTTAGCTGGGCATTTGATTACTAATTTAATTAGTTCACAACACATGGGTCAGAGAGCCTATTGCGGCGCTCTACTGTTCTTTGTTCTATTGATACCTGTAATGTAAAACTAATTCAACAAAACAATTGCTGCCCTGTTGCTGTTCTGTTGCTCTCATTAAGCAATGTAATTTCTTAAGGTCTACCTCGATCCCGGAGTCAGACATGTCTGCCTGAACTGCTGAGATTCCTTGGCCAAAACGTCCATGCACGGAAAAACAAGAATGTAGATATCCTTTGGCAAGCTGCTGAGGTAAGCAAAGTTCTTTATGGTACGGTTTATGTACTGTAATTATTATGGTCCCAAAAATAGTATGTGGTAAGCAATTTTAACAGAATTTTAGCAGTCTTCAAAAAAGGAATCTTCCGAGGCTAAATATCATGACTAGTGATCCATACAATGTCAATCAGAACATAAGACACAGAATCAGGTCATTCAGGTCCTCATGTTTGCTTGCTTGCTTTTCAGTAAGATCATGGCTAATGTTTTAATCTGTCACTTCCCTGCCCTTGGATAGATACATGAAGGGGCAAGGCTTAGAGGGATCTGGCCCAAATGCAGCAAATTGGTACCAGCTTGGGTGAGCATCATGGTTGACGTGGTTGGGCCAAAAAGCCTGTATCTGTGCAGCATTGTTCTATGTTCTATGTATTACCGACTATTCATAAAATTCCATAATATCTAAGAATCTATCAATCTCTCTGTCAATATAATGAGCAACTGAGTTTCCACGGCCCTTTTGGGTAAGGAATTCCAAAAATTCACCGTCCTTCCCATTTCACAGGAATGGTTGATCTCTTATTTTTCAGACTCCTCACTCTGGTTTTAGGGACTCCAACCAGAAAGACATCATCTCTGCATCTACCCTGTCAAATCCCAATATGTTTCAAAGTGGTGGTGGGGTAAGGGGCACAAGAAATCTGTGGATCAAAGGTTTATTATGGTTTTTTAAGTGAGGCTAGATGACCTCGTATGGCAGTTAAGGAGTCTTCTCGGAAGTACGTCGAGAACAAGGATACATCAGTGACGCCTCTGATGAGAGTGAAGCCTGAACTGGGAAGTGCAGATGCCCCCGCAGGTCAAGCACGTTATGACCATTGAAGGGTCGGATTGTCTCTCCTTGTGGTCCTGGCACTTTTGATCGAGGTCCTTCAGCTGCTGCTCTCGAATGTGCTGGTGTCTTTGTGGACTGCCAGGTGCCAGGCTTTGCAGTCTTTGGCCGAGGTCTCCCAACCAATGACAGGGATATTGCATGTCTTCAAGGACACTTTCACACGGTCTTTATAACGCTTTGTGGGGCATTTCTGCTTTCTGGTGCCATGTGCCAGCTCGAAGAAGAATACCAAATCCAGGGCAGCATCATAGAAGTCCATGCTAGTATCCTGCAGCCTCTGAATACAGTCAATACAAATGAGTACTTTGTTCCATAATCCTAGCAAAGTTAGAAAATCGTAACTCAGCATGTGGTTGTACAGCTGCCTTGTGTCACTTGTTTCACTGGTCTCGTTTTCATTGTCTGTCATGTCCTGGAGAACTTGAAGTATCTCCTCAAGGTGCTTATTGACGGGCTTCACTGCTTCTGTTCTTGCACTCCACCTGGTTTTGGACTCCACAGTTTTTCCCAGTGCTGTGTTGAACAAGAGAAAAAGATGTAGAGAGCTTCGATGGTTCCAAAAAACATGACCATTGTTGTATCCTGCTTGGCTGCATGTACACCCACCAAGTTGAGTGAGTGAGTGTCGCAATTCACAAACACTGCCAGGTTATTTTCCTCACATTCTTTGATGGACACTTCTGTGTCCATCCATCACAGCAGAGTTGTCATAGCACTGTGACTGACAATCTTGTAGCTCCGGTTTAATATTGGCAATATTCTTGTGGACCGGCCGACGGGGGGCGGGAGGGGTGTTAATCACGACAGGAATATAGGTGATAAGTCAACTATAAGTCATTTATAAGTGGCTAATACACTCAATCTTATTTCTAAAAGGGTTTATCTAATGAATTGAATATTAAACACACAGCGCATATTTTCCTCGCATGAATATAGTCGTAAGTCAATTATAACTCACTTATAGTCAATAGCATCATAACATTTTAAGTAACGTTTGGATATTAAACACACAGCACAGATTTTCCTCATATGAACATATAAAATCATTGCGACACACCAGTGAGAGGACAAGGTAAGGGCCAGAGGTCCCCGTACCGGGGTTGCGGCGGTTGTAATCTGGAGAGAGTGACCGACTGAGTGAGGAGTGCAACAGGGCGCATGCCCGCCCTCCTTGTAGGTAGGTAGGATCTATCAGCCAACAAAGGTTTGGCTCGAGGGATGACTTTTAGTAGATCACAGCGAGGTAGCTGCTCTGCTACTTACAAAACCCTGAGCTGAATTAGGTCATCTGCGAATATTTTAACACCGGGTTCCCCACGAACATTTGGTGTGCTAAAATGGTTTAGAGGCGGCGCCCATCTGTCCATGCTCCAGGCCATTAGCAAGGGCTTTTCTCGCCGACAACATGAGGCAGCCGTTTACCTGAGGCCAACCAGTAATCCCTGGTGCTAGGGTATCACTGCGTTTAGGCGACTGATGACCTCGCATGGGTATTGACTTCGTGTGCATAATGACCTCGCGTGTGTTCAAGTTCAACAGTGGGCGTGACAGGGAATGGGGAAAGGTGCAACTGACTCACATCGTTTCATATCGCCAAATCATATTGTTTCCTCGCAGTGCAGTAGCACATTCCTTGTGGCCCAGTGATTGGGGAGTGCTTATCTGAATAAAACCAAGGAAGGACTGCTTTCCTCTCAAAATCAACTTCCACGTACCTCACTACTTCTGACATCTGCTCACGGTGTGCCTGATCAGGAGTCGAGTCGAACATGAGACCTTAGTACTTGGCTTTACGAATGCTTTTCAGTAAACTCTGGTGAATAATGGATGCCATCATGTGGATGAATTCATTCTGGACACCCGGTGAAAGATGTGGATCCAGGATATCTGAGGTGTTCTTTTATGACTGTCAGAGATGGCCAGTAGTTTCAGTAAGTCAAGGAAATTTCCCACATTGGAGTCATTGTCTAGCTGAAGTGACTCCCTGTGTCCTCGCAAAGCCAGGTTCTGAGTCGCAAGGAATTTTATGCAGCGAAGGATTCTCGTCAAGATAGCACGCCACTTCTGCTTTTCCTTCTCAATCTGTGACTGAAATATCACATCAATAACTCCTCTGTTTCCAGTTAAATTTCTTACCACTGTGTGAAGCATTCCCTATGATTTTTGGCATTTTCATGAACACTAATGCTTTCAGGTGCTTTCCACTGGTTGAATCAGCTTTCCTGCTCCAATGAGGTTGATGGTCTGACCGGGAATAGAGAAGACAACAGATACAAAATGCAGACTTTTTAGAAGGGGAATAGGCCAGTCATGAGTGAGTCATTTCCTCACCACGACCATTTCTCATTCCTCTTGAACCAAGTTTTGTTTATTGAGCGGTTATTTGTTGGTAGGAAAGGCCTCTCACTGTTCTGTAAATGCTTCAAAACCAGCTTTATTACTTATGTTCTCAACGCATCAGGCAGAATTGCTTTTCCAGTATCCTTGTTGAACTTCAGAAGTCCAATGTCATGCTGTTCAGTCACTTCTGATAGGACATTTTGAGGCTCTTTGACACCATCCAGTTCCGTCAGTTCAGTGTCGTCAGGTTCAATCTCGTCAATAAACTCAACATCACCACCACCACCACCGTCTTCCCTTCCTGTCACGTCCACGTTCTCTGTGGCAGCCTTACTCTTAATCTCGTCATGCTCGGATTTATCTGATTTGACTTCCTCCTCGGCTTGTGATGCATTTGTACTTGATCCACCTTTGGATTCTAACAAACTTGTAGCAGGTGCAGCCATGGAACGTGTCGAACTACTTGTTCCCAGCTTTTCAAAGAAGGGCATGAAGAACTTGCTCGACTTCTTGGCTTCCTTCGCCTCCAATTTTCATCTCTTTTGTCCTTCAGCTCTACTTTCCTCCTCCTTCATGAAGAAACATTTCATGGTCTTCTTACACAATGCTCTGAAATAAGGCCATCCTAGTGCTTCTCACCCCTGATAATCAAAGACAGATCATACATCTGAAGAAAATTCTTTTTTCCACTATCCGAAGATGGCTTGTCTGACTTTAATAGAAACTGCTCAGTGGCGCCCCCCCTTCAAGTGGCACCCAGGGCACGAGCCATACCTGCCATACCTTAATGACACCACCGTCTGGACCACATGTCCAACCCATCGAAGTTGAGCCTTCATGATCAGCACTTCTGTGGTGGAGGACTCCATCTTGCACGAGATGCCCATGATCTTGCGAAAGCATCACCTGCGATATAGGGTCCAGGTTTCACAGCCATACAGCAGAGAAGTCAGGACGACTTGGTCTTCAGCTGGATGCCATGTTCTCTCCACACACCTCCATAGCCCACCAAAAGATGCCCCAGCTTTTGCAAGGCTGTTTGAGTCCTCTCGATCTAGACTGCAGGAGGATGTGAGGCAGCTTCCCAGTTAGGTGAAGGCGACAATATAGTTGAGCTACGTTCCTTCAATCTCATTTCATGGTTCAGCAGGTTTGGTATGAGGTTCAGGCTCCGTTCTACCTCAGATGATGATTAGGCCAAATTTTCGTGCTGCCTCAGTGGGGCAGTCAGTGAGCTCCTGCTCACTGTGCGCTGCAAGAGCGCAGTCATCTGCAAAGAGGAAGTCTCGTACTATTGCTTCCAGTACTTTGGTCTAAGACTTGAGGCGTCGTGGATCAAAGAATCGTCCATCAGTCCTGTAGTGAATTGTTATTCCTGCATCAGTCTGTGAGAGAGTAGAGAGCAGCACCATGGCAAAAAGCAGGCTGAACAGAGTAGGCCCAAGGACACAGCGCTGCTTAACACTGTTAGTTATAAGGAAGGGGTCAGAGGTGCAGCTGTTTTGGATGACCCTGGCCATCATGCCATTGTGGAATGACCTGACAATGCTGACCAGCCTTGGGAGGCAGCCTAACTTGGTAAGGATACGCCAAAGGTCTGTGCAACTTATCATATCAGATGCCTTCGTCAGGTCCACAAAGAGTATGTAGACATTCTGGTTCTGTTTCTGGCACTTCTGGATCTATCTGTCAGGGGGCCAGTTAAAGAGTACTTAAGAACTAATTACTGTTCTACATTAGTGTAATGTGCTACAAATGGTAAGACAATAAGACCCACCATTTCATCACAGCTGATCCATTTTCACTCTCAGCCCCAATCTCCTGCCTTCTCCCTGTATCCCTTCATGCCATGAATTGAAGGAATATGGCTGTATGGTTGTAGGATATGCCCAGAAGGCCAGACGATACAAAAAAATGGAACAAAAAAGAACTGGTCTGGATGATATAGAGTGCTGTTCCTCAATCCATTTGGCCTCATTGTCCCAGTGCAGGAGAATCTGGTCTTAACTGTCACATTAGGTCACTTGACCTTCCCTTTGTTCTGCCTGTCCTCCTCCCCTGCTTTCTCAGCTGCCTATACCTTATTTTTTTTCTTTCTGATGAAGGACACCACAGCTGAAATGTTAGAAATTTCTCTTTCCATGGTCGCTGCCTAGCCTACTGAATGCCTCTAGCATTTTCAGCTTTTATTTCAGATTTTTTTCTGGTTCTTGAGATAGTCTGTTGACTGTTCCACTAGTTTAATGATACATCACAAAGTATAGGAATTGTCCTGGTGTTCCTTCTTCCATTTCACTCGTATCTATTTCTGGAGACTTGTTTTACTTACAGTGGCTGCTTCAATTATCTATCGGTTGACAACTGTAAAGTAATGAATATCATGCAAAATTCTTTGAAATATTTCTCCAAAGAGAGTTTGGGGAGTTAGGTGCAAAGTTGAAGGACAGGACCTCCAGGGTTGCAATCTCAGGATTGCTCCCTGTGCCACGTGCTAGTGAGGCTAGAACTAGGAAGATAATGCAGCTAAATAAGTGGCTAAGGAGTTGGTGCAGGAAGGAGGGCTTCATGTTTCTGGAAATTGGGCTTTGTTCCAGGGAAGGTGGGACCTGTTCCAACGGGATGGTTTGCACCTGAACTGGAGGGGGACTAACATCCTTGTGGGTAGATTAGCTAATGCTGCTCTGGGGGGGTTTAAACTAGATTTGCAGGGGTGGGGAACCAAAGTGTAAAGCAGAAAGTAAGGTGGAGGAGGATAAAGATTATGCAAGGACTGCTTGTATAGACAGAAATCAAAGGTTTGTACATGATAGAAATGTTCTCAGGTGCATCTGTTTCAATGCAAGTAGGTGAGGCAGATGAGTTTAGGGCGTGATTGGCATGTAGGATTACGACATTATTGCTATTAGTGAGACTTGGTTGCAGGAGGGGCAGGACTGGCAGCTTAATGTTCCAGGGTTCCGTTGTTTCAGAGGTGATAGAGTGGGAGGGATGAAAGGGGGAGGAGTTGCATTACTAGTCAGGGGAAATATCACAGCTTTGCATAGACAGGATAGCCCAGAGGGCTTGTCTACAGAGGCCATATGGGTGAAGCTGAGGAATGGGAAAGGTAGTACGGTTGTATTATAGACCACCCAATAGTCAGAGAGAATTGGAGGTGCAAAGCTGTAGAAAAATAGCAGACCGATGTAAGGAACAGAAAGTTGTAATAGTAGGGGATTTTAACTTTCCACATATTGACTGGGATTCCCACATTGTGAAAGGGCTAGATGGCTTGGAGTTTGTCAAATGTGTTCAGGAAAGTTTTCTGAATCAATATATAGAGGTACCTACGACAGAGGATGCAATACTTGATCTTCTATTAGGAAACCAGACTGGTCAGGTGACAGAAGTATGTATAGGTGAACATTTTGGGTCCAGTGACCATAATGTCATGAGTTTCAAGTTAATTATGGATAAGGATAGGTCTTGTCCTCGAGTTGAGTTTCTAAATTGGAGAAGGGCCAATTTTGTGGAAATGAGAAAGGATCTAGGAAGAGTGGATTGGGATAAGTTGTTTTCTGGCATGGATGTGCTCAGTAAGTAGAAGACCTTCAAGGGCGAAATTTTGAGAGTGCAGAGTTTGCATGTTCCTGCCAGGATTAAAGGCAAAGTTTAATAGACATAGGGAACCTTGGTTTTCAAGGAACATTGGCGATCTGGTTAAGAAAAACAGAGGTGTATAGGCAACAAGGAACAAATGAGGTACTTGAAGAGTATAGAAAATGTAAGACAATACCAAAGAAGGAAATCAGGAAGGCAAAAAGAAGACATCAGGTTGCTTTGGCAGATAATGTGAAGGACAAAATTGGTTCCCTAGAAGATCAAAGTGGTCGTCTATGTGTGGAGTCTCACGAGATGGGGGAGACCTTAGACAGTTTTTTTGCATCAGTATTTACTCATGAAACTGGCATAGTGTATATGAAAGGAAGGGAAACAAGCAGTAGTGTCATGGAATATACAGAGATTAAAGAGGAGGAGGTGCTTGCTGCCTTACAGCGAATAAAGGTAGATAAATCCCCCAGGCCTGACATGATATTTCCTCGGACCTTGAGAGAGACTAGTGTAGAAATTGCAGGGGCCCTGGCAGAAATATCTAAAACGTCCTTAGCAATGTGTGCGGTGCCGGAGGATTGGAGGGGAGCTCATGTTGTTCCATTGTTTAAAAAAGGCTCCAGAAGTAAACCAGGAAATTACAGGCCGGTAAGCCTGACATCAATAGTAGGTAAGTTATTGGAAGGTACTCTGAGAGATTGGTTATACAGGTATTTAGACAGTCAAGGGCTGATTAAGGATAGTCAGCATGGCTTTGTGCATGGTAGATCGTGTTTAACGAATCTTGTAGAGTTTTTCAAGGAGGTTACCAAGAAAGTAGATGAAGGGAAGACTGTGGATGTTGTCTACATGGACCTTAGTAAGGCTTTGACAAGGTCCCACATGGGAGGTTAGTTCAGAAGGTTCAGACACTAGGTATCCATGGACAAGTTGTAAACTGGATTCGAAATTGGCTGTGTGGGAGAAGACAGAGAGTGGTACTGGATGATTGCTTACCAGACTGGAGGCCTGTGACTACTGGTGTGCCTCAGGGATCTGTGCTGGGACCATTGTTGTTTGTTGTCTATATCAGTTATCTAGATGATAATGTGATAAATTGGATCAGCAAGTTTGCTGATGACACTAAGATTGGAGGCGTTGCAGAGGGATCCGGACCAATTGGGAAAATAGGCCAGAAAATGGCAGATGGAATTTAATGCAGACAAGTGTGAGGTGTTGCATTTTGGAAGGACAAATCAAGGTAGGACATGCACAGTAAATGGTAGGGCACTGAGGAGTGCAGAAAAGCAAAGGGATCTAGGGGTTCAGATACATAATTACCTGAAAGTGGCGTCACAGGTAGACAGGGTTGTACAGAAGGCTTTTGGCATCCTGGCGTTCATAAATCAAAATATTGAGTCTAGGAGTTGGGATATTATGATGAGTTTGTATAGGACTTGGTGAGGCAACATTTGGAGTATTGTGTGCAGTTCTGGTCACCTAACTGTAGGAGGGATATCAGTAAGATTGAAAGAGTGCAGAGAAGATTTACTAGGATGTTGCCAGGTCTTTAGGAATTGATTTACAGGGAAAGATTGAACAGGTTAGGACTTTACTCCTTGGAGCATAGAAGAATGAGGGGGAATTTGCAAAATTATGAGGGGTATAGACAGGGTAAATGCGAGTAGGCTGTTTCCACTTAGATTAGGAGAGATAAATACAAGAGGACATGGCTTTAGGGTGAAAGGGGAAAGGTTTAGGGGGAGCTTCACTCAGAGTGGTGGGAGTGTGGAACAAGCTGCCATCTGACGTGGCAAATGCGGGCTTACTCTTAAGTTTTAAGAATAAATTGGGTAGATACATGGATGGGAGAGGTCTGGAGGGTGCAGGTTAATGGGACTAGCAGAATAAAATTTTGGCACAGACTAGAAGGGCCGAATGGCCTGTTTTCTGTGCTGTAGTGTTCTGTGGTTCTATTTGTTATTGTAGATTACTACAGTTAGCACTCATAAATGTACTAGATCTCATAGATGGATTTCTTTAGCTTGCATTTTCATTTTAATTAAAAATTAATTAAAGTGGATTACATGGATGATAGAAAAATGGAGGTCCATGTGAGAGGAAAGGACTAAATTGATCTTAGTAGGTTAAGAGATTGGCACAACATCATAGGCCAAACAGCCTGTACTGTGCTGTACTAACCTAACTATTTTGAAATGTGGGTATTCTGCAGTATTAAAATAATAGCATTATTTTTATTTCATTTTGTGGTCAGATTTGCCGTAGATTAAATGGTGTTCGATTTACAAGCTGTAAAAGTGCCAAGGACCGGACTGCTATGTCAATCACTCTGGAACAGTGCCTGATCCTTCAGCATGAGCATGGCATGGCTCCTCAGGTCTTCACACAAGCCCTGGACTGCATGAGGAGGTAAGCTTTCATTCTTTGGCAAGCCATTCAAGACTGCATACATTAATTGTGGAAAAAAGCAAACTGCAGAGAAGCCGTGCCTCATTATTGTACAAATTTGCAAATTGGGATGCAGTGAGTTGCCTCGGAGAAGGGAGTGCGTCAGAACTCCGCCACTTACCCAAAATGGGTAAACTAGCTCTAATGTTGGGTCAGCAAATCACCATGCAGCAGGCAGTCAATATAATTAATTGGGTAAAGGTAAAACAGTGTGACTAAAATTAGCTTTGAATAGTTTGCAGCAATAACTATACCTTGTTCATTGTGTCCTGCTTTCCTATGTATTAAAATTCTGTTGCTGACAATCTGAATTTCCCCAAGCTGTCAGTGCCCTACAAAAGCCTATCAGTTTTATCTTGCCACCATCAAAACTTAATATTTGAATCTAAGTTGTAACATGTAAATATTTTAGGTAATAAACTTTACGTTGATTTTGACTATTATTTTGAGATTGAAATGCCTTGCCATAGAAATTCCAGCCAGAGCAAACTTCATCCTTGCACTATGAACATCCTTCACCCACCAGTACAAATGGCAGTAAATCTGGTGAATCTCCACTGTTCTCGCTCCATCCTTCCTTGGGTAAGAACAACAGCCCTGTGCATAGTATTGAAGTAAGACTTCACTCTAATACTCAAGTCCTCTTTTCAGCAAAGACATTTGCCTTCATAATTATTTGCAGTACCTACACATTAGCTCTGTGTTTTGTGTACAAGGCTGCCCCAGTTTCAATGAACACCATCTGTTTAATTACACACCATTTATGGATAGGGGAATCAAGGGATATGGGGACAAGGCAGGGACTGGGTATTGATAGTGAATGATCAGCCATGATCTCAGAATGGCGGTGCAGACTCGAGGGGCCGAATGGTCTACTTCTGCACCTATTGTCTATTTAATAACAATACTCCACTTCTCTATTATTTCTGCCAAGTGGGTGACCTCGTATTTTTCCATATTATGGCCCATTTGTCTTGTCTTCACTTCATCTTTCAAGAATTAGAAATTAAGAGATTCATTTTGGGTAATAGAATACTCTCAAATATACTTCTGATTTCAAATGTAACATTTAACTTTGCCTACTGAAGGAGCTGAAAGAGAAGGAACAATAACTCCATCAGATTTTCTATTTGTAATGATGAAGCACAAAAACAAACCCTTCAGCCCACCATGTTGATGCTGCCCATCAAATATCAACCTATAATTACTCCATTTTGCCAGAATTAGTCCGCAGTTTTCTGTGCCTTGGTGATTCAAGTATTTGCCTAAATATTGCTAAATTGTTGAGAGAAGACAATTTTTATATGTAAATGATCTGGATGATGGGGTGGTAAATTGGATTAGTAAGTATGCCGATGATACTAAGGTAGGAGGTGTTGTGGATAATGAGGTGGGTTTTCAAAGCTTGCAGGGAGATTTATGCCGGTTAGAAGAATGGGCTGAACGTTGGCAGATGGAGTTTAATGCTGAGAAGTGTGAGGTTCTACATTTTGGCGGGAATAATCCAAATAGAACATACAGGGTAAATGGTAGGGCATTGAGGAATGCAGAGGAACAGAGAGATCTAGGAATAACAGTGCATAGTTCCCTGAAGGTGGAGTCTCATGTATATAGGGTGGTGAAGAAGGCTTTTGGAATGCTGGCCTTTATAAATCAAAGCATTGAGTACAGAAGTTGGAATGTAATGTTAAAATTTTACAAGGCATTGGTAAGGCCAAATTTAGAATATTGTGTGCAGTTCTGGTCACTGAATTATAGGAAAGATATCAATAAATTAGAGAGTGCAGAGACGATTTACTAGGATGTTACCTGGGTTTCAGCACTTAAGTTACAGAGAAAGATTGAACAAGTTAGGTCTCTATTCGTTGGAGCGTAGAAGGTTGAGGGGGGATTTGATCGAGGTATTTAAAATTTTGGGAGGGATAGATAGAGTTGACGTGAATAGGCTGTTTCCATTGAGAGTAGGGGAGATTCAAACGAGAGGACATGATTTGAGAGTTAGGGGGCAGAAGTTTAAGGGAAACACGAGGGGGTATTTCTTTACTCAGAGAGTGATAGCTGTGTGGAATGAGCTTCCTGTAGAAGTAGTAGAGGCCAGTTCAGTTGTGTCATTTAAGGTAAAATTGGATAGGTATATGGACAGGAAAGGAGTGGAGGGTTATGGGCTGAGTGCAGGTAGGTGGGACTAGGTGAGATTAAGAGTTTGGCACGGACTAGGAGGGCCGAGATGGCCTGTTTCCGTGCTGTGATTGTTATATGGTTATATGGTTATAAGACCTGCCGGCTCCATGAATCGGGGAAGTTTGTTCCAAGTTCCAACCACCCCCTTGGTAAAACAAAAGTACTTTGTACTTTCACCCTAAGTCTCTTGCCCCTGAACTATGTAATGGTGAATAGTTTCTTACTCTATCTCTCTATGCCCCTCATAATTTTGTGCATCTCCAACAGATTTCCCGTCAGTCTTCTCTGCTCCCATGAAAACACGCCAAGTGTTATGTCATAACTGAGACATTCCATCTCAGGCAGTATCCCAGTGAATTTTGTCTGCACCCTTTTTAGTGTAACTAAGTCCTTCCTCGAGTTTGGCAACTGGAACTGTGTACGGAACTTCACTTTTGACTTAATATTGTATAAAATAGTACCACAGCCTCCCTGCTTTCAGTTCCCTGGCTACTGAAGGCGATTATCCAGTATGCCTTTATCACCTTTATCTACCTATGTTACCACCTTGAACTTGTATAATAAGCAGAATCAGGTTTAATATCAATGGCATATGTCATGCAATTTATTAACCTAGCGGTAGCAGTGCAACGCAATACATGATAAATAAGAAAAAAAAACTTGTACATCAAGATTCTTCTGTTCCTCAATACTCCTCAGAGCCTGATGTTTGATTGTATATGTCATACCCTTGGTAGTTTTCTCAAATCCCACTACCTCACAATTATCTGAATTAAATTTTGTGCACCCACACTTTGCCCATCTCACCAACTGATCAGTATTGTCCTGCAGCTCTCAACCATGGTCCTCACTATCAGCATCACTGTGAATTCTTTTGTTATCTGTATACTTATCATACCTCCTACGTTCATAGATCACAGTCATTATATTTTAAACAATGAGGGTCACCTGATTGACTTTTACTGTCTAGTTACTGCCCGGCTCCCACTTCTTTGTACTTGGTGCTTCTCATGGAAACATAGCAAGTTTGCTGTATCTGTTTCAATTTTTCTGAAGTGTGACCTGGAGGCTCGGTATCACCCCATAAGCCTTGTAAAGATTCATCAGTGTACCTACTCTCCAGCTCCATGGCCCAGGAAACCTACCACAAGATTGAAAAGCAGTCAGATAGAAGACCAGAAGATATAGGAGCAGAATTAGGCCACTTGGCCCATCAAGTCTGCTCCACCATTACATCAGGGCTGATCCAGTCTTCCCCTCAGCCTCAATCTTTAAGGTAGAAAGGGATTAAATTATGAGTAATACTTAAATAATTAATAAGTGAATAGTGCAGTGGTTAAAAAGCTAAATAACCACATGCTGCAATTATTTTTCATTTTCAAATGACTGAACTGTAGGAAGTAAGTAGACTGAAATACTTTGTTCATTTATACTTGTTTATCTGGCATTCTCTCTAGATATCTCTTCTGCAGTTTGCTCATATTCCTGCACACAAAAGCAGTAAAATTGCTTGTTTCTTGTCCAACAGAACAATGTGAATGTGGCTAAGATTACAAAGGTGTCCAAAAGCTTTCCTTGCTTTTAATTTTATAGTCCTCCTTTATGCATTGTTCATCAATTTCGCTTCATGTTTTGCACATTTCAGGAACACCGAATCCTTTAAGTATTTCGCAAGTACAGAAAAGTTCCAGCATTAAACATGTTCTTAATTTGCTGTATAAGAAAGGATAAGAATTTAAGTCACAGTAAACCATTCTGCACAAAATGATCAAATCCTGTTTGAACATTCAAGTTTTAAAGTTAATTTAATTGTGTACTTTGTTTCAAAGTTTTTGTAGTTTTCTTATCCTTTCTGTGTTCACCTGTCATTTAATCCTATCTCACCAAAACATCAAAGAGAGATTGAGCATCCAGTAAACTCCAAATTTGTCTTTTCATTAATTGCCCTGTATTCCAACAGATAACTAAATTGTTTTGAAAGAAAATGTTCATAGTGCCATAGTTCTAAAATAAAGTTGTGATTTTATAATTGAGTTCTAACCTTTACTCATTTATTCTCACATTTACCTTTACTGTATATTTAAGAACTCCCAGAACTAACCAATTTGTACTTAAGCAAAAAATAGCAATCCAGTTTGCCTTATTATGATCCATAGATATACTAAAACAGTCTGTGGAAACATTAATTAATTTACCTTTAGATGGTGAGAAAGGGTTAAATACGAGGATGGTTGATCACGTTCAGTTTGCTTGTACAATTTAAAGCATGGTATGAGGCATGGCAATGCAGCATGTACTTGTTACATACAGACTGAACATGAGAAACCATTGGCATTCTTTCTGAATTTTCAACTTCTCTCTTTTTTCCCTTTTGTCACTCTTCCTCTTCTGTTACTTTTGTCAATCTTATTTTAATTTGCTGGTTTTGGTGCCTCCCCCCTTGTAATTTCTATTTTGACCCTTTTGTATATAAAATGTGCTTCCCCCCCCCCACTGCCCTCACCCCACCTGCGCCCCCTCACCCCACCTGCTCCCCACCTATAAAATGTGCTCCCCCCCACTGCCCTCACCCCGCCTGCGCCCTCTCACCCCGCCTGCGCCCTCTCACCCCGCCTGCGCCCCCTCACCCCGCCTGCGCCCCCTCACCCCGCCTGCGCCCCCTCACCCCACCTGCGCCCCCTCACCCCACTGCCCTCACCCCCGCCTGCTCCCTCTCACCTGCCCCCACTCCTCCCCTCTCTCCTGTTCTAACTATCTTTGCTTGTTCTATATTTGCTGCTCGCTTGTTTTGCTGCCTTTCCCCATGACCCACCCCTACTTTTGCCACCTTCTCTATATTTTTCCTTTTCACAGCATTGGAACACGGGAGGTAGTCACACAGAAGAACTTGAGTGGCTTGGTGCCCATTCGCGATTGCAGGCTTGACCCCAGCCTCCTTTATTCCATTCCTTTACTTGCTTTTAGCCCCAATTTAATGATTGTATGGGTCTTTCTGAGCCTTGCATATCTGCTGGCCAGATTTCGATGCCAATGAAGAGAAGATTAAAAGCCATTCCTTTTTCCAAAATTATTTAAGAAAAACGCTTAGCTACTTGTTTCTCAGAAGCCGCTGAATGGAAGGTTGTGCAATAGAATTGTCCACCATACAATTTGCCTTACAATTGTCAATTTATACTGTACTTTATGTATATATTTTATCAAAGCTAAAGCTAGAGGATGTATGACAGATTCCAACCACTGTTACATTGGATTTCTTGTAAAGAAACAGTTGACCAGTACCTCAGATTCTTGGAATATATCAAAAATATAAGGACTGTATTTTTAGAAAAACCCTCCCTACACTTTATTGCAGTCATATGCTTTCTTTTAGATGTTGTGTGACTGTTATATTGTAATGTTCTTTTTGTGTTGAGTTCTGAAATGACAGTGCTTTTTTGGAAGCGGCATCAAAAGTGGTAATTCCCTCTTTGGAACTGCTTGATTGTACTTAACATTGTATTCAGATTTATTTTGAAATATTATAACCTCCTAAAATGTACATTGGCCTTGTCTGGAATAACTTGTTTTTTTTTAATTGAGTTATGTACCTTGCCTAAGAAATGCTTTGTCAGTTCAAATCAAATCTGTTCAGACATCCAGCCAGCTATTAGATGACAACTAACTTGCTTGTGTAAACACAGGCATTTATTGTACTGCATTCTGCACTCTTTTATAGCACACCCATTTAGCCAGTGTAAGTGAATAAATCAATAGTATTTCCACTTTGATTTTACCAAGGGCCACTGGAAAAGGAGAGTGAGAATCGTATTTAACAGATGGCTCCTTTCTGTTATTTAACCCAGAGGGCTGACTAGGCTTCATGTATGTTGTACAGTATAACAGTTACCAAATTGCTGCTTTTTATTTTATACAATTTTATTTTCCACAATTCCATATCTGAAAACAGTGATTTATAATTATCAAAATGTATGAAACTTTTGAAGAACTGGGCACATTCATAGTGTAGATAGGGGCATGTTGGTGGATATTTGGCAACGAAATCCTATACGACATACCTTTATCTGCATTCTGATGTGCAGTTGCTGACTTCCTTTTCACCTGAGCACCAAAAAAAGGTTCTAAGCACTTCTAATGTCACTTTGCTTCAGAACAGAATGAAAATCAGTCCTGAAGCCTGCCTAGTCTCTGATCAATATATTTACCCATTTAGCATGAAGCATCCTTCAAAATCAGCTCCTCTCTGATGAAGATCAGCTGTAGCTCTCTTCTGGCAGCCCTGACTCTTTCAGGATCTATATGCCTCAGTATGCCACTACTTCAAATGACACATAATTAATTGACAGCATTAGTGCTTATCCTTTGTAAAATTTAACAGTAAAACTATAATTTGTGCAGTGAGCAAGCACAAGTATTTGATGCCAATTCAAGCCATAGATGTGTCTCTGAACAAAAGGGTCTCATCAGAAATTAATAATACACACAAAATGCTGGAGGTACTCAGCAGGTCAGGCAGCATCAATGGAAAGGAATAAAGAGTCGGCATTTCAGGCCGAGACCTTACATCAGGTCAGTCTCGGACTGAAACATCGAATCTTCATTTCTCCCCATAGATGCTACCTGACCTGCTGAGTACCTCCAGCGTTTTGTGATTTACAGCAATTGCTTGTGTTTCTCATCAGAAATTATTTTGGGTGTGTTATAATAGTGTTCAAACCTGACCTTAAACCAATTGTTCTTACATAACAGCATAAATCTGAGCAACCTGGTCTGTGAAGCATGTATTGTGTAATCATTGCTCACCATTCATATGCTTCATTATTAACCAAATGCTCATCCTGCTATTGTCTTAAAAGTCTTTTGTTTTGTATATCATTTTTTTCTTTGCTGCTATCATTCTCTGTGCTTGTTTCTTCCCCAGCGAGGGATGTCGCCGAGAAAACACCATGAAGAATGTTGGATGTCGCAAGTACGCATTTAACACTCTACAGTTGAAGGCTTTTCCAAAACATTACAGGCCACCAGAAGGAACCTTTGGAAAAGTCGACACTTAACATTAGGAAAAAGACCTTAACTCAATGTGACTCCTGTGAATGACTACTCGTTTATAGTGATAGCTGTGGGGATTTTTAACAATGAAATGTGTATAGTGAACATAGCTGTCAACCAAAACAAAAGTAGTTTGTTCAACGGTTAAATGTGTCTTCAACATGCAAATCACCCAAATTGGTCTTTTCCCTCTATCAATGTAGAGCATGCTCTTTTGGCTAGTCTGTTGAGATGTACTATAATACGTACATGATAGATTAGGTTGTGGGGTTTACTATTTTAAAGCAATCTGCACTTAAAAAAAAAAGTCCATTAGAACTAGACCAAGATATAGGAGGTCCTCCCACTGCGACTGGACAGTGTGGGCATTGTTTGGAGCTGAGTGCAAACTATTCCAACTGCATGCATGTTTCAGGTAGTTTGCTGGAAACATGGCTTCACACTTTAAAAGAACAAATAGTGCTTATTTTGAAGATGTGCTGATTTTAGGAAGCTGGCAGAAAAATATTTGCTTGAACTCTCCATTTTACTGACACTCAGATGCATAATGAGGCTTTCCATAGGATACCCACATTACAGTAACTCCAGCTTTACAGGATATATGCATCTATGTAGCTGCTTTTAATTTAAAGCAGAGACTAGTACAGGTTCAGTAATGTATTTAGGAAATGGTGTTCACTCAGAAATAGTAACAAGCTTTCTCTTAGCATTGTTTATGCAAGAAATGTGAATGCAGAAAAGAGTAAAGGGGAGGTTTTTAAAGAGTTGCTCTAGTAGTGCAAAATCTTGATTCATTAAGTCTATGTACAGGAGGAAAGTCGTGGGTGAGAAATCAACGTGCAACTCATTGCCCCTCACTTCTCTGCCTCATTCCACTTGCTTCACTTCAGGAAAATGCAGACTTGCTTTACATGTTTGTCACCATTCCAGATACCTGTACTGCAACCAGGTCCCTACATTTTCGCTGTTGCCCAAATCATATTGCAATTCACATTGCCTAATCTCTTGCTAACAAATTGTGTTATCACTTGTCCGATTATATATGCCCTTGTACAAAAAGGCTTGCTTTGCATTTTTTTTTTTGCTTTGCAATGACATTGTATTCTTTTAATCATAAACCAACTACCAAGAAAGGAATGCAGAGAGAGCCTGTTGGAAACTAGTGACTAAACATGCCTTTAGGTCTGATGAATGTACTTTCATAAACTTGGTTTATTCTCAACCAAATCTTCATGGTTTTGCACAGCATTCTTGTTTCCTTGCATAGGGAATGTTCTCAACTAAGGTAGACGTTGTGGGAATGTCTAAATGCTAATCCTGTGGATCAAAGAAAAATTACAAACTCCTTAAAATAGTTTGGAAAATTAGTTTGATCTCTAACATCCAGAATGCAGTACATATCTGCCAGTCTGTTAGCAACTGTCAAGTGCTTCTATAATGTAGTCTTTTGCAATTAGACATATAGAGGAAATTGTAATATTTACTTTCAAATGCACATACCTACATTAAAGCACTTAAGCAACAGAGGGCTCTTGTATGTAAAGGCCCAAGTAAACCAAGTCAAATGCATTTTTATTATACTGTTAACTTTAAGGGAATTATACATGAATTTTATTTATGAGGTTTACAAAATTTGTAACTGTTTTACGTAGAGTGTATTCATTGTCATTTTATGAGATGCAAAAGTACTGTGGAAGGAAATTGTAAAACTTTGCTGTTTCTGCTGCTACAACGCCATTGCATATGAAGATTTTCCATGCTGGGCATAGAATTAAAATCCCAAACACTCCACTAGATTTACTAGAAGGTGCAGATGAAATGCAGATATGGCTTCACTGAACCAATATTCTTCCTTGTGATTTAGTTCACATCTTTTTCAAAGCAGCAATTTGTGCAAAGTTCGTCTTGTCTGAATTCAAAAGCATGTCAAGCGTTTGTTCTGCCTAGTAGAGACTGATAAAAATTTGCAAAACAGAAAGGACCGTACTTGAGAACATTAGTATAGATGAGGAAATTAAATTGTATTTGTACACTTGATTATGTTGTATTATACTTGCAAATCCTGTAAATTAACCATGTATTCCATATCTTACTGTGAGATGCGATTGTGATTTAAGTTGCACATTTTTATGTATATAATGTATATGAACATTTCATTCCATCTGAAACTCTTCACGTTTTTTGTTAACTTTTACAAGTTTAATTTATGTTTTGCAGTATTCAAACTGTTAGATGTATCTTACCCATGGGATTGTTTTTGTTTCCTACAATCACATTAGATTCAAGTAGGCTGTATAAAGTGCTTCTCACCTTCAATATGAAATATTAAAAATGAAACTGACAAGTCGCTTACCTTCAACCGTTCTACAAGTCTTTGTTAGATGCACAAAGATATTTGTTGACATAACTTACTGCTCTTTGAATTTCTGTTCAACATTATTTTAGTACCGAATTAGGGGAAGATATTTTAATAATAGATTGCATCAAGCCAGAAACTAGGTTTGTTTTAAATTATTTAATTTCAGTCAGGGCAACAGATGAGGTATTAAAATTACACTTGGTCTAAAAAAAATTTTCAAGGTTTCCTTCTGAGTGGAAAAATATTATTGAAAATGTCATTAGGTTTGTTAACAGCAAGACTCAGATATTCTGTCCCCAAATGGCTCCAGCAACAGCACTGGATCAACTCAGAATTAAGGCTTCTAACATTAGAATATTAGAACTTTACAGCACAGTACAGGCCCTTCAGCTCTCCATGTTGTGCCAACCCATATAATCCTTAAAAAAAAGTACTAAACCCACACTACCCCATAACCCTTTATTTTTCTTTCATCCATAGCCTCTGGATAATACAGTTAAATGGCTGTGTATCAGTTAAAGTCGCCTTGGCTTTCTAGTGAGCAACTTCATAAGAGTGAATGCAATGCTTACAGCAACTTGTAATTACGCTCTAAGGTTTGTTTTCTCACTGCAAGATGATTCCAAGAGAAGTAGGATTTCCCTGTTAGCCAAGCATTTATCTGAGTCGAAACATTAGATGTTACCTCATTATTTGTGCAGGGATATATTTCACAGTTCAGTGTAAGCATGTCCTCAACTTTTGTATCCCAATCCACATAAGCAAGAATTGGGTCGTAGTGTCAAGTCACTTCTCTCTCCATGACCCAGATGCCCTCTTTGTGCATTCCACTCAGCTATTCACTGAATTACTAAACACATTGGCAAGACAGTCTTGAAAGAGTTTAATTCCTTCCATCTTGATTATTGCTCTTAAATACTTAACTGTTGCATGTGCCTGAAAGAATGGAATTTATGATTTGTCATAGTACTTGTGAGACTAATGTATTAGGTTAACCAGTTGTCTTAAGGTAAAACAAGCTGCCTTCCATTAATATGTTTCCAGTACACTGTAACATTATTCCTTTTATGGTCATGTTTTTTGAGAAATTTGCATTACACACCAAATTAAGACACCGATGAGAGCAAAAATAACCCTAAAAAGAGTTGCAGAAAGTGGATGCATGAGGAAGGATACAAAATTTGTCTGTTCATCTGTATTTTCCTGTCTTTTTAGGAATTTAAATTTCAAGAACTAATACATGATCTTTTTGTAATTTAAAAAACATCTAGGTATAGGTTAAGCTGTTAATCTACCAGGAGCAGTTTAATTTTTTTTCCTTTTAATGTCATTTTTGCTGCTTATGTGTTTATTCTTATTAAAGGCAGGGAGCCCGGGTCAGAATTAGCTCTGATCTCATTGGGTAGTCGAATGGAGGTTGCACAGTCCTTCCTTTGAGAAGAAATGCCCCTAACATTTTGCTTTGAAAACCTAATTATGAATTTTTTTTAAAATGTAGAAATATTTTAGCTCAAAAAAACAAATCATGATTGCAATACTTCTAGTGAGTTAGTCACAATTTGAATAAGGTAGAACATAAGAACTGGCTTGACAATTTCTATTCATAAGCTTTTATAAAATATATTGTAGCTTCATGATCATTTTTTTGTAGTATTAATCCTATTTTAAGACCAATTCCTCTATTATAGTATTTTTGGGTACTTATAACTTCCACTTTTATTTGTCGTAAGTATTTTATATTTAAGAATATCTGGTTCCTACTCCTATCTGGATTCACATCTCATGTTATTGGGTGGCATTGTTCACCAGCAGCTTTGTTCCTTGTGAAGGAATATGCATTAGAGAAGCCTACAACCAGTAAGGTTGGTTATTTCTGATGAGGCCTTCATTGTGGTCATTTTATCAGCTATTTGTTTTAAATATAACTAGTAGTTAAAGTCCTCATAAAAGTGCACCAAAGGGTGTACGTGCTGAAGGAATGTGTTGTGTGTTCTATTGAATGGTTAATCCCACTCATAGGGTGAAAAAAAATCCTGTAAATAGACTACCTTGCCATATCAACCCTGACATCTACCCACTATATTCCATTTATTTTGAGGGTATATCCATTTGTATTGGATCCTCCGTGTTCCTTGGATGTCCAAAAGCACTTTACAGGGAGAATTTTTACTGTACTTACCAACAAATAGAATGACTTTGCATGTGATTTCAGTACATATATTTGTGGACAGTATTTACACTTGCCTTTTGATTTATGTGCTGGCATTAGGGGAAGATGTTAAACAGTGTGTATAGTGTTTCATGATCACCTTTTGTGGTATAAGTGAATCACACCATTGTATGGAAACCAATGACATTAAATGCTCTAGACCAGCGAATGTAATCAAGAGGACCCGCCACATCATGGTTAATGGAAAACTCTGTTCGTCCATGTTTATTATGAAGAGCTGCGGTGGGTTTGGACCTCGGGCAAGCTAACATTCTGACAACCCAACGTACAAAGTGCAGTTGGATGCATGACAAACTGCAGAAAGGTTGGCGCGTCTGATAAATTCATGCCAAAGTTCTAAGTTGCAAAGCGAAATTTCATATTGTAATCAGTACTTTGAGTTGATGCACATGAAGTATATTTACCTGTGTTGTGTATAGGCCATTTAATACTAAAGCTAATTGAAATGTTTAAAATCGTGTCATAATTTCACTTGTAGCTAATCTGCAGTATCTATAAAACCCTGAGCTTATCCACTTTTTGCCGAAAATTTATTTAGACCTGGGAAGCTGATGCAACTAAAGTAGAGTTGCTGGGAGACATTGATTTCTGCAGAAATAAAAAAAAACTTACAATCTACAGTGACTTTTTAAAATCATATTGTGTAGTATTGAAGTCATTTTTTGAGGTTTTCCGTTCCAGCAGCAACAAAGTACACTTCAGAACTTGAGCCACACTTGTTCTCCTTGTCTCTGTCCTCTGTCAGCACTACCCCAATCTTGAGCAGTGTTAAATTTGATAAACCCTAGAGCTGCAGTCTTTGCATCTCGTAAACTAGAACTTGCAAAGGTTTGCGAAGGAGTCCATCACTCTGTGTGCCTGCCACTGCATAAAGCCTGTACTCACTGTTCTAAGATAATCCAGTTTTATTCAATGTTTCTAATAACCTTTTAAATAAACAAAATTAAAGATATAGATTTGTGGTCTTTCTTGAACTGTATTAAACCTATTTTGAGGCCAATTGCTCTATTGTGATTGTGATCTTTTCTTGTTGCTCCTGACTGCTGTCCATGTCACGGACCTGTATTTGTTACAACTTTTTTATAATCAAAAACATTTGGTTTTAACTCCAATGCCATGACATCTCCCATGCTGTAAGCTGGCATTCCTACCCAGTAATTTAATTCTGGTGTACTGATTTTATTTATGTGGGTGCAGTATAATCCCGACTGTTTTGCAGGTTTGCCCATACTTTTGCTCCTTCCACCCACCCCAACTTCCAAAATCTTATGTTTCACTTTTATCAATTTAGGAGTTAAAAATTCAGAGTTCACTTTTTTTGGCACAGTGTGGAACTTGCAGTATTTAACTCTGCAAGTACTGCCGAGTTCGCAATCTCTGTTCACTAGGGAAAATTTCTGAACTTATTAACCATTCTTGACCAGTGATTTTTCCAGTGGGCCATTTCTTGAAATCCAGCATAAGTGAGACAATTGGCAGAGTCTTCCAATCACTCAAAGAAAGCAAACCAGCCTTCTCCAATCTCTTTCCATATCAAAATATTCCATCCAAGCATCATAGTGAATCTTCTCTGCATCCTCTCCAGTGTAGTCATATTCTTCCTCTGGACTGGTGATCAGAACTGCACACAAATTTCCATCAGTGATCTAAACAAAGTTTATCTTTTATATTCTATTCCCTGTATTCCTTAATCACCTTATTCAATCATGCTGCTGCCTTCCAGGATCCTTTATCATATACTCCAGTACCTCAATACTTCCAGGGATGTTTCTCCTAGAAACGGAGACCTTCCCCCCCCCCCCCAAGGCATTGACAGAGATCTGCTTTTGGAGTGGAGAAGGCTGAGGAAATGTATATATTCTAAGTGGGACATGATATGAGTAGATGTTGAGATGTTTTCACTAGTCTTGCTTGTGGTGTCATAGTTTCAAGGTTAAGAGCCTGTTTTTTCAAAACTGGGAAATGTGATTTCTCCTTGTGGGGTTGGTAAAACGCTTAGGGTGCCATCCCAGAGAGTTGTGGAGGCTGAATCACTAGAAGTGAAGGTAGAATTGACAGAATAGGTGGCCACATTCAAGGAGATAGTTAAGGCTGGGGACAGTTTTCTCCCAGAGAAAGGGAAGAGACATGAGTTACAGATACAAAACATATACAGCAAATGAATAAGAAATTAAGTTGCTTCTAAAAAGTGCCAAGGGCACAAATGTGGAAATCCTGGATTGTAGTATAGGAAGAATTAGGGTGAAATTAAAGAGTAAATTAGAAAGGCAATGGTTAAGGAAAACAAAAGGATTAGGGGGACAGATTCATTGAGCACCTCCACTCCATCCACCAAAATCAGAACTTCCTGGTGGCTGATGATTTTAATTCTAATTCCCTTTCCCATTCCAACATGGATTCCTCTTGTGCCATGATGTGGTTACCCTCAGGGTGGAGGAGCAGCACCTTGCATTTCATCTGGGTAGCCTCTCCTGATGGCATGAATATAGATTCCTCCTAACAATAAAAAGAATTTCCCCCCTCCTCCCCTTTTCTGGGGCCTCTTGCCCCATTTAACCTGCCTGTCACTTCCCCTGGGTCCTGTCTTCCTTTCCAGCCCTTTATCTTTCCAACCCACCTGGCTTCACTTAGCAGCTTCAAGCTATCATCCTCCCTCCTCCCCCCACCTTTTTATTCTAGCGTCCTCCCCCTTTTCAGTCCTGAGAAGGCTTCTCAGCCTGAAAAGCCGACTGTTTATTAATTTCCATAGATGGTGCTGACTTCCTCCAGTATTTTGTCTGTGTTGCTTTGGATTTCCAGCATCTGCAGATTTTCTCATGTTAAAACAATTTGATAGATGCTTCAAGGAAAGGGGGTAAAGACAAGTCATGTCTACTGGAAACCAACTCATTAGCTTGTGTGCAGAGGTAGGGGAATGGAGCATCATTGGAGAAGAATGGTGATCATAGAGATGCTTAAATTGAGGGGGGAATACACAGTTCTCCCCCCCCCCCCCCGGGTTAGGGAATCAAGAACTAGAGGCCATAGGTTTCAGATGAAAAGGGAGAAGTAACTTATTCACCCAGAGGGTGGTCAGTAAATATAATGAGCTAGAAGAGGATGTGGCTGAGGGAGGTACATTAGTAAGATTTAAAAGGCACTTGGGCAGGTACATGGATAAGAAAGGCTTTGGGGGACATGGGGCAAATGGGACTAGGTTTGCTGATAATCTTGTTTGGCATGTACCAGTTGAGCCGAAGGGCCTGTTTCTATGCTGTGTGATTCTATGTGTATAGATTTTTGATGACTGTTCTGCCTTATTCACAGAAGATGGAGATGTGGAAGTTGATACAGTAATTCCTCCATGTGTTCCTTTAAAAAAATTTGGGGAGTGAAATTTCATAAACTGACATGCGGAATGTATTTTAAACATCTAAACATTTTTTGGTGCCTCAGCATTTACCATGTAACGATGCTGAAAAACTAAATAACACTTTTATATGGTATAGACAAGATTACTTCAATACACTTTTTACTGGCCTTCCAAGACAAGCTATTAATAACCTTCAACTCATTCAGAACACCATGCTAGACTTTCAACTAAAACCAGGATGAGGGAGCATATTACTGTCATCCTAATTACTCTGCATTGGCTTCCTGTATCTTTTAGAATTGGTTTTAAAGTTCTTGTGGGAGAAAAATAAGAATATACTCGAAATTGTGCAAGGGCTCAGGTTAATTCTTGTTTTGCTGACAGACGAGAAATAAAATGCTAAGCTTTAACTTGGACTCCTGTGATATCTTGTCACAACCACACTGAAGGATGTGGCAAATCTAATTATAGCTTTGTTCCCTAAAAAAAGGCTAAGACTAAGATTGTGCCACAGCACCAGATGTCCCTTCTGCTTTTTGTGCTTAAGTATTTTTAGTCACATATGATTGTATTATAAATAAGAATGGAATCGCTTGATTGGGTAGAGCTGTGGAACTCCACTTTTGGGAGTTTGAGCTCTCCATGATATCAAGAAGCACTAAAGATTGCCCAAGAAGACGCAGCTCGAGTCCATGTATTTCCTACTTTTCCACGACCATTCTACTTGTTTTTAAAGCTCTCAATGGTGTGGGATCAGAGTACATAACAGAATTGCTTCGGCTTTATAACCCTGCCCAAGCTTTCAGGTCTTCTGCCACCAATCTCTAAAATTTAAGCAATCTCCATCAAAAGAAAATTGACAGCTCATTTTTTTTAACTACACTCCAAACTGTGGAACTCAGTAGCTAAAGCTAAGGATACTTTTAACTAACATAATTTTGTCTTTTATGTTTGCATCTTATCCTATTGTGAAGCACTTTGAATTACATTGTTTGGATGAAAAGTGCTCTATAAATACTATTTCTATTTTTATTGTGTACACTGAAAACACACTCCCAAAGAATTAACACGAAAAGAGTAAAGATTTAAGGCCATAAGACAGTAGCACAATTAGATTATTCGGTACATGAGTCTGCTCTATCATTCAACAATGGCTGATTTATTATTCCTCTCAACCCCATTCTTCTGCCTTCTCTCCATAACCTTTGACACTCCTACTAATCAAGAATCTGATAACTTCTACTTCAAATAAACTCAATGCCTTGGCCTCTGCATTGCAATGATTTCTACAGCTTCACCACCCTCTGGCTAAAGAAATTCCTTCTCACCTTTGTTTTAAAGGGATGTTCCTCTATTCTGAGGCTGGGCACTCTGGTGTTAGACTCCTCCCACTACAGGCAACATTCTCTCCACATTACTCTTATATTGGCCTTGCAATATTCAATGATATCCTCCCTCAGTCTTCTAAACTCCAGTGAGTATAGGCCCAGAGCTGTGAAATGCTTTAATACATTAACCTTCTCTTTCCTGGAATCATTCTTGTGAACCCCTTTTTTAACCCTCTCCAATGCCAGCACAAGCTTTCTTAGATATGGAGCCCAAAACTGCTCACAATACCCCAAATGTCGTCTGACCAATGCCTCGAAAACCTCAGCATTGTGTTCTTCTTTTTATGTAAACTCTAATCCTCTTGAAATAAATGCTAACATTGCATTTGCCTTCCTTACCACTGACTCAAGCTGCAAGTTAATCTTTAAAGGATCCTACATAAGCACTCCCAAGTTTGTTTGCACCTCCAATTTCTGAATTTGATCCCATTTAGAAAGCAGCCTGCACCTTTATTCCTTCTACCAAAGTGTATGACCATACATTTTGCAACACTGTATTCCATGTGCAACTTCTTTGCCCATTCTCCTAATCTGTCCAAGTTCTCCCTGTTTCCTCAACACTATCTACCCCTCCACCTATTGTTGTATTACATGCCTACTTAGCCACAAAACCATCAATTCCATCATCCAGATCATTAACATATAATGTGAGAGGTTGCGGACCCAACACCAACACTTGCCAAACACCACTCTTCTCTGGGAGCCAACCAGAAAAGGCACCCTTTGTTCCCACTTGTTAATTCTAAACCAAATTCAAGAGGTCCTCCACCATCTTATGTGAAGAAATTTCTCATTATTTCAGTTCGAAAGGACTTGCTTCTTATTCTGAAACTGTGCACTGGTCTGAGGTTCGTCTCTGCATGTAGTCTGTAAATTTATTTTGTCATACCTGTAGGCTTCTCAACATTCATTAGGATCTGAGTTTAAGCTGTTCTTAGGTGGCATCCATCTTTAGGGACCCCAATCACCCAGGACATGCCCTCTTCTCATTGTTAGCATCAGGCAAGATGTACAGGAGCTTGAAGACACACAATGTTTCAGGAACTGCTTCTTCCCCTCTGCCATCAAACTTCTGAATGGAAAATGAATCCATGAAGACTACCTCAGTATTTTTCCTCTCTATTTGCACTACCTATTTACTTTAGTGTTTTATATATTTTGTTGTTGTTCAGTCATTAAGTGGAGTCTGAATCTTCGTGATATCATGGACTCCTTCACACCATGCTGCCTTGTTGGAAACTGCCTCTCTAAGATCCCCCAAGATCATAAGCATTGTCCAAGTAATATTATCTATCCATCGTAGCCTCCGTCGTCATACTTTCTGCTTTACCTAACGTGAGCGTCTTCTCCAAGGTATCCTGTCTTCTCACGATGTTGCCAAAATATTTGAGCTTTTGACTCATAATCAAGCCTCCCAGTGAGCAGTCTGGCTGTATTTCCTCAAGTACTGACTTGTTGGATCTTCGTGCTGTCCAACAAACTCGTAACACTTTCCTCCAGCATCCAAGTCCAAAGGTGTTGATTCTTTTGTATTCAGGCTTACTAATAGTGCAACTCTCACAACCATACGTCGCAACTGGAAATGCCATAGACTTGACTATATGGATCTTTGTAGACAACGTTATGTTTCTGCTCGTCAGTATTTTATCTAAATTTGCTAAATACTTCTAATACACGTATACTTATAATTTGCCATATATACTTATAAATTTTAGTTTTTATTATTATGTACTGTAATATAAGGTAATACCACAAAACAAAAAATACTTGACATATGCCACTGATATTAAACCTGATTCTGATTCTGAATCTTCAGGGTTTTTTTTAAATGGGACTCTCCCTCCACTGTCTAAGCCTTTGAATATCTCTAAATAATCTGACTCATTTCAATTTAATCTTTCATACTCCAGTGAATACAATCCCAGGCTACTCAATCTCTCCTTTTTAACAAAGCTGCCATTCCTGGGAACACTCCCTTTGCTCCACTCCCTCTACGGCAAGCACATCAAGCAAGAGAAAGTAGTCTAAGGCAAAGAAGGAGAAAGGGATCATCTCAATAACTATCGGCCTTCATGTTGGTTGTGTGAACATTGCTAGAAAAGTCCCAAGGGATGGAGTAGGTCGAGGGGCAAACATTAATCAAAGATGCTCAGCATGAGATACTGCCTGGCTAACCATTGAGATGTTTGAGAATGTAGTAAAGAAAATCAATGAGGGCTGCACACGATGAAATCGACATAGATTTTAGCAAATGGTTGGCAAATTGATCCAGAAACTAGAAACTCAAGGGATGCAGGCAAAATTGGTACATTGAACTAGTGGGAAAAGTAAAATGGTAACAGTTGAACAAAGCCTTGGTCATTGTGTGCAGTGGTATTCTGCAGTGCTCAGAAATGGACCTCAAAGTTCAAAATAAGTTTATTATCAAAGTACATATATGTCACCATATACAGCCCTGAGATTCATTTTCTTAATCAATAAATCCTATAATCTTAATAGAATCAATGAAAGATCTCACCAACAGGGTGGACAGTCAGTATGCAAAAGACACCAAACGATGCAAATACAAAAATAAAGACAAGGAAAATATAACAGTAATAAATATACAATATTGAGAAAATTAGATAATAAGTCCTTGAAAGTGAATCAATAGGTTGAGGAAACAGTTCAGTGATAAAGCAAGTGAAGTTATGAAGTTCAAGAGCCTGTTGAGTAATAACTGTTTTTGAACTTGGTTGTGAGAGTCCTGAGTACCTTCTTTCTGATGGCAGCATCGAGAAGAGCGTATGACCTAAGAGACGGGAGTTCCTGATGACGAATGCTGCTTTCCTGCGACAATGCTCCATGTAGATAGCAATGGTGGGGGGGTGGGGGGTGCTTTATGTGCGATGGACTGGACTAAATCCACTACTTTTGTGGGATTTTCCATTCAAAGGCATTGGTGTGTCCATATCAAGCAAACAATATACTCTCCACCAAACATCTATAGAAGTTTGTCAAAGTCTTAGATATCATGGTGAACCTTGGCAAACTTCTAAGGAAGTAGAGGCGCTGCAGTGCTTTCTTCATAATTGCACTTGTGTGCCAGGCCCAGGACAAGTCTGCTGAAATTATGGCACTGAGGGATTTAAAGTTGCTGCTCCTCTCCACTTCTGATCCCCTGATGAGGATTGGCTCATGGATCTCCAGTTTCCTTCTTCTGAAGTCAATAATCAGATCCTTGGTCTTGCTGACATCGAGTGAGAGGTTGCTGTTGTGGCATCGTTCAGCCAGATTTTCAGTGTCCCTCCTGTATGCTGATTCATCACCACCTTTGCTTTGGCCTATGGCAGTGGTGTCATTGGCAAACTTGAATATGACATTGGAGCTGTGTTCAGCTACACCGTTCTAAGTGTAAAGCAAGTAGAGCAGGGCGCTAAGAATACAGCCTTGTGGTGCACCTTTGCTAATGGAGCTTGTGGAGGCAATGTTGCCAATCGAAACTGACTGCGGTCTTGAAAATTTCTTGTTAACCAGACTTGAACACCTCTGATCAGGACCTCAACAGACTACAAATCTCTTAGATCTCTCAGTCCCTACCTTAGAAATTACTAGGCTTACCTATAGCCCTCCATTTTACTAAGCTCCATGTACCTATCTAAAAGCCTCTTAAAAGACCCTATCGTATCCGCCTCCACCACCGTTGCCGGCAGCCCATTCCACGCACTCACCACTCTCTGAGTAAAAAACTTCTGGTTGGGGAAGGCTCTGAATGATTTTGTGGGGACGCACTCATCTACAATTGTCTTTATAAAGTCTGTGACAACCATGGTGTATTCATTCCAATCCACAGATGAGATGAGAATCATCTTGCCCTTTTGTGATGTAAGTCAATTTTGACTTCAGTGTAGGGCCATCACTGAAAAATTTACCTAGTCTCATTGATGGGATGTGTAGTACGTAAATTTTAGACTGAAAGAAGATGCATGAGTGAGGTTAGGTGAACAGAATGAAAGTAGCTGTTTCCAGGGTGGATCAGGCATGTTGAAGGCCCCTACTGTTGTTGACGCAATATTCATGCGCTTCTCAGGAAAATGTCTCCGTATTTGCACCACTGCCTTTGCATTCTTTTGTAGCTTATAGCTTGGATACAATTACATGATTGCCACCTTTACTTGTCCCTCCACTCTTCCTTCTTGTTTTCTGTTATAGAATAAACAGTAGGGCACAATGAATAGAATCATGGAGGTAAACAGCATGGAAACAGGTCCTTCTACCCAACTAATCCTGGCAACCAAATACCCATCTGAACTAGTTCCTTTTGCCCATGTTTGGCCCATATCCCTCAAAACCTCTCCAATCCAATGGACCTGCCTGAGCGTCCCTTAAATGTTGTTAATGTAACAGCCGCAACCACTTCCAGTTACAGTCCATTCCGTGTATAGACTCACTCTCTGGGTCAGAAAGTTGCTCCTTAGGGTTTTGTTAAATCTCTGCCCCCTCACCCAAAATCTGTGTCCTCTAGTTTTTGAAGTAATGGCCTGGTTCACATCTTTACTGTCATGCGGTAGGTATTTTGTGTAGCAGTTCTGTAAGAGCTGCTCTGCTTTCAACACGTACAAACAAGCTGGATGAACTCAGCAGGTCGGGCAGCGTCCGTTGAAAGGAGCAGTCAACGATGCTGCCCAACCTGCTGAGTTCATCCAGCTTGTTTGTACGTGTTGATTTGACCACAGCATCTGCAGTGTACTTTGTGCTTACTACTCTGCTTTCAGCCTGTTTGGGTTATTGCTGAAGATAAGGGATGATGTGGAATGTGTGCCATCCAATTAGTGGGAGGTTTTCTTGGTGAGGGACGATAAGGTTGGGCTTGAGGTTTTTTTGGTTGGAAAGGAGAAGAAGAGGAAAGGAGAAGAAGAGGGAAGGAATTGGGGAGAACTGGTCGTAGCATACGTTTGGTGGGAGACCCGTCTGTTCGAGATGGATTGCGAGCGACATTTGGAAAGTGGCGTGTGCTTTCACGTTGACCCAGGACCCAGCGCGACAGTGACAGAGAAGATCAAAATGAGCTCCAACTTGTGCACATTTGAGTGTTTAATTAGAATGGGCCCTTTTCTTTTTGTTATTCTTTACTAACCCTTCAGTTAAGATTTATCTATCATGGCATTAATTTGTAACAGGGTAGCAAATGACAGCATCCACACAAACCAAGGTTTGGGGTGGGATCAAGCATGCCTCAATCTCACGAGTTTGGTGGGGCTGGAGGTTGTCTTCCCTAGATTTATGCAGCCAAGGAAACCAGGGTGTTTCACTGATTCCCCAACAAAGTGAATGTGTGCTGTTGGATTGTTATTTTTCTCGTGGTTTAATTTCTCTTGTATTTTTATGTAATCACCTATATACAGTATGAATGTGTAATTGTTCAGTGAATTTTACAGTAATTATGGTACAGTTGTTTCTGTATTTTTCAAGAAACTTCTTGGCTTCCACTAGCATGTGTCATGCTACATGAATCTGGTTACCTTATTGGTTAATCGCTATCAATGGGATTTTGTTATCTCTAGTCTGAGTATGAGGAGGCCAGAAAATGGCTACACAAGTGAATGGAGTGGTGAAGGAGGCACTTGGCAAACTTGTCAAATGGACATACGAGGGGTGATTGATAAGTTTGTGGCCTAAGGTAGAAGGAGGCAATTTTAGTAAACCTAGCACATTTATTTTCAACATAGTCCCCTCCTACATTTACACACTTCGTCCAGTGGTCGTGGAGCATACGGATCTTGGACCTCCAGAAAGTGTCCACAGATGGGTAATTGATAAGTTCATGGCCTAAGGTAGAAGGAGATGAGTTATTAACTTCAAACTTGAAACATGTAGTTCTGTTCACCACACTATAGGAGTGGTGTAGAAAGAGAATGCAGAGGAGATTCATTACGATGTTTCCTGGATTGGAGAGCTTTAGGAATGCAGAGAGATCAGATGGGCTGAGACTGTTTATCTTAGCATAAAGGGTTGACTACATAGTTATATCAAAATATAGGTGATATGGATAAGATAGATAGTTATGATCATTTTCCATGAGTTGTGGCATCTGAAGCATAAGGGCAAAGGGTTAAATTGAGAGTGAGTATTAAAGGGGATCTGAGCGAGATATTATTTTACAGACAGTGTGGTTGGTGTCTGGCTGCCAGAGGAAATTGTGGAATCAATTATAATTACTATGTTTAAGAGCAACTTGGGCAGTTATTTAAATAGGCAAGGCAAAGGAGGATACAGAACTAAAGCATGAAAATGGTTATCAGAGTAGACGGACAAACAGGTCAGCCATATCTGTGCTGCACCACTATGACAAATGGATTACAGAACCTGTATATGTCTTTCTTTTGGGTCTTCACTCTAATCCAGGAGTTCGCAATCTCATTTATGCTGCGGACCAATACCATAAAGCAAGGGAACCCCTGCTCTAAACCTTTTCTTTTCACTTGTTCTCATACCACACCTAGTTCTTACCCTATTTTTGTCACTGCACTACCAACTCATTCCATCTAGCAACTCAGTTGCATCACAGGCTGGCCAGGGGCGGACAATTCAGGGAGTGGTGAACGTGGAAAGAATGATACCTCTATTGTAAACAGTAACAGAGGTACTTTGTGAGCACTGCGGACCTTTGGCAGTCAAGAACAATAAAGGTCTCATTCTAAAACTTTGTCATAATTATGTTTCTTAAAATTTCATGTCGGAGCTTACGTTAATTTTGGAAAAGAACCAGGAGGATGCAGGCCATTCAGATAGAGGATTTGCATGTCAGGGCGTGGACAAAGTATCCTGAAATGAAATGTATAAAACTGCAACAGATTTACAAACCAATGTAGTTCCTCAGTTGGAGGCTGCTATTGGCTGGAGGAGAGAGAAAACGCTGTAAGAGCTCTGCATTCAATAAAAAGAGGATCTGACTGAACAATTAACCAGGTGAGATTTTTTCATGGAATAATCAATTCAGTTGGGAAGACTTTTTCAATATTGCGATTTAATTTCATTTTTATGAATACAGGGTTTTGTGATTGTATCTATTTTTAATACAATGTATTTGGTACTATCTTATTTTTTTCTTTTGACTTGTAATATATATCTTCTTGTACTCTGTATTCATTTATGCAGAAACTAATAAAAATATTGAAAAGAGAGGAAAGATTTTGTCAGTAGACTACGTACTTGTGTATAAGTATTATTTCAACAACTTTAACAAGTTTAAACATAGAAACATAGAAAATAGGTGCAGGAGTAGGCCATTTAGCCCTTTGAGCCTGCACCGCCATTCAGTGTGATCATGGCTGATCATCCAACTTGGAACCCTGTACCTGCCTGCCTTAAGATGTATTTGAGTCAAAATCAATAAAGTTCATTGACTGTCACCTCCACTTCTATGTACCGATTGACTTGTTCTGTCTTTGCAAGATGTTTTCTCTTTTCCTCACACTTCCAGTATCTGAACGATTTCATTTTTATTCTCGATGAGCAACACTTCCTACTCCAACTCAGGCTCCTGGTGATAAACCAGTTACCAACATACTGATGCAGTTTTAAACTTCAGATTTAAAAGATGAGTAACAACTGCGTACAAAACCTTTGACTGGTGATGTTTGAAAATTCTGGATTAACAAGCCTGGGTTAGTTGGTACTCAAAAAGAAAAACAAAACCTGGTTAGATAGTTCATTAGGGGACTACAGAACTCAGCATTAGAACAGTACAGCATGATTTTAGTTATCTCTTTACGTGGGTCCTTTCTATAGGTTTTATTTCCTTAATGATTTAATGGTTCTGTTGATTTAGACAATCATTTATATGTTATCTAGCAATTTCCTGCTTTGGCAAAGATTTGAAGCCAAAGATGTTTTCTTTTGTTTCAATCTTATGTTTAATGCCAATTACAGACATTCATAATCTTCAAGATTCAATTCAGTGGATGACTAAGCACAAGTCTAATTTGCCGAACGTCAATCAATATATATCTTTTTTTATGGTTCTACTCTAAATATCAAATATTTTATTACTCATTTTACTTTAATTGTTGATGTGGTTTTCAGCAATTCTCTTCACTTTCAGTCTAGTTTTATTTACTTTAAATTATAGTAACTCACATTCTACCTCGTTATGATCTTTAACTTTATAAACATGAGAAATTCTGCAGATACTGGAAATCCAAGGCAACACACACAACATACTGAAGGAACTCAGCAGGTCAGGCAGCACCTGTGGAAAAGAGTACAGTCGAAGTTTTGGGCCAAGACCCTCCGTCTGGACAGGAATCCTGCACTTCTTGTTTGCTTGCTGTGCAGCTTCTGCTCTTTCATTCGTGTTTCACCTCAACACGCTGCGCAGTGAACTGATCTGTATGAACGGTGTGCAGAACACAACTAAGTATAGTGAATGGAGAAATTAAATCTCAAATTCCCTGTAAACAACTTAGAATTCCTTGCAGAAAGAATAGGATTTTCTTCTGCAAGGCCCATCATGAGACATGCATCTAAAAAAGTTAGCATTAGTTAAAATAATGAGGAGATTAATTAATTCAGAGTCTGATGCACCATCAATAACTATAGGAGACTGGAAGTGAATGATAGGCTTTTATTAACAGCGAAAAGGGGACCACGACCATGTCAAAGACTGAGGGAGGAGCAGTGCCCCCAATCGCCTTTATACAGGGGTCTGTGGGAGGAGCCACAGGAGCAGTCAGCGGGGGGAGCGTGTCCAGACAGGTATACATAGTTTATCACAGAGTCATAGAAACCCTCAGCGTGAAAACGGTCCTAAACACAGGAGATTCTGCAGAGACTGTAGTTTGACTGTTAGGAAGGGCAGGCAGGTGAGAGGGTAATCTTGCAGTCAGTGGGATAAGTTGAAGTGAACCTGTGGCCAAAATCAAAAAAGGGCGACAGCTGCAGGGCTGAATGTATGATATTTGAATGCACATTGTGCATGGAGAGAGGGGAGTGGTAATGCTGGAGATGGGTGGGTATGATGTGGAAGATCATTGTTGGGAGCTTAACATTCAAGGATAAACAATGGACAGGCAGGTGGGCAGAGGTATTGGGGTGGTTCCATTGGTAAAAAAGGAAATCATATCCTTAGAAAGAGGTGACAGGATTGGAAGATGTCGAACCCTTGAGGGTAGAGTTAAGAAACTGCAAGGGTAAAAGACCCTGATGAAGGTTATATACAGGCCTGTTTGAGCTCACTAGGGAAACAGCAGTTCTGGATTGGGTTTTATGCAATGACCCAGATTCGATTAGGGAGCTTAGGGTGAAGAACCCTTAGGAGAGTGTGATCAGAATATGATAGAATTCACACTGCAGTTTGAAAAGGAGAAGCTGAAATCACATGTATCAGTATTACAGCTGAGTAAAAGGAATTACAGAGGCATGAGAGAGGAGCTGGCCGAAGATGATTGAAAGGGGACACGAGCAGAACACCAAAGGATGGGGGAAATTCAGAAGGCACAGGAAAGATACATCCCAAAGATGATGAAGTCTGCTAAAGGAGAACGAGGCAACCATGGCTGACAAGGGAAGTCAAAGACAGCATAAAAGCTAAAGACCATAAGGCCATAACATATAGGAGCAGAAGTAGGCCATTCAGCCCATCGAGTCTGTTTCACCATTCAATCATGGGCTGATCCAATTCTTCCAGTTATCCCCACTCCCCTGCTTTCACCCCATGCCCTTTGATGCCCTGGCTTATCAAGAAACTATCTGTCTCTGCCTTAAATGCACCTAATGACATGGCCTCCACAGCCACTCGTGGCAACAAATTCCACAGATTTACCACCCTCTGACTAAAGTAATTTCTTCGCATCTCAGTTCTAAAAGGACGTTCTTCAATCCTGAAGTCATGCCCTCTTGTCCTAGAATCCCTCACCGTGGGAAATAACTTTGCCATATCTATTCTGTTCAGGCCCTTTAACATTCAGAATGTTTCTATGAGATCCCCCGTCATCCTCCTGAACTCCAGGGAATACAGCCCAGGAGCTGCCAGACATTCCTCATATGGTAACCCTTTCATTCCTGGAGTCATTCTTGTGAATCTTTTCTGAATGTCAGGTATATCTTTTCTAAAATAAGGAGCCCAAAACTGCACACAATACTCCAAGTGTGGTCTCACGAGTGCCTTATAGAGCCTCAACATCACATCCCTGCTCTTATATTCTATATCTCTAGAAATGAATGCCAACATTGCATTTGCCTTCTTCACCACCGATTCAATCTGGAGAACCTTTAGGGTATCCTGCACAAGGACTCCCAAGTCCCTTTGCATCTCTGCATTTTGAATTCTCTCCCCATCTAAATAATAATCTGCCTGTTTATTTCTTCCACCAAAGTGCATGACCATACACTTTCCAACACTGTATTTCATTTGCCACTTCTTTGCCCATTCCCCAAAACTATCTAAGTCTCTCTGCAGGCTCTCTGTTTCCTTAACACTACCCGCTCCTCCATCAAAGAGAGGGCATACAATACAGTATAGCAAAAATCAGTGGGAAGGTAAAGAATTAGGAAACTTTTAAAAACCAGCAGAAGGCAACTAAGAACAGAGAAAAGATGAAATATGAAGGTGATCTAGCCAACAATATACAAGAGGAAACAAAAAGTTTTTTCAGATATATAGAGTAAAAGAGAGATAAGAGTGGATATGAGACTGCTGGGAAGTGACAATGGAATGGTAGAAATGGGGGACAAAGAAATGGCGGATGAGATGAATCAGTATTTTGTGTCAATCATCGCTGTTGAAAACGCTAGCAGAATGCCAGAAATGCAAGAATGTCAGGGGGTAGAAGTAAGTGATGTTGCTGCTTGGGAAGCTGAAATACCTGAAGATAGGTAAATCACCTGGACCTCATGGACTGTACCCCAGGGTTCTGAAAGAGCTCGATGAAGAGATTATGGAGGCATTAGTAATGATCTTTCAAGAATCACTAGATCCTAGAATGGTTCCTGAGATCTGGAAAATCGCAAATGCTGCTTTATTGATTAAGAAGGAAGGGAGGTAGAAAAAAGGAAATCATAGTTCAGTTAGCCTGAGTTTAGTGATTGGGAAGAGGTTGTAGTTTGTTATGAAGACTGAGGTGTCTGAGTACTTTGAGAGACATGGTAAATAATGTCAAAGTCAGTTTGGTTTTCCCAAGGGGAAATCTTGCCTGACAAATCTGATTGAATTCTTTGAGAAAATAACAGGCAGGATAGACAAAGGAGAGCCAGAGGATGTTGTTTATTTGGAGTTTCAGAAGGTCTTTGACAAGGTGCTGCACGCGAGGCTGCTTAACAAGAGTCCATGGTATTACAGGAAAGGAACTAGCATGGATAAGAAGATTGGCTTACTGACAGAAGGCAAAAAGTTGCAATAAAGGGGGCCATTTCTGATTGGTTGCCGTTGACTACTGGTGTGCCGCAGGGGCCGATGGCACTACTTCTTTTCACATTTCTGTCAATAATATGAACGAAGAAATTGATGGCTTTGTAGCCAAGTTTATGGACAATACGAAGTTAGGTGGAGGAGCAGGTAGTGGCAAGAGGGCTTAGACAGATTGCGTGAATGGACAAAGAAGTGGCAGATGGAATATAATGTAGGGAAGTGCATGGCCATGCACTTTGGCAAAAGTGGGGAGAAAATGCCTAAGTCAGAGGTGCAAGGGAACTTGGGACTACTCAAGCAAGATCCCATAAACGTTAAATTGGAGACTGAGATGGTGGTAGGGAAGGCAAATGCAATGTTAGCATTCATTTTGAGAGGACTATACATTGAGGGAAAAATTGTTCACCTATCATCATGCCATTAGGCCCTCTACCTTCTTTCTGTGTTCTTCCTGCCCACGACAGTGGTGTCATCTGTGAACTTGCAGATATTGAAGAGAGCTTTGGTCTACAGGGGAGTCAAGGGGAGGAAAATAGACAAGGTCTGTGATCTCATCGAAAAATGGAGCAGACTTGAGAGAGCAGGCTTTCTCCAGCTTCATATCATCACAGGAAAGGTACTGGCATGGATCAAGGAATGGCAGACAGCCAGGAGGCAGCGAGTGGGAATGAAAGGGGCCTTTTTTTAGTTGGCTGCTGAAGACTAGTGGTGTTCCTCAGAGGTCAGTACTGGGACTGCTACTTTTCACATTGTTTATCAGTGATTTAGATAATGGAATTGATGGCTTTGTAGCAGTTTGTGGATGATGTGAAGATAGGTGAAAGGATAGATAGTGCTGAGGAAACAATGTGATTGCAGCAGGAAGAACAGGCAAAAAAGTGGCAGATGGAATACAGTATTGGGAAACTTATGTTAATACATTTTAGTAAAAGGAAAAATAGTGTGGACTATTATCTAAATGGAGAGAAGGTTCAAACATCAGAGGTGCAGAAGGACTTAGGAGTCCTCATGCAAGACTCCCAGAAGGTTAATTTACAGGTTGAATCTGTGGTAAGAAGGCAAACGTAATGTTGGTATTTGTTTCAAGGGGAATAGAATAAAAATGCAAGAACATAATGCTGAGGCTTTATGAGACACTAGTCAGGCCGCACTTAGAGTATTGTCAACAGTTTTCAGCCCCATATCTCAGAAAGGATGTGTTGTCATTGGAGAGAGTCCAGAGGAGATTCATGAGGATCATTCTGGGACTGAAGGGGTTAACATTTGAGGAGCTTTAGGCAGCTTTGGGCCTGTACTCACTAGAATTTAGAAGAATTGTGGGGATCTCATTGAAACCAACCGAATGTTGAAAGGACTAGATAGGGTGGAGGTGGAGAGGATGTTTCCTATGGTGGGGGTATCCAAAACTAAAGGCCACAGCCTCAAAACTTGGTGACCCTTTAGAACAGAGGTAAGAAGGAATTTTTTTAGATAGAAAGTAGTAAATCTGTGGAATGCTCTGCCACAGACTGCAGTGGAGGCCAAGTCCATGGATATATTTAAGGTGGAAGTTGATTGTTTCCTGATTGGTCAGGGCATCAAGGATATGGTGAGAAGGTAGGTGTATGGGGTTGAGTGGGATCCAGGATCAGCCATGATGGAATGGAGGGGCAGACTCAATGGGCTGAATGGCTTAATTCTGCTCCAAAATCTTCATTTCATTGAGCCCCAGAGGCCATGAGCTCCATGCTTTTCTACACATGGCCAATATGATACATTTAGTCCTTTACATTAAGTATGATTAAGTAATGTTCCCATGAAACTTACTTTAAACCTTGCTGCACCTTGCTAAATTGTTGCTTCTTTGTTACTAAGAAACCCCAGGTTCAACTCTACTGCCAAGAAAATGTCCTTCTAATCTTTGTTCCTTCATCTACAAGTGACTGACAATTAAACAGCAGAGACGTGCATTGGTTTGTCCAGCAAGGGTAGAGTGCCTGTGAAGTGAATGACAATTGATAGTTGGGAAAATAACCCAATAAGCCTTGATGGTTTCATAAAAGCTAAGAAAATCTTCCAGACTAAAGTCAAATAACTTTTGTTTTACAAGATGTACTTTTCAATGTAGGTAGTCATTGCTTTATGAGTAAGCAGAATGAATATTTCAATGAATACCCTGCCACCACAAAGCTGTCATCACTAGGACATACAGCATAACAAACCATTTTCTGTATACTGTTTACCTGTGCTGCACACAACATACATTTTGAATTATATTGTAATAACTTACTGAGTTTGTGGTAATATTTGGTTTTATGTGCTGCGTGATATATGTAGTGTGGGTACACCTTTGCCTGGAGGAATGTTAATTCATTTGGGTTGTATGTATGCCAGATGAATTTAAGCTTCAACTTGAGCTTGAAAGTAGAGCTTGGGACTTATATGATTGCAGCAAGGAAGTTCAAAAGTAAATTTATTGTCAACCTTGAGATTCATTTTCTTGAAAGTACCCACAGAAAAACAAAGAAATACAATAGAATATACAAAGAACACAGACAGTATAACAAAGACCTACAAACATTCGATGAACAGAGAAAAGAGGAAAGCTCTGTTGCTAACAGAAAGATAGCCTATTTAGTTAGCAAGGCTGACAACGGTTATCTAGATTTCAATAATGTGAAGAAAACTGGATTTGTTTACTCTGACTGAACTCACGTATATTTTGGAACAGGGATTCTTGCGAATTATTAAGTTGTTCTACTTTTTTTCCAAATTAGTAGAGCATTTGACTCATGGTACTGGAGAGCTAGTTTCAGTCCTGACCTAAGGTGTGGTCTACGTGGAGTCTGCATAATTCCCCCTGTTACTGAGTGAACTTGCTTCCAGGTACTCCGGTTCCCTCCCACATCCCAAAGGCAGGCCCATTGGTGGGTTAGTTGGCCATTGGAAGTTATTGTGCAGGTGAGTGGGTGGAGCTGGGGGTTGATAGGACAGTTGGAGAATAAATTAATCTATGGGATTAGTGTACAGTTAGTTTATATTAATGCATGGTGGATGAGGCAGACTCAGTGGGTTCACTTCCCAGCTTCTCACTTCATCCCCCCCCCACACATCCACCTATCTTGCCCCTCAGCCAGCTTCGCCTATTACCTTCGAGCTTGTGTTCCTTCCCCTCCCACATTTTCAACATTACATCATTGCATCTAGTCCTCTTGAAATGAATGCTAACTTTGCATTTGTCTTCCTCACCACAGACACATCTTGCAAACTAACATGTAGGGAATCCTGCACAGGGACTCCCAAGTTCCTTTGCTCCTCAGTGTTTTGAATCTTCTCTCCATTTAGAAATAGTTAACCCTTTCATTTCTTCTACCAAAGTCCACGAGTGCTTGCCCTGGCTGTATTCATCAATAACTCCAACACTGATGTCAATACCAAAGCGAGGAACTTCAGGCTGGTCAGCCTAACATCATAGTGCGGAAGTTTGTGCATGGGAAGTCACCAACAACGTAGAAGAAGAGTCTTAGCTCGAAATATTGACTTTTTATCCCTTTCCACAGATGCTATTTGAATTCCTGAGTTCCTCCACCATTTTGTCTGTGTTCTCCTGGATTTCCAGCATTAGACTATAAGACATAGGAGCAGAATTAGGCTGTCCGGCCCATTGATTCTGCTCCAGCATTCCAACATGACTGATTTATTATCCCACTCAACCCCATTCTGCTGCCTTCTCTCCTTAACCTTTGATGCCCTGTTCAATCAAGAAGCTATCAACCTCCAACCTTAAATATACCCACTGACTGCAGCAATCAATTCCACAGATTCACCACCCTCTGGCTTAAGAATATTTTTCTCCATCTCTGTTTCAAATGGATGTCCCTCAGTTCTGTGGCTGTGCTTCGGGTCCTCAACTCTCTCACTATAGGAAATATCCTCTCCAGATCCACTCTGTCTAAGCCTGGGATCATTCTTGCGACCCTCCTCTAGACACTCTCCAAAGGCAGCGCATCTTTTCTTAAATAGGTGACCCAAAGCTGCTCACAGAACTCTTAAGTACAGTCTGACCAATACCTTAAAGTGCCCCAGCATTACACAACTCTGCCCAAGCCTGCTGCGGGCTGTGGACAGGGCTCAATCCATCGTGAAAACCAGCTTCCCCTCTGCCCTTCTCATTGCCTTGGGAAAACAGCCAACATAATCGAGAAGCCTTCCCATTCCAGTCACTCTCTCTTCTCCCTCCTCCCATCGAACAGAAGCTATAAAAGCTGAAGGTCACGTACTGACAGGCTGAAGGACAGCTTCTTTCCAGTTGTAAGATTCTTGATTAAACCTCCTATGTGCTAGAGTGGAACAGTTAATGTTTCAGTCTACTTTCTCATGCCCCTTGCACTGTATTTCTCTACCTGCACTTCCCGCCAGATCGCCAGCGGGTTGCAGGAGTGGACTCCCTCACCTCCAACCCTCTGACTCTGAATACAGGAGCCCCTCAGTGCTACATACTGAGTCCCCTCCTTTACTCCTTTATACCCATGACTGTATCGCCACCCACAGCTCCAATCTGCTAATTAAATTTGCCAATGTTGCGCATGTGGCCTAGTTACACAACAATGCTATTAATAAAAATGCCAGAGACGAGAGCTAAGTTTCATGGTTCTTTACTGGTAGAATCCGAACTTTAACACACATGTACAGATCAATTCACGCTTAATAGCGCATGCAATGATGTGTTACTAAAACATAAAGTAGTCCCTTATTATAATGTAGGCTATATAGTACAGCCGAAAACATTACATTGATTGGCCTTATCTCAAACAATAACAAGGTGGCCTGCAGGGAAGAAGTAATTTCTCTGACACAGTGGTGTCAAGAAAACAACCTCTCCCTCAATGTCGCAAAAACAAAGGAGCTGGATGTGGACTACAGGAGGAATGGAGACGGGGTTAGCCCCGATTGACATCAGTGGATCTGGGACTGAGAGGATAAACAGCTTCAAATTCCTTTGCATCCACATCACTGAGGACCTCATGTGGTCTGTACACACAGGTTGTGTGGTGAAAAAGGCACAACCACGTCTCTTTCATCTCTTTTTTCCCATAGATGCTGCCTGGTCTGCTGAGGTCCTCCAGCATTTTGTGTGTGTTGTGAAGAATCTATCCAGTTTCCTGCCATTTTTGTCACTCACCTCTGACCTGTGCCAAACTTTAAGCACGCAAAGCATGTTCCTGCACACATTGCCAATTGTCATGTTTCCATTACAACACATTAAACCCAGGATTTGTGCATGAGGAGTTGAGAGAACCATCATTATTGCCTGGGCATCATTCACACCATGGTCGATGTCTACGAGCAGCAACTTCTTTACCATATTTGAATAGGACCATAGAACACTACAGCACAGAAAACAGGCCATTCGGCCCTTCTAGTCTGTGCCAAATTTTTATTCCGCTACTCTCATTGACCTCCACCCAGTCCATAACCCCTCCAGACCTCTCCCATCCATGTATCTATCCAATTTGTTCTTAAGACTTAAGAGTGACCCTGCATTTACCATGTCAGATGGCAGCTCGTTCCACACTCCCACCACTCTCTGAGTGAACCTTTCCCCTTTCACCCTAAAGCCATGTCCTCTTGTATTTATCTCTCCTAATCTATGTGGAAAAAGCCTACTTGTATTTACTCTGTCTATACCCCTCATAATTTTGTAAACCTCTATCAAATCCCCCCTCATTCTTCTATGCTCCAAGGAATAAAATCTTAACCTGCTCAATCTTTACCTGTAACTCAACTCCTGAAGACCCGGCAACATCTTAGTAAATCTTCTCTGCACTCTTTCAATCTTACTGATATCCTTCCTACAGTTAGGTGACCAGAACTGCATACAATACTCCAAATTCGGCCTCACCAATGTCTTATACAACCTCACCATAACATCCCAACTCCTATACTCAATACTTTGATTTATGAATGCCAGGATGCCAAAAGCCTTCTTTACAACCCTGTCTACCTGTGATGCCACTTTCAGGGAATTATGTATCTGAACTCCCAGATCCCTTTGTTCCTCCGAGTCTGAGAAGAAAAAGCGCAGCAGCTGGGGCTGAGCATTTGACGAGCTGCTGAAGCCCTGTGGTTACTGCTCCAGGTTGAACTTCACAGAATATGTAAACTTAGAACCTTCCTAGTACAGTATTTGCCTGCCAGAGCATGGAAAGGAACTACAATCACACATGTAGGCAGTCCCTGGCAGGGTTTATTGGATCGGGGCTAGGGGTGAGAAACCCTGCTCTGATAGCCTTGCCTAATGACGCAGGGGGCATCGGAGTGTTGTAACTGCTGAGACTAATCAGCTGGCGCAGACTGAAGTTGTATCAGAACAGGTCAAAGAACACTACAGCATGGAAATGGGTCTGTCAGTTATCTTTTTTGTGCCAAACTATTATTCAACATAATGCCATCTAGTTGCACCTGGACCATAGTCCTCCATACCCCACCCACTGATGTACCTGTCCAAATTTCTCTTAAGTGTTGAAATCAAACTAGTATCCATCACTCCTGCTGGCAGCTCTTTCCACACTCACACCACCCTCGGAGTGAAGAAGTTCCCCCTCATGATCCCCTTAAACAATTCACCTTTCACCCTTAACCCATAACCCATAGTTCTTGTCTCACCAACTTCATAAGTTTGTATATCCTAAATCCTCATTCTCCTACACCCCAGGGAATAAAGTCCTAACCTCTTCAACCTTTCCCTGTAACTCAGGGCCTCAGGTCTGGAAAACATCCTTGTAAATTTTCTCTGCACTTTCAATCCCACTGATAACTTTCCTGTAGGTATGTGACCAGAACTGCCACAATACTCCAAATTAGGCCTCCCCAAGGGTTGCTATCTGGAGCCAGAGGAGGGAACGGAGGCAGATACAATCACTACCTTTAAGAGGTAGTAACAAACAAGATGTTGGAGGAATTCTGTGGGTCAGGCAGCATCTGTGAAGTGAAACGGATAGTTGATGTTCCCAGTATCGGACTGCTGTAACTGCTGAGACTGATCAGAGTGGTGTCAAGAAAACAACCTCTCCCTCAATGTCGCAAAAACAAAGGAGCTGGTTGTGGACTACAGGAGGAATGGAGACAGGCTAGCCCTGATTGACATCAGTGGATCTGAGGTTGAGAGGGTGAACAGCTTTAAGTTCCTCGGCATAAATATCACCGAGGATCTCACGAGGTCGGTACGTACCGGCTGTATGGTAAAAAAGTCACAACTGCGCCTCTTTCACCTCAGATGGTTGAAGAAGCTTGATGTGAACCCCCAAATCCTAAGAAACTTCTACAGGGGTACAACTGAGAGCATCCTGACTGGCTGCATCACTGCCTGGTATGGGAACTGTACTTCACTTAATGGCAGGATTCTGCAGAGAATGGGGCGGACGGCCCAGTGCATCTGTAGTTGTAAACTTCCCACTATTCAGGGCATTTACAATGACAGGTGTGTAAAAAGGGCCCAAAGGATCATTGGTAACCTGAGTCACCCCAACCACAAACTGTTCCAGCTGGTACCATCCAATAAACGGTACCACAGCATGAAAGCCAGGACCAACAGGCTCCGGGACAGCTTCTTCCACCAGGCCATCAGACGGATGAATTCACGCTGACTTGAGTGTACTCTGTATTACATTGACTGTTCTATTTATTATAAATTATTATATATTACTATGATTGCACATTTAGATGGAGACGTAACAAAGATTTTTACTCCTCATATATGTGAAGGATGTAAGAAATAAAGTCACTTCAATTCACTTCACTTTCTCTGCTACAGTAACACTGCATTCTGTTTATTTTTCCTTTCTCTACTACTTGATGTATGAAATGATCTGTGTGGATTGAGTGGATAATAAAAGCTGTTTTCACAATCTCAGTACATGTGACACTAACAAGGCAACTACCAATCATATAACCATATAGCCATATAAATATTACAACACGGAAACAGGCCATCTTGGCCCTTCTAGTCCGTGCCGAACACTTACTCTCACCTAGTCCCACCTACATGCACTCAGCCCATAACCCTCCATTCCTTTCCTGTCCATATATCTATCCAAATTTTTCTTAAATGACAAAATTGAACCTGCCTCTACCACTTCTACTGGAAGCTCGTTCCACACAGCTACCACTCTCTGAGTAAAGAAGTTCCCCCTTGTGTTACCCCCAAATTTTTGCTTCTCAACTCTCAACTCTAGTCCTCTTGTTTGAATCTCCCCTACTCTCAATGGAAAAAGCCTATCCACGTCAACTCTATCTATCTCCCTCATAATTTTAAATACCTCAATCAAGTCCCCCCTCAACCTTCTACGCTCCAAAGAATAAAGACCTAACTTATTCAACCTTTCTCTGTAATTTAGGTGCTGAAACCCAGGGAACATCCTAGTAAATCGTCTCTGCACTCTCTATTTTGTTGACATCTTTCCTGTAATTCGGTGACCAGAACTGAACACAATACTCTAAATTTGGCCGCACCAATGCCTTGTACAATTTTAACATTACATCCCAACTCCTATACTCAATGCTCTGATTTATAAAGGCCAGCATACCAAAAGCTTTCTTCACCACCCTATCCACATGAGATTCCACCTTCAGGGAACTATGCACCATTATTCCTAGATCATTCTGTTCTGCATTCCTCAGTGCCCTACCATTTACCTATTTACCTATTTTACCTAGTTACCTATTTACCTATTTACCCATTTACCTATTTTGATTAGTCCTACCAAAATGTAGTACCTCACACTTATCAGCATTAAACTCCACCTGCCATCTTTCAGCCCACTCTTCTAACTAGCCAAAATTTCTCTGCAAGCTTTGAAAACCAACTTCATTACCCACAACGCCACCTATCTTAGTATCATCTGCATACTTACTAATCCAATTTACTGCCCCATCATCCAGATCATTAATGCATATGACAAACAATGGACCCAGTACGGATCCTTGAGGCACACCACTAGTCACCAGCCTCCAAACTGACAAACAGTTATCCACCACTACTCTCTGGTATCTCCCATCCAGCCACTGTTGAATCCATTTTATGACTTCAATATTAATACCTAACAATTGAACCTTCCTAATTAACCTTCCACATGGAACCTTGTCAAAGGCCTTACTGAAGTCCATATAGACAACATCCACTGCTTTACTCTCATCAACTTTCCTTGTAACCTCTTCAAAAGATTCAATAAGACTTGTCAAACATGACCTTCCACTCACAAATCCATGTTGACTGTTCCTAATCAGACCCTGTCTATCCAGATACTTATATATACCATCTCTAAGAATATTTTCCATTAATTTACCCACCACTGATGTCAAACTTACAGGCCAATAATTGCTAGGTTTACTCTTAGAACCCTTTTTAAACAATGGAACCGCATGAGCAATATGCCAATCCTCCGGCACCATCCCCGTTTCTAATGACATTTGAAATATTTCTGTTAGAGCCCCTGCTATTTCTACATTAACTTCCCTCAAGGTCCTAGGGAATATCTTGTCAGGACCCCAGGATTTATCCACTTTTATATTCCTTAATAGCGCCAGTACTTCCTCCTCTTTAATCGTCATAGTTTCCATAACTTCCATACTTGTTTCCCTTACCTTACACAATTCAACATCCTTCTCCTTAGTGAATACTAAAGAAAAGAAATTGTTCAAAATCTCCCCCTTCTCTTTTGGCTCCGCACATAGCTATCCACTCTGATCCTCTAAGGGACCAATTTTATCCCTCACTACCCTTTTGCTATTAATCTAACTGTAGAAACCCTTTGGATTTATTTTCACCTTACTTGCCAAAGCAACCTCGTATCTTTTTTTAGCTTTTCTAATTTCTTTCTTAAGATTCTTTCTACATTCTTTATATTCCTCGAGCACCTCATTTACTCCATGCTGCCTATATTTATTGTAGATCTCTCTCTTTTTCTGAACCAAGTTTCCAATATCCCTTGAAAACCATGGTTCTCTCAAACTTTTAACCTTTCCTTTCAACCTAACAGGAACATAAAGATTCTGTACCCTCAAAATTTCACCTTTAAATGACCTCCATTTCTCTATTACATCCTTCCCATAAAACAAATTGTCCCAATCCACTCTTTCTAAATCCTTTCGCATCCCCTCAAAATTAGCTTTTCTCCAATCAAAAATCTCAACCCTGGGTCCAGTCCTATCCTTCTCTTTTTGGAAGAGGACAGTGAGGCTTTGAGAGGAAGTGCGGCGGCGGCCATTTTCAAATTGTCCAATTGCGTCTCAGATCGGAGTTCTGAGAGGCGGGACTGCGCAGGTGCATGAGGAGGCCTGGGAAGGAGGGAAGATATAAAAAAGGAGAGAATGAGTCAGGTAGTTCTCTTTTGGAAGAGGACAATGAGGCTTTGAGAGGAAGTGTGGCGGCCATTTTCAAATTGTCCAATTGCGTCTCAGATCGGAGTTCTGAGAGGCAGGACTGCGCAGGCGCATGAGGAGGCCTGGGAAGGAGGGAAGATATAAAAAGAACGCAGCCTTAAGAAGCGGGCAGCTTCGTTTGCGGGCAGTGGAGTGCGCAGGGAGCAGAGTGTAGGGCTTGGGCTCAGGGGGCTTAGGAGGAAGAGGGCACAGTAGGCTTATCTTTTAGTTCTTGTTATTTTTCAGTTTTTTGGGAAGTATGAGTGTGAGGGCAGCTTGTTGTTCTCGGTGTCGGATGTGGGAGGTCCTGGAGTCTCCGAGCCTCCCGGACGTCCACATCTGCGCCAGGTGCACCGAACTGCAGCTCCTGAGGGACCGAGTTAGGGAACTGGAGCTGCAACTCGATGACCTTCGCCTAGTCAGGGAGGTGATAGAGAGGAGTTACAGGCAGGTGGTCCCTCCGGGGCCACGGGAGGCAGATAGGTGGGTCACGGTCAGGAAGGGGAAGAGGCAGGTACTAGAGAGTACCCCGGTGGCTGTACCCCTTGACAATAAGTACTCATGTTTGAGTACTGTTGGGGGGGACAGCCTTCCTGGTGGAAGTGACAGTGGCCGGTTCTCCGGCACAGAGGACGGCCCTGTAGCTCAGAAGGGTAGGGATAGAAGAAAGAGGACCATAGTAATAGGGGACTCGATAGTCAGGGGTTCAGACAGGCGGTTCTGTGGAGGTGATCGGGAGACCCGGATGGTAATTTGCCTCCCTGGTGCCAGGGTTCGGGACATTTCTGATCGCGTCCAAGATATCCTGAAGTGGGAGGGTGAGGAGCCAGAGGTCGTGGTACATGTAGGTACCAATGACATAGGTAGGAAAAGGGAAGAGGTCCTGAAATGAGAGTATAGGGAGTTAGGAAGGCAGTTAAGAAGAAGGACCGCAAAGGTAATAATCTCGGGATTACTGCCTGTGCCACGCGACAGTGAGAGTAGAAATAGAATTAAGTGGAGGATGAATGTGTGGCTGTGGGATTGGAGCAGGGGGCAGGGATTCAAGTTTCTGGATCATTGGGACCTCTTCTGGGGCAGGCGTGACCTGTTCAAGAAGGACGGGTTACACTTGAATCCTGGGGGGACCAATATCCTGGCGGGGAGGTTTGCTTGGGCTACAGGGCAAACTTTAAGCTAGTAAGATGGGGGGGGGTGGCAATCAATTTGAGGAAACCATGGGAGAGGAGGTTAGTTCACCAGTAGAGCAAGTAAATAGACAGTGTGTGAGGGAGGAAAGGCAGGTGATAGAGAAGGGATACGCTCAGCCCGAAGATGTAGAGAAGAAAGAAAAGGATAATAAATTTGAATGCATTGTTAGGGATGAAAAGAGAGGAGGGGGTGGAGAGTATCTTAAATGTATCTATTTTAATGCTAGGAGCATTGTAAGAAAGGTGGATGAGCTTAAAGCGTGGATTGATACCTGGAATTATGATGTTGTAGCTATTAGTGAAACATGGTTGCAGGAAGGGTGTGATTGGCAACTAAATATTCCGGGGTTTAGTTGCTTCAGGTGTGATAGAGTAGGAGGGGCCAGAGGAGGAGGTGTTGCATTGCTTGTCCGAGAAAATCTTATGGCGGTGCTTTGGAAGGATAGATTAGAGAGCTCCTCTAGGGAGGCTACTTGGGTGGAATTGAGGAATGGGAAAGGTGTAGTAACACTGATAGGAGTGTATTATAGGCCACCTAATGGGGAGCGTGAGTTGGAAGAGCAAATGTGTAAGGAGATAGCAGATATTTGTAGTAAACACAAGGTGGTGATTGTGGGAGATTTTAATTTTCCACACGTAGACTGGGAAGCTCATTCTGTAAAAGGGCTGGATGGTTTAGAGTTTGTGAAATGTGTGCAGGATAGTTTTTTGCAACAATACATAGAAGTACCGACTAGAGATGGGGCAGTGTTAGATCTCCTGTTAGGGAATGCGATAGGTCAGCTGACAGATGTACGTGTTGGGGAGCACTTCGGGTCCAGTGATCACAATAGCATTAGCTTCAATATAATTATGGAGAAGGACAGGACAGGATCTAGAGTTGAGATTTTTGATTGGAGAAAGGCTAACTTTGAGGAGATGCGAAGGGATTTAGAGAGAGTGGATTGGGTCAAGTTGTTTTATGGGAAGGATGTAATAGAAAAATGGAAGTCATTTAAGGGTGAAATTATGAGGGTACAGAATCTTTATGTTCCTGTTAGGTTGAAAGGAAAGGTTAAAGGTTTGAAAGCACCATGGTTTTCAAGGGATATTAGAAATTTGGTTCAGAAAAAGAGGGATGTCTACAATAGATATAGGCAGCATGGAGTAAAGGAATTGCTCGAGGAATATAAAGAATGTAAAAGAAATCTTAAGAAAGAGATTAGAAAAGCTAAAAGAAGATACGAGGTTGGTTTGGCAAATAAGGTGAAAGTAAATCCGAAAGGTTTCTACAGTTATATTAAAAGCAAGAGGATAGTGAGGGATAAAATTGGCCCCTTAGAGAATCAGAGTGGTCAGCTATGTGTGGAGCCGAGGGAGATGGGAGAGATTTTGAACGATTTCTTCTCTTCGGTATTCACTAAGGAGAAGGATATTGAATTGTGTAAGGTGTGGGAAACAAGTAAGGAAGTCATGGAACCTATGACGATTAAAGAGGTGGAAGTACTGGAAGTACATTTAAAAGTGGATAAATCTCCGGGTCCTGACAGGATATTCCCCAGGACCTTGAGGGAAGTTTGTGTAGAAATAGCAGGAGCTCCGACGGAGATCTTTAAGATGTCATTAGAAACGGGGATTGTGCCGGAGGATTGGCATATTGCTCATGTGGTTCCATTGTTTAAAAAGGGTTCTAGAAGTAAGCCTAGCAATTATAGACCTGTCAGTTTGACATCAGTGGTGGGTAAATTAATGGAAAGTATTCTTTGAGATACCATTAATAATTATCTGGATAGACAGGATCTGATTAGGAGTAGCCAGCATGGATTTGTGCGTGGGAGGTCATGTTTGACAAACCTTATTGAATTTTTTGAAGAAGTTATGAGGAATGTTGACGAGGGTAAGGCAGTGGATGTAGTCTATATGGACTTCAGCAAAGCCTTTGACAAAGTTCCACATGGAAGGTTAGTTAAGAAGGTTCAGTCGTTAGGTATTAATGCTGGAGTAATAAAATGGATTCAACAGTGGCTAGATGGGAGATGCCAGAAAGTAGTGGTGGATAATTGTTTATCGGGATGGAGGCCGGTGACTAGCGGTGTGCCTCAGGGATCTGTTTTGGGCCCAACGTTGTTTGTAATATACATAAATGATCTGGATGATGGGGTGGTAAATTGGATTAGTAAGTATGCCGATGATACTAAGGTAGGAGGTGTTGTGGATAATGAGGTGGGTTTTCAAAGCTTGCAAGGAGATTTATGCTGGTTAGAAGAATGGGCTGAACGTTGGCAGATGGAGTTTAATGCTGAGAAGTGTGAGGTTCTACATTTTGGCAGGAATAATCCAAATAGAACATACAGGGTAAATGGTAGGGCATTGAGGAATGCAGAGGAACAGAGAGATCTAGGAATAACAGTGCATAGTTCCCTGAAGGTGGAGTCTCATGTAGATAGGGTGGTGAAGAAGGCTTTTGGAATGCTGGCCTTTATAAATCAAAGTATTCAGTACAGAAGTTGGGATGTAATGTTAAAATTGTACAAGGCATTGGTAAGGCCAAATTTGGAATATCGTGTGCAGTTCTGGTCACCGAATTATAGGAAAGATATCAATAAATTAGAGAGTGCAGAGACGATTTACTAGGATGTTCCCTGGGTTTCAGCACTTAAGTTACAGAGAAAGGTTGAACAAGTTAGGTCTCTATTCATTGGAGCGTAGAAGGTTGAGGGGGGATTTGATTGAGGTATTTAAAATTTTGAGAGGGATAGATAGAGTTGACGTGAACAGGCTGTTTCCATTGAGAGTAGGGGAGATTCAAACGAGAGGACATGATTTGAGAGTTAGGGGGCAGAAGTTTAAGGGAAACACGAGGGGGTATTTCTTTACTCAGAGAGTGATAGCTGTGTGGAATGAGCTTCCTGTAGAAGTAGTAGAGGCCAGTTCAGTTGTGTCATTTAAGGTAAAATTGGATAGGTATATGGACAGGAAAGGAGTGGAGGGTTATGGGCTGAGTGCGGATAGGTGGGACTAGGTGAGATTAAGAGTTCGGCATGGACTAGGAGGGCCGAGATGGCCTGTTTCCATGCTGTGATTGTTATATGGTTATATGGTTATAATTATATTGAAACTAATGGCATTGTGATCACTGGATCCGAAGTGCTCCCCAACACATATCTCCTTCACCTGACCTATCTCATTCCCTAACAAGTGATCCAACACTGCCCCTTCTCTAGTTGGAACCTCTATGTATTGCTGCAAAAAACTATCCAGCTCACATTTTACAAACTCCAAACCATCCAGCCCTTTTACAGTATGGGCTTCCCAGTCTACATGTGGAAAATTAAAATCTCCCACAATCACAACCTTGTGCTTACTACAAATATCTGCTATCTCCTTACAAATTTGCTCCTTCAATCCTTGCTCCCCATTAGGTGGTCTATAATACACCCCTATAAGTGTTACTACACCTTTCCCATTCAATTCCACCCAGATAGTCTGCCTAGACGAGCCCTCTAATCTATCCTGCCAAAGCACCGCTGTAATATTTTCTCTGACAAGCAATGCAACACCTCCCCCTCTTGCCCCTCTGATTCTATCATACCTGAAGCAACAAAATCCAGGAATATTTAGTTGCCAATCACACCCCTCCTGCAACCATGTTTCACTAATAGCTATAACATTATATTTCCAGGTATCAATCATGCTCTAAGCTCATCCACCTTTCTTAAAATGCTCCTAGCATTAAAATAGATGCATTTAAGAAACTTTTCACCTCTTACTCTCTGTTTATCAGTAATGGTGCAAACAACTTTATTATCTCTTTCTTCCTTCTCCCCTACATCTTCAGTCTGAGCGCTCCCCTTCTCTGTCAACTGCCTATCCTCCCTCACACTCTGTCTACTAGCTTTCTCTATTTGTGAACTAACCTCCACTCTCCTAGTCTCTTCAATTTGATTCCCACCCCCCAACCATTCTAGTTTAAAGTCTCCCCAGCAGCCTTCGCTAATCTCCCCGATAGGATTCAAGTGCAACCTGCCCTTTTTGTACAGGTCACACCTGTCCCAAAAGAGGTCCCAATGATCCAGAAACTTGAATCCCTGCCCCCGCTCCAATCCCTCAGCCATGCATTTATCCTCCACCTCATTCGATTCCTACTCTCACTGTCGCGTGGCACAGGCAGTAATCCTGAGATTACTACCTTTGCGGACCTTCTTAACCCCCTTCCTAACTCGGTATAGTCTCCTTTCAGGAGCCTTTTTCCTACCTATGTCATTGGTACCTCTATGTACCACGACCTCAGGCTCCTCACCCTCCCGCTTCAGGATATCTTGGATGTTGTTATGAAGGTACCACAGCCCTGAAGGGGCGGGAGCAGCCCCCTCCTTCCGGGGAATCGCAAGAGCACTATTAATTCGGGTCTCGGACCCAGGCAAATGAGAGACAATGTAACGGTTTTGGCCATTGCTCTTAGAGACACCTGTGCTGAGGGCATGACCCTGCTACGTGACAGCTACCTCGGATATGGACACCCTCGGGCAATGTGGGGGTGGGGATTGCATCACCCTACTTGGATGGACATCTACAACTCCGCGAGTCAAGATAAAAGGGGACTGCAGAGCGCAGTGCCCCAGAGAGTCGCACCAGAAGGACTCGATCGCTCAACGCTCCCGTGATAGCTGGAAGCCAGTCAAAAGCCACGTGCGCTCCGTAACTTCTCTGCCTGGGGAGCGGGTGGCTGATAATACCGAGAAGGACTTTGAACTAATAACAGGAAAACAACGCTCCCCTGATTCAACGGTGTTGCTTTGTCAAAGACCCAGGCAAGTTTTGTCATTTCTCCTCACTCTCTCTGAAACACATGAAACCCAGCGATTCCCCAAAAAGACTGAAGCCTGCAGACTTCTGAGTGACTTTTATATTTCCAACGGACAATATATTATCCCCTAGGCAACAGTCGAGATTATTTCTTAATGATGATTATTGCTATACCCGCGCTTTAGATTGAGTTTTGCCGATGTATATGTTCTGAATGTTTGTATTAACCTTACTTTTGTGCCCCCCTTTATGAATAAAACCGTTCGAAAATAGTGCCATCAGACTCCAACGGACCTCTCTATCTTTGCTGGTGAGTTATCCAGTTACGGGATACGTAACAACTTGGGGTTTCTCATCTCGGGATTTGGCACCAAATTGGGAGGCCGGTGAATCGGGCTTGTTGTCCAAAACTTGAATCTGGGTACGCGGGTAGCCAGACAGGAAACCAGCAAAGATGGACATGGGTGAATTTATGAAAAACCCGACTGGGGGGGGCGCTAGAAGCGGCCACCAAATCAGACTTGTTAAATTTGGCGAAGGGGTTGAACCTCGCAGAAGTGAGGTCGTCCATGAAAAAGCGGGAGGTGCGAAGGGCCATAACCCAGTATTACATTGGGAAGAATGTGTTTGGAGCTGAGGTATTGGGAGATATCCCTGAAAAGGTACTATCAAGTGGGACGGTTCAGTTAGAGGTGGAGAAATTAAGGCTGGAACATGAAATTAAGTTAAAAGAGCTGGAAGCGCCTGAGAGAGAGAGAGAAAGAAAGGGTTGAGAGAGAGAGAAAGGGAGAGGCAAAGACAGCATGAAATCCACCTAAAGGAGCTAGAAGCAGTCGAGAAAGAGAAACGGAGGCAACTTGACTGTGAGATGGAGAAGGTAAGCAACGAGCGAAGAGATCAAGAGTTAGACCGAGCGGAGCGGTTTAATGTTAGTACAGAGTTGAGATTGGTGCCCCCGTTCGAGGAGACAGATGTCCATAGTTATTTCTTGCTTTTTGAAAAGTTGGCAGTAAATCAGAAGTGGCCAAAAGAGCAGTGGGTAGCGTTGTTACAAAGTGTGTTAAAGGGGAAGGCCCAACGAGCATATGGGGCGTTACCCCTGGAGGAGGGAGAAGTGAAGAATTATGCTTAAGTAAAGGAAGCCATTCTCCGGGCTTACGAATTGGTACCTGAGGCCTATAGACAAAAGTTTAGAAATTTAAGGAAAGGGTGGAATCAAACGTATACCGAGCTAGCCCATGAAAAGGGGGTGCTCTTGGACCGTTGGTGCACCGCAGAAAGGGTGGGCGAGGATTATGGGCGTCTCAGGGAGTTACTGTTGATTGAGGAATTTAAAAGTTGTGTTCCGGAGGAGATCCGGATGTATTTGAACGAGAGGCCGACTAGGTCCGTCGCAGAATTTGCTAGGTTCGCAGATGAATATGTCCTAACTCACAAGACAAAGGTTTCCTCGACAAAAAGTTACCCGAGTGACCGTGGGAGCGGTAGGGAAAGCACGCCGGCTAAGGGAGAAACTCAGCCGGGTGAGGATACCAGGCCAGAAACCTGGAGATTTCCTGGTTTGACCTGTTTTAATTGCGGAAAGGTGGGACATATTGCATCTAAGTGCCCCGCTCCGTGGAAGGAGCCAGAAAAAGGGAAAGCAGCTATCCCTATAGGATGTATCGCGGTCGATAGGAAAATCGGCGAGAGGGCCCCCGGTAGGAGGGGCGTGAGACGATAGGTTCCGAAGGAACCGTGTCCCTGGAGGAGGGGGGCCCACAAATTCCAGTACGGATCTGGAGAGACAGTGGAGCTGAGCTATCATTGATTAGCCGTGAAGTGCTAGAGTTCGGACCTCCGACGGGAGAGGTAGCCCTGAGGCATAGGAAAAGGGACCGAAGTGGTACCCTGGCACAGGGTCCTCCGAGATGGTGTCGGGACCAGTGGAGCTGGGGGTCCTGCCGGAGTTGCCGGGGGAAGGCGTGGATGTCCTTCTGGGGAACGACCGAGCGGGAGGGGAAATGGGCCCACCCAGCCTGCGAGGATTGAGGCCCCTCCCTCAGATCTGAAGATATACCCCGCCTGCGCGGTCACTCGCAGCAGGTGGAGAAAGACAGCTGAGAGAGAGAGGGAGAGTGCAGTCTGAATCTGGCCGACACGTTTTTACCGACTCTGTACCAGCGAGGGTTCGAGGAAGGTAAACCGGAGAGTAGGGAGGGGGGAGAGAGTAAACAGGGGGAGGCAGACCTGCCCCTAGCCAGACGAGAGTTTGTACGGGAACAGGAAAGGGACGAGGAGCTGATAGCCTTGAGAGAGCTGGTTCTTTCGAGGTTGAAACCCAGCCCGAAGGTTACTACCTGAAGGAGGGTGTGTTGATGAGGAAGTGGAGGGCCCCCCCCCCAAGGTGTCGGTCGATGAGGACTGGGCGGTGGGACACCAGATAGTAGTCCCGAAAGCGTATCGGGACGAAATTAGCTCATAAGGGACATCTGGGAATAACGAAGACAGTGGATCGGGTTCAAAGAGAGTTCTATCGGCCAAACCTGAGAAAAGAGATTACTGAATATCGTTAAAGGTGTCGTACCTGCCAAATGGTGGGTAAGCCGAACCAAGTTACCCCTAAGGCCCATCCCCGCGTGCGAGGAGCCTTTCTCCCGAATCATTGTGGATTTTGTGGGACCCCTTCCTAAAACTGCGAGGGGGCGGCAGTACATCATGACCATGATGTCAGGACCGCTGTGGTGGTGAGGGCCCTCATCAAATTCTTTACCACCGTGGGGCTGCCTGAGGAGATACAGTCGGATCAGGGGAGTACCTTCACATCTAACGCATTGGGGCAGATGATGGCCCAGCTCGGGGTCAAACAAATTCTCGCCTCCGCGTACCACCCGGAATCCCCAGGGGCGTTGGAGAGGTTCCTCATTGTCAGGAGAACGTTCGAGACTGGGATGAGGCTTTACCCCTTCTGTTATTTGCCGTCAGGGATACGGTCCGGTGCTCACTGGGGTTCAGTCCGTTTGAGCTCGTTTTCGGTCGCAGGCCCAGGGGCCCTCGAACCCTCCTGAGAGAAAACGGTCCAGCCCGACCGTTCAAGTCAGTGTGATCGACTATGTTCTGAAATTCATAAAGTACTGCGCCTTGGCAAAGGAAAACCTTAAAGAATCCCAGGAAAACTGAGCCAGTGGTGTAACCCGAGAGCGAGAGAACGAGAGTTTTATGTAGGCAACAAGGTTTTGGTCCTATTTCCCGGGAGTTACCCATCCCCTTCAGGCGAGGTTTCCAGGACCATATACAGTGCGTAAGAAAATAGACTCGCTGAATTTCGTGATTCGGCGAAAGCCGACCCAGTTAGTTCATGTGAACGTGATGAAAAGGTACCATGACACTACCCCCGCGGTGGTCGGTGCGGCCATGAAATCCGATCACAACCCGTCGGTATTCCTGGCCAATATGGAAAGTAAAAACAGGAGGTTGTTGAGCTGGAGTCTGATGCTGCAGGAATTCGATATTAAGATACAGCACATTAAGGGGAGTGATAATGTGCTAGCGGATTGTTTATCGCGATGCTGAACTAAGTGTATAACGGTATGGCTCTGTAATTAAAAGAAAAAGCTTGGGTATTGTGTTAGATTAAAAATCCTGTAAGACTCTGTACAACTCCGTTTTTAACCGCTGGTAAAAAACGTTTTTTTAGAGGGGAGGTGTTATGAAGGTACCACAGCTCTGAGGGGCCGAAGGGCGGGAGCAGCCCCCTCCTTCCGGAGAATCACAAGAGCACTATTAATTCGGGTCTCGGACCCAGGCAAATGAGAGAGAATGTAATGGTTTTGGCCATGGCTCTTAGAGACACCTGTGCTCAGGGCATGACCCTGCTATGTGACAGCTACCTCGGATATGGACACCCTCGGGCAATGTGGGGGTGGGGATTGCATCACCCTACTTGGATGGACATCTACAACTCTGCGAGTCAAGATAAAAGGGGACTGCAGAGCGCAGTGCCCCAGAGAGACACACCAGAAGGACTCGATCGCTCAACGCTCCCGTGATAGCTGGAAGCCAGTCAAAGGCCACGTGCGCTCCGTAACTTCTCTGCCCGGGGAGCTGGTGGCTGATAATACCGAGAAGGACTTCGAACTAATAACAGGGAAACAACGCTCCCCTGATTCAACGGTGTTGCTTCGTCAAAGACCCAGGCAAGTTTTGTCGTTTCTCCTCACTCTCTCTGAAACACATGAAACCCAGCGATTCCCCAAAAAGACTGAAGCCTGCAGACTTCTGAGTGACTTTTATATTTCCAACGGACAATATATTATCCCCTAGACAACAGTCGATATTATTTCTTAATGATGATTATTGCTATACCCGCACTTTAGATTGAGTTTTGCCTAAGTATATGTTCTGAGTGTTTGGATTAACCTGACTTTTGTGCCCCCCTTTATGAATAAAACCATTCGAAAATAGTGCCATCAGACTCCAACGGACCTCTCTATCTTTGCAGGTGAAATCACCTCATTCCATTCCTACTCTCACTGTCGCGTGGCACGGGCAGTAATCCTGACATTACTACCTTTGCGGTCCTTCTTCTTAACCCCCTTCCTAACTCGGTATAGTCTCCTTTCAGGAGCTCTTCCTTTTTCCTACCTATGTCATTGGTACCTCTATGTACCATGACCTCAGGCTCCTCACCCTCCCGCTTCAGGATATCTTGGACGTAAGCAGAAACATCCCAGACCCTGGCACCAGGGAGGCAAACTACCATCCGGGTTTCCTGACTGCGTCCACAGAATCGCCTGTCTGAACCCCTGACTGTAGAGTCCCCTATCACTACTGCCTTCCTCTTCCTTTCCCTACCCTTCTGAGTTACAGGGCCGGACTCTGTGCCAGAGGCACGGCCAATGTCGCTTCCCCCAGGTAGGCTGTCTCCCCCAACAGTACTCAAACAGGAGTACTTATTGTCAAGGGGGACAGCCACAGGGGTACTCTCTAGTTCCTGACTCTTCCCCTTCCTCCTCCTAACCGTGACCCACCTGCCTGCCTCCCGTGGCCCCGGTGTGACTACCTGCCTGTAACTCCTCTCTATCTACTCCTCACTCTCCCTGACCAGACGAAGGTCATCGAGCTGCAGCTCCAGTTCCCTAACTTGGTCCCTCAGGAGCTGCAGCTCGGCGCACCTGATGCAGATGTGGACATCCGGGAGGCTAGGAGACTCCAGGACCTCCCACATCCGACACCGAGAACAAGAAGCTGCCCTCACACTCATACTTCCCCTTTCCTCAAATAACAGGAAAAACTGAAACATAAACCTACCTTGCCTTGCCTGTTTCCGCCTAAGCCCATTGAGCCCAAGCCCTTAAGCCTTCACTCTGTTCCCGGCTCACCCTGCTGCCCTCAAACGACACTGCCCGCTGCATAAAGCTGTGTTCCTTTTAAATCTTCCGCGCTTCACTGCCCACCGTCACACGCCTGCGCAGTCCCGCCTCTCTTAACTCTGATGAGAAGAAGAAAAAATCAAATTGGCTCCCGCCGCACTCATGCTCCGATTCTCAGTCTTCCTTCTCCAAATTAATCACCTTGTGCTGTTAAACATTGCCTCATCTTCTCTATGTTTTCCAACCTTTAGATTGCCAAATGGAAAAGAAGCTGTTGATCTTAGATATTGACGTTGGGGTGGATGACGCCCAGGCAATGACATTGGCTCTTTCAGCTCCGAACGTTGAAATCCTGGGAATAACCTGTACTCACGGAAACACGAGCATTGAAAACGTGTGCAGGAACGTGCTGCGAGTTCTGAAATTGTGTAACAGGATGGAGGTATGTGGTGAAGAGAACTGGGGACGGTGGCTCTGTACTTAACAACAACTCTGATCAAAGAAGAAAAAATTATAACCTCTTAAAACAGGAGTTCCCAACTTGGGGTCCACGGACCCCTCGGTTAATAGTAAGGCTCTATAGCATAGAAAAGGTTGGGAACCCTTGCTCTTAAAGTAGCTCCTCCAGATACCATTTACACTCTCCTGCTTATAATTATAATGTGGTTAACCTGTGCAAGGCTAGATTTGATCAATACCATGTGTATTTGGTGTAATAAATATAATAATGGCTCATTTACCATTCCCTTCATTAACATCCACACTACTGATGCCAGGCTGACCAGCCTGAAGTTCCTTGCTCTGGTATTAGTGTTGTAGATATTGATGAGTATAGCCAGGACATGCGCTCATGGAATTTGGTAAAAGAAATTAGAGGGTTGACTATTTTCTAAATGGAGAGAAGATGCAAAAAACTGAGGTGCAAAAGGATTTGGAGGTCCCTGTGCATGATCCCCAAAAGGTTAATTTGCAAGTTGAGTCTGTGGTGAGGAAGGCAAATGCAACGTTAGCATTCGTTTCAAGAGGACTATAATATAAAAGCAAGGATGTAATGTTGAGACTTTTTCAAGCACTGGTGAGGCCTCACTTGGAGTATTGTGAGCAGTTTTGGGACCCCTTATCTTAGAAGGGATGTGCTGAAATGGGAGAAGGTTCAAAGGAAGTTCACAAATTATTCCAGGATTGAGCATCTTGTCATATGAAGAGTGTTTGATGGCTCTGGGACTGTATTCGCTGGAATTCAGAAGAATGAGGGATGACCTCATTGTAACTATCGAATGGTGAAAGACCTTGATAGAGTGGATATGGAGAGGATCTTTCCTATAGTGGAGAGTCTAAGACCAGAGGACACAGCCTCAGAAAAGAGGGGCATCTTTTTAGAACGAAGATGAGGAGGAATTTCTTTAGCCAGAGAGTGGTGAACCTGTGGGATTATTTGTCACAGGCAGCTGTGGAGGCCGAGTATTTATGTATATTTATGGCAGTGGTTGATAAATTCTTGATTTGTCAGGGCCTGAAGGGATACAGGGAGAAGGCAGGAGACTGGGGCTGAGAGGAGAATTGGATCAATTTTCCTATGTCTTATGGGATTATGGAGATGTACTTATAATAACTCTGCTGTAAGTAGTTATTTTTGAACTACTTTTTATTTAAAGAATTAGATTTTTTTTCCCCAGCAATTACTTCTCACTGCCCTTTCCTCTTGTGTAGTTGACAAAGTGAATAGAGGCCTTCCAGGTTGAAATGGCACTGGTGAAGTTTAGTGACTACTTGTGGTGGCAAATAAAACAAGGAAACAATTAAATACTTTATTAATCATATGCTTTCTGGTAAGCGACCACTGCAAACAATAACTTGCCTGTTGAAGCTGAGCTTTTGAACTGCCTGTACAACCTGGCGTGTTTGCGGTGGGGACTGTGGTCTCGAAGGTGCAGGACGGTTGCGGTGTGGTGAGTACAAACTGAATCAAGGTGGCAGGGTCCAGGCTGGAGAGCAGGGAACATGGGTGGCCAGCGTGGACTTGGAGGCAATTCGATTCAGCAGAACTGAGGTGAGGAGTGTGGAGGGAATGCAGAGTCGAGGTGGTAGGGCCTGGACCTGGGACACAGCCAAGGTTTGATTGATTTAAGTGCCCAGCCGAACTGGAAAAGTTGAGTATGGCCCAAATTGTGGTGGTCGGGCATTGACCTGAGAGCATATCAAAGTGGTGGGGCCTGGATCCAAGAGCAAGGTGATAGGATGGTTTACATACCAGGCCAGATTGAAAAGGTTAGTGTGAGGCGAGGCCCGGGCCAGTTCACCTGGTCGCACTGTGACTTTTACTCGACCCTGCACTGAACTTCAGCTTGCTGCTCCAGGAGCTTCACTCGTCTCTGCACTGAGCTTCGGCTGTGGCCTGCAACCATCATAGTGTGGACTCACTTCAGTCTGAATGCTGTTTGCTTACTTTTATTGGTTGCATAGTTTTTCTCTCTCTGCACTTTGGGTTTTCACTAGCTTCTCTTGTTTTAATGGATTCTGTTTGGTTTCTTTGCTTTGTAGCTGCCCGTAAGGAGATGAATCTCAAGGTTGTATAAAGTATACATACTTTGAACATTAATGAACTTGGTACTTTTGAAATTTGGAAGGCAGTTGTAGCAATGGGCTTGGTCCTTAACCATCTGACAAAGTGTGAAAATAGTATCACTCACCCCCTGGAGGATGAGTTCTTGACTTTTGTTGATAGGCTCACTCAGGGAAATGTTGCTGAATACCAGTCAGAGGACTAGACAGTAGCTATTTTATAAATCAGACCACATTTTACAACTCCTATTGATTACATGCCATTGAAGAAAAAAAAAATTCTCGGCACGTGTACAAGCACGATGAGGTAAAGAGCAATGAGAATCTTGCTTTTGGGGCATCATAGGCTTGCAGGTACAGACAACACACAGAATAAAAAATATCTATAAATTATAGCTAAAATTATACCATACAGACTGCAAACAGAACCTTCCCCCTAGCACCTGCCAGCTTGTACTCCTCCTCCACCCCTCTTCTTCTTAATTTGCCATTAGTCCCATTCCTTTCCAGTCCTGAAGAAGGATCCTGGCCCAGGGCGTTGACTGTTAATTCCCCTCCATAGATGCTGAGTCCTCCGGCATGCCACGTGTGTTGCTATGCAAGAAGAAAACCTTAATGCAACAAAAAAAGACAAAGTCAAAGGCAAGTCCATGGTAGTGCTAGAGATGGTCACTAGTGGTCCATTACTGAGGTAGGATTAAGATAATGCAAGTCTTCACCTGCTTGAAATTTCATTATTGTTAGTGAGTAAGGTACAGGATGCACAAGCGGTGTATCTGAATGGTCTTTCTCTATTCCCTTTAGAACAGAGATGACAAGGAAATTCTTTAGCCACAGGGTGGTAATCTATAGAATTCATTGCCATGAACAACTATGGGGGCCAAGTCATCGGGTACATTTAAAGCAGAGGTTGATGGGCTCCTAATTAGTCAGGGCATCGAAGGGTACAGGGGGAAGGAAGGAGAATGGTGTTGAAAGGGATAATAAATCATGATGGAATGGCAGAGACCTGATGGGATGAATGGCCTAATTCTGCTCCTATTTCTTATAGTCTTATGGTTGCCCATGTGTACACAGATTCCCGTCTACCGTGGGTCAGCCGCCTCTCTCCTCGGTGTAACCCATTATGATGCAGCTTACCATGGGCAGGATGGTATGGGTGATGTTCCGGACCCCAACGCTCCAGGCCTGGAACACATAAAGTCTGAACACGCAGTGAATGCCATGATACGGATAGCTAACGAACATCCCGGTCAGGTGAGCTATGCCGATAATCGGGAAAGCAAGCCTTGGTAATCAGTGATACCAAGTACAGTTACAGGTTCAAGTTCAAGTTCAACGTTAGAAACATAGAAAAACATACAGAACAATACAGACCCTTTGGCCCAGAAAGCTCTGCCGAACATGTGCCTACCTTAGAAGTACCTAGGCTTTACCCATAGCCCTCTATTTTTCTAAGCTCCATGTAGCCATCTAGAAGTCTCTTAAAAGACCCTATTGTTTCTGTCTGCACCACCGTCACTGGCAGCCCATTCCACGCATTCACCACTCTCTACGTAAAAAAACTTACCCCTGACATCTCCTCTGTACCTACTTCCAAGCACCTTAAAACTGTGCCCTCTCGTGCTAGCCTTTTCAGCCCTGGAGAAAAAGCCTCTGACTATCCACACGATCAATGCCTCTTATTATCTTATACCCCTCTATCAGGTCACCTATCATCCTCCGTCGCTCAAAGGAGAAAAGGCCGAGTTCACTCAACCTAGTCTCATAAGGCATGCTCCCCAATCCAGGCGACATCCTTGTCAATTTCCTCTGCATCCTTTCTATGGTTTTCACGTCCTTCCTGTAGTGAGGTGACCAGAAATGAGCACAGCACTCACCAGGGTCCTATATAGCTGCAACATTACCTCTTGGCTCTTAAACTCAATCTCATGGTTGATGAAGGCCAATGCACCGGATGCCTTCTTAACCACAGAGTCAACCTGCATAGCAGCTTTGAGTGTCCTAAGGACTCGGACCCCAAGATCTCTCTGATATTTCAAAATATCTCATGGAAATAAACAAATTTATAAAAATCATGTTCAAGTGGGGGAAAAATGGCTAAAAAAGTGCAAATTCTTAAGGATATTTAAAAAAATAGATGACTCCAGAATGGAGAAGCTGAAATAATCAGGAAGATAAAATTTTGTGGCTTCTTTCAAAGGTGAAAGTTCATCTTTAATATTTTGAAAGGAGATGGAAAGGGTAGAAATAGATGTTCATTGCGTTCAAAACTAGGAATAATTTGTAAAAGAGGCCATCTCAAAATTCAAGAATTCAGATCTAATTTCTTAAAGACAGTAATTGATGACAACATGAAACATGATGTATTTAAGGGGAATGGTTTGCGAACAACCACTTGTTCTTCAAAAACTCTTAAATTCTCTTGTATGTGTAGCTAAACAGAGGTCCAAGATGTCCTGAAGGTCTAATGCAGTGTATTCAACTGTCCATACCATTGCTAGGCTCAGAGTCCATCAGCACTTTATCATAAGAATGCCAACCTCAAATCAATTATTTGCTTATTTTATACATAATTGCTGAATCATGTTTTATTGCCTATTTAATTAACAATGTTTTTGAGTAATTCTTTGTTGTCTTACTTAATCTATCTCAATAGCTTTTAAATATCTCTGATGATCAGAGGCAATTTAACAGTCAGAAAGTTGTTACAGGCAGCTGTGTTTTGGGATGAATGTCCACAGTACAGTTCAAAATATCAGCAAACATGAGGATCCCGGGAGACATTTGGGAGCAGATTAGTGGAAAATGAATTGACGGATCAGAAACTCAAGTTCAGGAACACAACAGAAGCCACAGACAAATTTTGCCTTGGTTTACATGGGGAATCAGTGAATTGTATGATACCAATCGAAGCTTAGTGGCTTTGCCTTCCATGATTTATTGGGGGAAACTTACCTCTATTATCTCAGTTTGTACGTGCTTTGTCCAGAAAGCTTGCGGAGGGGTTGTCACGCTTACTGCAACAAAACTATTTGGCTTCCGGTCCAAGGAGGGAGTGATCAACTCACTGCATGCTATTTGAATGCAAACAAGCAGAAACTATTTAATTACTATTCAAGCAACAGTGAATTTGTTAAAGATTTACATGTTTACCATACTAGTGAAACGATAGTAGCCAAACATCCATTTGAAAATATCGCAGAACAATTATTTGCTAAACGTTTTTAAACTGGCATGTTCTAAATATGTAATGTATATTTCATAGTAGATACTAGAAACAAAGAAAACATAGAAAACCCACAGCACAATACAGGGCCTTCTGCCACACAGCTGTGTCGAACAGGTCCTTACCTTAGAATTACCTCGGCTTACTCATAGCCCTCTATTTTTCTAAGCTTTTTCAAGCGTCTCTGAAAAGACCCTATTATTTCCACCTCCACCACTGCCACCGGCAGCCCATTCCACGCATTCACCACTCTCTACGTAAAAAAACTTACCCCTGACATCTTCTCTGTACCTACTTCCAAGCACCTTAAAACTATGCCCTCTCATGCTAGCCATTTCAACCCTGGGAAAAAGCCTCTGACTATCTACACAATGAATGCCTCTCATCATCTTGTACACCTCTGTAAGGTTCCCTCTCACCCTTCGTTGCTCCAAGGTGAAAAGGCCGAGTTCACTCAACCCATTCTCATAAGGCATGCTCCCCAATCCAGGCAACATCCTTGTAAATCTCCTCTGCACCTCTTCTATGATTTCCACGTCCTTCCTGTAGTGAGGCGACCAGAACTGAGCACAGTACTCCAAGTGGGGTCTGACCAGGGTCCTATATAGCTGCAACATTACCTCTTGGCTCTTAAACTCAATCTCATGGTTGATGAAGGCCAATGCACCGGATGCCTTCTTAACCATAGAGTCAACTTGCATAGCAGCTTTGAGTGTCCTAAGGACTCGGATCCCAAGATCTCTCTGATATTTCAAAATATCTCATGGAGATAAACAAATTTAAAAAAATCATGTTCAAGTGGGGGAAAAATGGCTAAAAAAATGCAAATTCTTAAGGATATTTAAAAAAATAGATGACACCAGAATGGAGAAGCTGAAATAATCAGGAAGATAAATTTTTTGGCTTCTTTCAAAGGTGGAAGTTCATCTTTAATATTTTGAAAGGAGATGGAAGGGGTAGAAATAGATGTTCATTGCGTTCAAAACTAGGAATAATTTGTAAAAGAGGCCATCTCAAAATTCAAGAATTCAGATCTAATTTCTTAAAGACAGTAATTGATGACAACATGAAACATGATGTATTTAAGGGGAATGGTTTGCGAACAACCACTTGTTCTTCAAAAACTCTTAAATTCTCTTGTATGTGTAGCTAAACAGAGGTCCAAGATGTCCTGAAGGTCTAATGCAGTGTATTCAACTGTCCATACCATTGCTAGGCTCAGAGTCCATCAGCACTTTATCATAAGAATGCCAACCTCAAATCAATTATTTGCTTATTTTATACTTAATTGCTGAAATGTTTTATTGCCTATTTAATTAACAATATTTTTGAGTAATTCTTTGTTGTCTTACTTAATCTATCTCAATAGCTTTTAAATATCTCTGATGATCAGAGGCAATTTAACAGTCAGAAAGTTGTTACAGGCAGCTGTGTTTTGGGATGAATGTCCACAGTACAGTTCAAAATATCAGCAAACATGAGGATCCCAGGAGACATTTGGGAGCAGATTAGTGGAAAATGAATTGACGGATCAGAAACTCAAGTTCAGGAACACAACAGAAGCCACAGACAAATTTTGCCTTGGTTTACATGGGGAATCAGTGAATTGTATGATACCAATCGAAGCTTAGTGGTTTTGCCTTCCATGATTTATTGGGGGAAACTTACCTCTATTATCTCAGTTTGTACGTGCTTTGTCCAGAAAGCTTGCGGAGGGGTTGTCACGCTTACTGCAACAAAACTATTTGGCTTCCGGTCCAAGGAGGGAGTGATCAACTCACTGCATGCTATTTGAATGCAAACAAGCAGAAACTATTTAATTACTATTCAAGCAACAGTGAATTTGTTAAAGATTTACATGTTTACCATACCAGTGAAACGATAGTAGCCAAACATCCATTTGAAAATATCGCAGAACAATTATTTGCTAAACATTTTTAAACTGGCATGTTCTAAATATGTAATGTATATTTCATAGTAGATACTAGAAACAAAGAAAACATAGAAAACCCACAGCACAATACAGGGCCTTCTGCCACACAGCTGTGTCGAACAGGTCCTTACCTTAGAATTACCTCGGCTTACTCATAGCCCTCTATTTTTCTAAGCTTTTTCAAGCGTCTCTGAAAAGACCCTATTATTTCCACCTCCACCACTGCCACCGGCAGCCCATTCCACACATTCACCACTCTCTACGTAAAAAAACTTACCCCTGACATCTTCTCTGTACCTACTTCCAAGCACCTTAAAACTATGCCCTCTCATGCTAGCCATTTCAACCCTGGGAAAAAGCCTCTGACTATCTACACAATGAATGCCTCTCATCATCTTGTACACCTCTGTAAGGTTCCCTCTCACCCTTCGTTGCTCCAAGGTGAAAAGGCCGAGTTCACTCAACCCATTCTCATAAGGCATGCTCCCCAATCCAGGCAACATCCTTGTAAATCTCCTCTGCACCTCTTCTATGATTTCCACGTCCTTCCTGTAGTGAGGCGACCAGAACTGAGCACAGTACTCCAAGTGGGGTCTGACCAGGGTCCTATATAGCTGCAACATTACCTCTTGGCTCTTAAACTCAATCTCACGGTTGATGAAGGCCAATGCACCAGATGCCTTCTTAACCATAGAGTCAACCTGCATAGCAGCTTTGAGTGTCCTATGGACTCGGAGCCCAAGATTCCCCTGATCCTCCACACTGCCAAGAGTCTTACCATTAATGCTATATTCTGTCATCATATTTGACCTACCAAAATGAACCACCTCACACTTATCTGTGCTGAACTCCATCTGCCACTTCTCAGCCCAGTTTTGCGTCCTATCAATGTCCCGTTGTAACCTCTGACAGCCCTCCACACTATCCACACCTCCAACCTTTGTCTCATCAGCAAATTTACTAACCCATCCCTGCACTTCCTCATCCAGAGTCCCAGAACAGATCCCTGAGGCACACCACTTGTCATTGACCTTCATGCAGAATATGACTCGTCTACAGCCGTTCTTTGCCTTCTGTGGGCGAGTCAGTTCTAGATCCATAAAACCTTGGATCCTATGCTTCCTTACTTTCTCAATAAGCCTTGCATGGGGTACCTTATGAAATGCCTTGCTGAAACTCATATACACTACATCTACGGCTCTATCTTCATCAATGTGTTTAGTCACATCCTACCTTTGACAAAGCCATACTGACTATTCCTAATCATAATATGCCTCTCCAAATGTTCATAAATCCTGTCTCTCAGGATCTTCTCCATCAACTCACCAACCACTGAAGTAAGACTCACTGGCCTATAATTCCCGAAGCTATCTCTACTCCCTTTCTTGAATAAGGGAACAACATCCGCAACCCTCCAATCCTCTGGAACTTCTCTCGCCCTCGTTGATGATGCGAAAATCATCACCAGAGGCTTAGCAATCTCCTCCGTCACTTCCCATAGTAGCCTGGAGTACATCCTGTCCAGTCCCAGTGACTTATCCAAAAGCTCCAGCACATCCTCTTTCTTAATATTTACATTCTCAAGCTTTTCAGTCCACTGTAAGTCACCCCTACAATTGCCAAGATCCTTTTCTGTAGTGAATACTGAAGCAAACTATTCATTAAGTACCTCTGCTATTTCCTCTGGTTCCATACATGCTTTTCCATTGTCACACTTGATTGGTCCTATTCTCTCACGTCTTATCCTCTTGCTCTTTACATACTTGTAGAAAGCCTTGGGGTTTTCCTTAATCCTGCCCGCCAAGGCCTTCTCATAGCCCCTTCTGGCTCTCCTAATTTCATTCTTAAGCTCCTTCCTTCTAGCCTTATAATCTTCTAGATTCTTATCATTATCTAGTTTTTTGAACCTTTCGTAAGATCTTCTTTTCTTATTGGCTAGATTTACAACAGCCTTTGTGCACCACAGATCTTGTACTCTACCATCCTTTACATGTCTCATCGGAATGTACCTACTCAGAACACCACACAAATATCCCCTGGACTTTTGCCACATTTCTTCTGTATGTTTCCCTGAGAACATCTGTTTCCAATTTATGCTGCCAAGTTCCTGCCTGATAGCCTCACAGTTCCCCTTATTGCAATTAAACGTTTCCCTAACTTGTCTGTTCCTATCCCTCTCCAATTATTTGTCATTCAGCCGTACACAGCTAAATGAAACAGCTTTCCTCTGGAGCCAATGTGTAAAACACAGTATATACATTCACACACAGCACATGCAGTCACAAAATAATAGTTGCATAAATCCCTGGTGGCATGGCCTGAAGATTTGATGGTGCATGGGATGTTGTTCTGGAGCCATGTTTCTGTAGGAACAAGGATGCAGCAGTTCCTCATCTCCCGCAGTTGCAGACGAAGACAATCCAGCTTGTCTTCCATGCAGCAAGCACTAGAGATCAGCACTAATGAAAGAGTTGACCTGCGGAAACAAGTTCTCCCCAAGCTACAAACACCCCGACCTTTTGTATGTACACCTCATACATACGTACAGATGTTTGGGAGATGGGCAGGATGGATTTGATGGCTGCTGTCTAAGTCCAAGCATCTTCTGCAGGTGTGAACAAAATATTTCCACTTGCCTTACCTTGACAAGAGCCACAACAGTGGGCTGGGTTAAGCTAAGCAAAGGTGGGAGTGCTGAGCAGGTTCACTTGTTCAATCTTGGGCTTAGTGAAGCCAGCAAATGGAAGAGAGTGACTGAGAGAATCTATACATAGTGATGCTTCTGTTTATGGCCACCACAAACTCATTATAGCCATACTTCTTTAGGAAAAAAAAATTCCGAAACTAGAGGTGAGCTGACAAGATGCAGGTAAATTATTGTTTTGATACTGGAGTTATATTTAACAACAGATTTTTGCATTAACTGAGTAGATTAAATTGTGACAAATAATAATGGTTGTTAAGGTGCTGCAATATGTTGGAAATGTTTTCAAATATTCTGGCAGATTTTTATTCCAATGGTAAATTCATTCTCCATAAAAGGATAGAAACAATACATATTTAGCTGCTACAACACTATTTCACTTCAGCAGAATACAGGGTTCTTGGCAATGTAGAGGAGCAGAGAGATCTTCGGCCCACATAGTGTGTAGGCCCTCACTGGTTGGGGTTTTGGGTTTAAGAGCCATGAGGTAATGTTGTAGCTCTATGAAAACCTGGTTTAGACCATACTTGGAATAAATAGTGTGTTCAGGTCTGGTTGCCTCATTACGGGAAGGCTGTGGAAGCTTTAGGGAGTGTGCAGTGAGATTTAACCAGGATGCTGAATGGATTGGAGAGCATGTTATTAGATAGGTTGAGTGAACTAGTGATTTTCTCTTTGTAACCAAGGAGAATGAGAGATGACTTCACAGAGATGTAAAAATGATAAGAGGTGTAGATCGAATGAACAGCCAGAGAATTTTCCTAGAGTGGAAATGGCTAATACAAGGGGGCATAATTTTAAGGTGCTTAAAGGAGTATAGGGGATGTCAGAGGTACTTTTTTTTTTTACACGGAGATTGGCTGGTGTATGGAATATGCTGGTAGAGGCAGGTAATTAGAGCCATCTAAGAGACTCTTTGTTAGGCACACGGGTGATAGATAAAAGGGAGAATATGTGGGAGGGAAGGGTTAGATTGACCTTAGAGTAGGCTATAATGTTGGCACAATATCATCAGCTGAAGGTCCTGTACTGTGCTATAATGTTCTTATGTTCTTCCCTTCTTGTAGGTCAGTCTTGTTGCTGTTGGACCCCTGACCAACGTTGCCCTGGCTGCCAAAATGGATCCCACTTTTCCCACAAAGCTGAAGAGTTTGCACATCATGGGGGGAAACATGGAAGGTATGTCGTGTAGCCTGATTACTGCTCTCTCTGAGGGAACACTGACTTAAATCAACTGCTCACCTTCCAACTGGAACATTACAGCTTTCTGCATTCAGCAACTTCAGACAACAAGCACTTTCAACATTCTCACTTCAGACCCCATTAACATTCCTAGAATATTGAACACAGAAGACTGCAGCATAGTACATGCCCTTTGGCCCATAGTGTGGTGCCAACCTGTTAACCTACTCTAAGACCAATTTAACCTTTCCCACCTACATAACCCTCCATTTTCGTATTATCCATGCACCTATCTCAGAGCTTCTCAAATACCCCTAAAATATCTGCCTGTACCACCACCTCTGGCAGGGCGTTTGAAGCAACCTATGTAAAGAAGTCAGCTGGTGGCACAGTGACATCAGCGCCAGACTCCGGAACAGAGGTTCCAGGGCTGGAATCCATTCGGGCCATTCCCGAGTACGCTTTCCATCCATGCCAGGTTGAGTGTTGAGCTCGCAACTCGACCTCGTAAAAATGAAGAAAAATACTGTGAAGTGTCTGTGTGAGGAGTGGCGCGCCACACAGTCTTTTGTTCCGCGCCTTGTAAGGCATGAAGGCGCCCGACGCCGGCCTCTCATCATCACCATCATCATGTGTAAAGAACTTAATTCTGACGTCCCCCTTTTACTCTCCACTAATCACCTTTAAATCATGCCACTTCTATTCACCATATTTGCCCTGGGAAAAAAGTCTTGGTTATCCACTCCATCTATGCCTCATCATTTTATACACCTCTATCAAGTCATCTCTCATCCTCCTCTGCTCCAAAGAAAAAAACCCCTAGCTCATACAACCTATCTCCATAAAGACATGCTTTCTAGTCCAGGTACATCCTGGTAAATCTCGTCTGCGCCCTTTCTAAAGCTTCCACACCCTTGTGACTAGAACCAAGCACAATATTCCAAGTGGTCTAACCAGGATTTGATAGAGTTGCAACATTATCTTATAGCTCTTGTGCGGTGTGTTGGCCTTCATATCAACCCTATCAACTTGCATAGCAACTCTGAGGGATCTATGGATATGGACCCCAGGATCACTGTTCCTACACCCTGCCAAAAATCCTGCCATTTACCCTGTATTTTGCCTTCAAATTTGATTTTATGTTTGCTTTATGGACAGCTTCTTCCCTTCTGCCATCAGATTTCTGAACCCATGAAAACGAGCTCACTGTTCCTCTTTTGCACTGTTTATTTTATTTTATCTTATGGTAACTTTTCATATTTTGCACTGCACTGTTGCCTCAAAACAACAAATCTCACAGCATAAATCAGTAATAATAAACCTGAATCTGATGTGACTTGCCTCCTGAAGCACCAAAGTCTCTCCCCCATCAATAAGGCACATATCCTGAGCAGGAGACAATATTTTCCACTTGTTTGGATGAATACAGCACCAACAACTTTTGAAAAGCTCAATATCATGCAGGAAAATTCCAGTTGATTGGCCTATGTTGACCAGACTAAACTTTCACTCCACTACTGCAGTTTTACACCTTTTGCACAACAGATTGCAACTATTTCCCCAGGCAATCTCAAAGGCACAGTGCCCATAAAAATATTAACCCGCTTGAAAATGTTCATGTTTTATTCTGTTTACAACATTGAATCATGTGGACTTAATTTGGCTTTTTGACACTGATCAACAGGAAAAGTCTCTTTCATGTCAAAGTGAAAACTGATCTTTACAAAGTGATCTAAAGTAATTACAAATATAAAACACAAAATAATTGATCGAATAATTACTCACCCCTTCCAGTCAGTATTTAGTAAATGCACCTTTGGCAGCAATTATAGGCTTGAGTCTGTGTGGATAGGTCTCTGTCAGCTTTGGACATCAGGACACTGCAAATTTTCCCTTTTCTTTACAAAACTGCTCAAGCTCTGTCAGATTGTATGGGAGTCATGTGTGAACAGCCCTTTTCAAGTCCAGCCACAAGTTCTCAATTGGATTGAGGTCTGGACTCTGACTTGGCCACTTCAGGACTCCTTTGTTGTTTTTAAGCCATTCCTATGTAGATTTACCATAGAACACTACAGCACAGTACAGGCCCTTCAGTCCTCCATGTTGTGCGGACCCATATAATCCTTAAAAAGAAGTACTAAACCCACACTACCTCATTTTTTTTCATCCATGTGCCTGTCCAAGAGGCTCTTAAATACCCCTAATGTTTTAGCCTCCACCACCATCCCTGGCAAGTCATTCCAGGCACTCATAACCCTCTGTGTAAAAAAACTTACCCCTGATGTCTCCCCTAAACTTCCCTCCCTTAATTTTGTACATATACCCTCTGGTGTTTGCTATTGGTGCCCTGGGAAACAGATACTGACTATCCACCCTATCTATGCCTCTCATAATCTTGTAGACCTCTATCAAGTCCCCTCTCATTCTTCTATGCTCCAAAGAGAAAAGTCCCAGCTCTGCTAACCTTGTTTCATATGACTTGTACTCCAATCAAGGCAACATCCTGGTAAATCTCCTCTGCACCCTCTCCATAGCTTCCACATCCTTCCTATAATGAGGTGACCAGAATTAAACAAGTGTGGTCTCACCAGAGATTTATAGAGTTGCAACATGACCTCTCTACTCTTGAACTCAATCCCCCTGTTAATGAAGCCTAGCATCTCATAGGCCTTATTAACTACCCTATCAACCTGTGCAGTGACCTTGAGGGATGTATGGATTTGAACCCCAAGGTCCCCTTGTTCATCCACACTCTTAAGTAACTGACCATTAATCCACTTTGGCATTAGTTTTGGCTTATGCTTGGAGTCATCCTGCTGGAAAATAGATCTTCTCCCAAGTCACAGTTCGCTTGCAGGCTGATCGAGTTTTCCGCTAGGATTTCCCTGTAATTTGCTGCATTCATTTTATCCTCCACCTTCACAAGCCTTCCAGGGCCTGCTGCAGTGAAGCGTCCCCACAGCGTGAAACAGCCAACACCGTGCTTCATGTAGGGATGGAGTGAAGTGTTTGGCTTCTGCCAAACATAGTGGCGCCTGATGGCAAAAACTCAATTTTAGTTTCATCAGACTATAGAACCTTCTTCCAGCTGACTTCAAAGTCTCCCACATGCCTTCTGGCAAACTCTAGCTGAGATTTCATGTGCATTTTTTTCAACAGTGGCTTTCTCTTTGCCACTTTCCCATAAATCTGTAACTGGTGAAGCACCTGGGCAACAGTTGTTGTTTGTGCAGTCTCTCCCATCTCAGTGGCTGAAACGGGAGAGACTTTTAACTCCTCCATATTTGTCATAAGTCCCTTGGTGGCCTCCCTCACTAGTCCCCTTCTTGCACAGTCACTCAGTTTTTGAGGACAGCCTACTCTAGGCAGATTTACAGCTGTGCCATATTCTTTCCATTTCTTGATGATTGACTTAACTGTGCTCCAAGAGATACTCTTGGAAATTTTCTTGTAGCCATTTCCTGACTTCTGCATTTCAATAACCTTTTCACCTCAAAGCCATCAATTCTGTCATCCAGGTCATTGACATAGAACGTAAAAAGAAGTGGCCCCAAGAGATTCCTTTAGAGCACCACCAGTCATCATCAGTCAACCAGAAAAGTTTCCCTTTATTCCCACGTTTTGCCTCTTGCCAATCAGCAATGCTTTATCCATGGTAATATCTTTCCTGTGATACCATGGTCTCTTAACTTGTAAAGCAGCCTCATGTGTGGCTCCTTGTCAAAGGCCTCTGAAAGTCCCAAGTACACAACATCCACTGATTCTCCTTTGTCTGTCCTGCTTGTTACTTCTTCAAAGAATTCCACCAGGTTTGTCAGGCAAGATTTTCCCTAAAGGAAAACATGCTGACTATGGCCTGTTTTAACATGTGCCTCCAAGTACCCTGAAACCCCATCCTTAGCAATTGACTCCAACATCTTCCCAACCACTGAGGTCAGACTAGCTTTCTTCTGCTTGTCCTCCTCCTTGACGAGGGAGTGACATTTGCAATTTTACATTCCTCCGGAACCATGCCACCAATTGATTCGTAAAAGATCGTTACAAATGCCCCCACAATCTCTTCAGCCACTTCTTCGGAATCTGGGATATACACCATCTGGTCCAGGTGATGTATCTACCTTCAGATCTTTCAGTTTCTCAAGAACCATCTCCCTAATAACTTCACACACTTCTGCCCCTGACACTTGTGACAGCTGCATATTGCTAGTGTCTTATGCAGTGAAGACTGATGCAAAATATTATTCATTTCATCTACTATTTCCTTGTCCACCATTACTAACCTCTCCAGGATTATTTTCCAGTGGTCTGATATCTACTGTCACCTATCTTTTACACTTCATATACTTGAAGAAACTTTTGGTATCCTCTTTAATATTATTGGCTAGCTTACCTTTGTATTCAATCTTTTCCTTCTTTATGAATTTTTTACTTACCTTCTGTAAAAGCTCCCACTACTGTTGGCTCTATTATATGCCCTCTCCTTGGCTTTTATGTTGGCTTTGACTTCTCTTGTCATCCAAGGTTGTATATTCCTGCCTTTAGAATACTTCTTCCTCTTTGGGATGTATACATTCTGTGCTTCCAAGTTGTTCCCAGAAGTACCAGCCACAGCTGGTCATCCCTGCTGGTGTTTCTTTTCAATCAGTTTTGGCCAACTCCTCTCTCATGCCTCTGTAGTTCTCTTTACTACACTGTAATACTGATACATCTGACCTTGGTTTCTCCTTCTCAAATTGCAGGGTGAATTCAATCATATTATGATCATTTGCCCCTTAGGGTTTCTTTACCTTCAGTGCTCTAATGAATTCCAGTTCATTACACAATACACAATCCAGAATAGCTGAAACCCTAGTGGGCTCAACCACAAGCTGCTCTAAAAAGTCATCTCATAGGCATTCTGGAAATTCCAGCACCAATCTGATTTTCCCAATCTACCTGCATATTAAAACTCTCCCATGACTATTGTAACATTGTCTTTTTGGCATGCATTTTCTATCTCATGTTGTAATTTGTACACCACATCTTTACTACTGTTTTGGGGTCTGTATATAATTCCCAACAAGTCTTTTTACCCTTGCATTTCCTTAGCCCTGCCCACAATTCAACACCTGATCCAATGTCACCTCCTTCTAGTGATTCGATTTCATTTTTTTACCAACAGAGCCACTCCATCCCCTCTGCCTACCTGCCTGTCCATTTGATACAACATATACCTTTGGACAATGAGCTCCCCGCTGTAATCTTCTTTCAGTCAGAAATCTAGTGATACCCACAATGCCAATCTGTAACTGTGCTACAAGTTCATTTACCTTATTCTGAATACTGCATGCATTCAAACATAACACCTTAAGTCCTGTATTGCTCACCCTTTTCAATTTTGTCCACCTTTTACGTTGTAACTCATCCTGCTGACTGCAATTTTGCCCTATTGTCAGCCTCTCTTTACTAGCACTCTCTCTACATAATGTCTCTGTTTGTAATCCAACCACCTTATCCTCAAGCCTATTATTGCCAAGTTAGTTTAAATCCTCCTGAACAGCTCTAGCAACCCTGTCTGCAAGGATATTTACCCCCCTCGGGTTCAGGTGTAACCCATCCCTTTTGTACTGACCGTACCTTCCCCAGAAGAGAGGCATCCGTCTGGGCCAGATGCTGTCCACGTGTTCACTCTCCTGGCCTCTGAAACTGAAATCAACGAATCATCAGTGGCGGGAGGAGTTGATAAAGGCCCTTCTTTGTGGCTTAGTTGTTGGAGAAGGACAGCCAACTTTGCCAGATCCTGAAAATTGATTTTAAAAAATCAATAATGGTGTGTTATGTCAATAATTTATATTTAAGTATGAATTCTATTGCTTTATTTTCAGCCAAAGGGAACATGAATGTCTGCAGTGAGTTTAACTTTAACTCAGATGCAGAGGCAGCCTCTATTGTCCTGAGCCACTTTACTTGTCCCACTTACATTGCGACCTGGGAATACTGCCTTCGCCACGTCCTGCCCTGGGTGAGTTGCTGTGGCATTTGGGGCAGGGAAGCTTACTGCTTGTGTTTTCCAGAGGCAAGGTTACTGACCCAGGGACTGAGTTAGAAGCTCGCCGTGACTGCAAGCAAGTTTGATTCAGGTTCACAATCAGATTTATTTATCACATGCTTCATGCACTTGACAGATTAGAAGAATGGGCCAGAAAGTGGCAAATGAAATACAATGTTGGAAAATGCACGGTCATGCACTTACATAGTAGAAATAAATGTGCGGACTATTTTCTAAATGGAGTGAACATCCAAAAATCTGAGATACAAAGTGACTTGGGAGCCCTTGTGCAGAACACTTTAATGGTTAACTTATAGATAGAGTCAGTGGTGAGGAAGGCATATGCAATGTTAGCATTCTAGAACACGAGAGCAGGGATATGATGCTGGGGCTTTATAAGGCAATGGTGAGGCCTCAGCTTGAGTATTGTGAACAGTTGGGCTCCTCATCTTAGAAAAGATGTGCTGGCATTGGAGAGGGTTCACAAGGATGATTCCAGGAATGAAAGGTTATCATATGAGGAACATTTAAAGGCTCTGAGTCTGTACTCACTGGAATTTTGAAAGATGAGAGGGGATCTCTTTGAAACCTTTCCAACGTTGAAAAGCCTGGACAGAGTAGATGTAGAAAGGATGTTTCCCATGGTGGGGAGCCTAGGACAAGAGAGCACAGTCTTAGGATAGAGGAGAGTCCACTTAAAACAGATGTGGAGAATTTTTTCTTCCAGATGGTGGTGAATTTGTGAAACTTGTTACCACAGGCAGCTGTAGAGGCTAGGTTGTTGGGTGTATTTAAGGCAGAGCTAGATAGGCTCTTGATTGGACATGGCATCAAGGTTAGGGGCAAGAAGGCTGGGAGTGGAGCTGAGGAGTGGGGGAAAGGATTAGGCATGATTGAATGGCAGAACAGACTTGATGGGCCAAATGGCCTAATTCTGCTCCTATGTCTTATGTCTTACAAAAGCATACTCTTCATGTCCATTCTGTCTAGGCCTTTCAATATTTGAGAGATTTCAATGACATTCCCACCTCATTCTTCTAAGCTCCAGCAAGTTCAGTTCTAGGGCCATCAAATGCTCCTCACTCCTCATACATTAATGAAGATGGATGTCAAGAAGAACAAAGGCAGCTGGCCCATGAAAACACAATTTCTCCTCTAAGTCACACATCATCCTAATTCCGTAATATGTTGCAAGAGTCTAAACCCTGAAACACCCTGTCTACATGAATATAGAAGTACCTTCTTCAAGAGGAAGCCAGCTGGTGGCCTAGTGGCATCAGCACCGGACTTCGGAGTGAAGGCTCCCAAGTTTGAATCCAGCCGGCTTTCCATCCATGCTGGGTTTAGCGTTGAGCCAGCAACCCGGCCTCGTAAACACAAGAAAGCCTGCTAAAAAAAACACCATCACGACGGTGTCCCGATGGCTCCACCTGGAGTTAGGGCAGAATCTCAATAGGCATGTGGAAGAAAAATTATGAGCAAGCTGTCACAACATGATAGGTTGTGTGTTATACGATATGGAAGCTTCAGGGAAGGGAACATAGGAGATTATGAAGTAAAGGAAGTCAAGTCATCACTTTTATTGTCATTTTGACCATAACTGCTGGTACAGTACCTGGTAAAAATGAGACAACATTTATCAGGACCATGGTGTTACATGACACAGTACAAAAACTACACTGAAATATGTAAAAAATAACACAGAGAAAAAAAGCACACAACAACTAATGTCAATGTCTTATGAGGAAAGGCTGAGTGAGCTAGAGTGAAGGAGGATGAAAGGTGACTTGATAGAGTACAAGATGATGAGAGGCATAGATCATGTGGATAGACAGAATTTTTCCCAGGGCAGAAATGGCTAATACAAGGGGGCATAATTTTAAGGTGATTGGAGGGAAGTATAGCAAGGATGTCAGAGGGAATTTTTTTTTTGCATAGAGAGTGGTAGATGTATGGAATGCCCTGATGTTAGGGGCAGATACGTAAGAGGCATGAATGATAGAAACATGGAGTGCTATGTAGGAAGGAAGGGTTGGATTGATATTAAAAGATCAGCACAACATCACGGGCTGAAGGTTATGTACTGCGCTGTACGTTCTACATTCTACGTTTTCATTAACTGCAGGACTTCTATGAAAAGCTGATGAATCAAGATGGTAAAAAGGCTCAGTTCCTGAAGAAGATATTTGAGCATACCGTAAAATTTAGCAAAAGTGATGAAGGAAGCAAGCAACTTTATTTTGGAAGTGGCTTTTTGTCCTGTGATTCCTATGCAATGGCTGCCGTGATCGATGATTCGGTGGTGACAGAAAGCATTCAGTACGGGGTTACGGTGGAATTGAACGGATCACTGACCAGAGGCATGATGGTTGTGGATACTCTCGATGCCCTGAAGCTTAAACACAAGGCTGTCATCTTTCTGAAATGTGATATGGAAAAGTATAAGCAGATGCTGATGAACGCACTGAAATAAGGTGGAATGTATCTCAAACCAAAGTAGAGAAAGCTAGCATTTACAAGTAATTATGTTGACAAATGTTGACTTTTGATTTATTATAGCATTAATGGTGTGTTGATAACTCAAAAGTTTGAGTGAAATTGCTGGCTTATTCAACGCTTACAAGAATTAAAATAAAAGATTGAGTAGTTGTTGTGGAGATTTGATCACCTTCTGCAAAAGAGAAATATTTGTGCAGAACTTACCTGAGGAAGCTGTGGGTAAAATGGAATAGAGATGACATTCTTGTCACATACATTCCCCACATCTCACTGCTGTCTCTGAAAACAAAGCCTGCATTTAATCATTTTGTTACCTCCACTGTTAACCCTTCCAATACCACACTGGCTGCCATCCTGACTCCTGTCACCATTAACTTAAGTAAGAAGCAGAATCAGGTCTGTAATCACTGAATAGGTCATGAAATCTGTTGTTTCGCAGTAGCAGTACAGTGCAAAACATAAAAATTTCTACAAGTTACAAAAGTTAATAAATAATGCAAAAAAGAAATAGTGAGTAGTGTCCATGGGTTCATGGCTGGTTCAGATATCTGATGGTAGAGAGGAAGAAGCTGTACCTAAAACACTGTGTGTGGGTCTTCAGGCTTCTGTACTTTTTTCCCAATGGTAGTAATGAGAAGAGGGTGTACCCCGGATTGTGAGGGTCCTACTTGAGGCACCACCTGTTGAAGATGTCCTCACTGGTGGGGAGGTTTGTGCCCATGATGGAGCTGGCAGGATCTTCTTCTGATCCTGTCCATCATAACACGCTATGATGGGACCAGTCAGAATGTTGTCCACTGTACATCTGTACACCAAGTTTTTGGTGACATACCAAATCTCCTCAAACTCCTAATGAATTAGAGGTGCCAGTGTGCCTTCTTTGTGACTGCATCCAAGTGTGGGTGCCAGGATAGATCCTCTGAGAAGTTAATGCCCAGGAACTTGAAGCTGCTCACCCTTTCCATTGTTGACCCCTTGATGAGGATTGGTGTGTGTTCCTCTGACTTCCCTTTTCTGATGTCCACAGTCAATTCCTTAGATGTACTGATATTGAATGTGAGGTTGTTTTTGCGACACCACTTTGCCTCACTCCTGTGCACCTCCTCATCACCATCTGAAATTCTGCCTACGTTGGTGACATCAGCAAATTTATAGTTGGTATATGAGCTATGCCAAGTCACACAGTCATGAGTGTAGAGAGAGTAGAGCTGTTCGCTAAGCATGCAACATCTCCTTGACTGTCGGCAAGGAGATGTTATCAACGATCTGCATTGAATGTGGTCTTCTGATGAGGAAGCTGAGGATCCAGGTGCCATGGGAGGTACTGGGGCCTCTCCCTGCCAAATGCTTCTTTTGAAGCAACTTCCTGCCAAATGTTGTCTCCCTATCAGCTTGTGGTTACTGGTACATCAGCTCTTCAGTTTCAGTACCTTTATCTACATGTCCTTCCCTCACTCACCGCCTTCGAGGCTGCAATATTCTCCACCTTGGTCACCTGCACCGCCCCGCAAACTGTTGCAGCACAGTGAGGCCCATGCACTCTAGAGGTCCCTTCCTAAACCCCTCCACTCACTCACTCTCCTTCCTCCCTTGCTGGGATATTAATGTCCATCTTATACCCTGTGTGGCCAGTACTTTCTTCATGTTATAAAGGACACATATCACTGTCATTAAGATGATTAATCAGCTCAAGGTACATATTGTTTTGAGCAGAGATTTCAATTTCAAAATCATGCTATTAAATCTCCACAAGAAGACCAATATTGGGAAATAACCTGCATTTATGCTGATAATGGGAAACTATAACCTATAAAAATAGACTTTGCTTTTACTGAAGGTGATGCATTCTACTGAACTCATATTGTAACTGGCACAGAAATACTTTCTAAATCCAAAGAAAATAAATGTAGCATGGAACTAAACTGCTTTTTGTATATTTATTTTCCTCCCGCTGGAGAAAAGAAGATGAGTCGGAGTTAGAGGGTAGGGTGGGGGGGGGGGGAGGAAGAAACACAAGGTTTCTTTTTTTTCTCCATTCCTGACGAAGGGTCTCAGCCCAAAACATCGACAGTGCTCTTTTCCATAGATGCTGCCTGGCCTGCTGAGTTCCTCCAGTATTTTATGTGTGTGGTTCTGAGTTTTTTTACTTTGATAATAAGTAAGGAGCTTTGAACATTTTTAAACAATCTTCTTCATTATTAGCTTGTACCTTTTTGCCGGCCTGCACTGCAGATTTACACTTTATTCTGTATTCTGTTAGTATTTACCTGGTCTTACCCCAATGATCCATGAGCAGAATTAGGCCATTTGGCCCATCAAGTTGCTCTGCCATTTCCCTCTCAGCACAAACCCTCTGCCTTCTCCCCATATCCCTTCATGCCCTGACTGATCTGGAATCTATCAACTTCTGCTTTAAATACGCCCAATGATTTGTCCTGCACTGCCGCCTGTGGCAATGAATTCCACAGATTCACCAATCTCTGGCTAAAGAAATTCTTTCTCATCTCTTGTTCTAAATGGATTTCCCTCTTTTCTGAAGCTGTGTCCTTTGGTCTTAGACTAAATAGGAAATATTCTCCCCACATCCACTCTATCGAGGCCTTTCAGCATTCAATAGCTTTCAATGAGATCCCCTCACATTCTTCTGAATTCAGTGAGTACAGGCCCAGAGCCATCAAACACTTCTCATATGATAAGGCTTTCAACTCCAGAATAATTTTTGTGAATCTCCTTTGAAACCTATCCTATGATAGCACATCCTTTCTTAGACCATGTGTTGTGTTGTATGACATGGCTAGTCATGGTCTATTGACCGTGATTGCTCTTGGCAAATTTTCTACAGAAGTGGTTTGCCATTGCCTTCTTCCAAGCAGTGCCTTTACAAGATGCATTTCCCCAGCTTTTATCAATAGTCTTCAGAGATTGCCTGACTGATGTCAACGGTCATATAACCAGGACTTATGATATGCACCAACTGTTCATGTAACCATCCACTGCCTGCTCCCATGGCTTCACATGATCTCTTATATATCATTGTAATCCACTTATTAAAATTAATTCCAAAGTCGAATTTCTCTAAAACATTAATAAGTATTTCCATTCAACTCTGTCAAATGCCTTTTCAGCATCAAGAGAAATGACACATTGCGGAGCCTTAGAAAAGGATGCTAAGCAGGTGCTACACTCACCCAAGGGTGACCTGCAGCTAGCGGAGTGAAGGAGTGCCTTATACCTCTTTTGGTAAAAACGTATATCCACCCTGCCACACCTTACATAGATAGGAAGCTCAAAACTGCTCATAATACTCCAAATGTGGCCTCACCAGAGCCTTATAAACCCTTAACATTACATCCTTGCTTTTATATTCTAATCCCCTCAAAATAAATGTGAACATTGCATTTACCTTCCTCACCACTGATTCAACATGCAAATTAACCTTTAGGGAATCCTGCACGAGGACTCCTAATACCCTTTGCACTTCAGATTTTTGAATTTTCTCTCAAAGATTCAAAGTACCTTTATTATCAAAGTATGTATGCAGTATACAACCCTAACATTTGTCTTCCCCTTGACAGCCACGAAACAAAGAAAATGGAACCCATTTTAAGAAAAACATCAAACCCTCATTGCGCAAAAGAAGAACAAATCACACAAATGGCAAGAAAAAAAATAAACTATACTCACAGCATACAAAGCACGAAATCACAAAGACATTGAAAGAGTCCTGGCATATTCAGTTCAGCTTGGTTCAGTTCAATCCAGCATCATGTCTCTTGCAATGTGCAGACCACAGCACAAGCCTGCCTCGATCAAAATCACACATAGCAGCAACAAAAAAAAGGAGTGCCCAGAAAGCAGATACAAAAGATTGATTTTCCTCAAATTTCTATTGAAGATCAACAAACTCTTGATGCTCCTATTTCTGAAAGCACAATTCAGAAAGCTATTGTTTCAATGCAATCTGGTAAAGCTCCTGGACTGGATGGTTATTCTGTAGGATTTTATAAAAAATTTGAAAACTTGCTCTCTTCATATATGTTAGAAACGCTTAAAGATTCTTTTTTGATAGGAGACTTACCTCCCACATTTTATGAAGCTTCTATTTCTTTAATTAAGAAAGATAAAGATTCTATTGACTGTGCTTCACATAGACCTATTTCATTATCAAATGTGGATGCTAAAATTCTCTCAAAATAATGGCTAATCGGCTGGAGAACATTTTAGCTACAATTATTTCTCAAGATCAAACAGGTTTTGTAAAGGGCCGTTATTCCTTTTCTAATGTTCAGAGACTGTTAAATGTTATATATTCATCCTTTTCTAAGGCTCCCCAATGTGTCGTTTCTCTTGATGCTGAAAAGGCATTTGACAGAGTTGAATAGAAATACTTATTTAATGTTTTAGAGAAATTCGGCTTTGGTATTAATTTTAATAAGTGATCAGAATGATATATAAAACCCCTATTCCTACTGTTATTACTAACAATTGCAAATCTCCTTTTTCTCAGCTTTCACGGGGTACGAGACAAGGATGTCTGTTAAGTCCTTTGTTGTTTAATTTGGTGCTGGAACCCTTGGCTATTGCACTTCGTGAAGCTGAAGATATTAATGGAATTTTTATAAGCTCAGCGGGCTTAGGCGGAAACGGGAAGAGGCTTTCTGTGACCGTTGAGTCTTACAGTAAAGTGGTAGGTTACAGGTTTATTTATTTAGTAATAACAATAGCATTAGAGGTGTGCATCTAGGATTAGTATTGTGCCTGGAGTGCCAGGTGTGGGGACCCTGGGAGACTCCCAGCCTCCCCTAGGATTACATCTGCACAAAGTGCATTGAGATGAGGCTCCTCAAAGACCATGTTCGGGATCTGGAGCTGTAACTTGATGACCTTCAGCTAATTAGGGAAAGTGAGGAGGTTATTTTTAATACCTTTAGAGAGTAGTAGACAGCACTTCTGTGACAGTCCCCCTCAGAAATCGATATATCGTTTTAGATACTGTTGGAGAGGTTGACCTGACAGAGGAAGACCACAGCGAACAGGACTCTGGCACTCTGCCCAGTGCCGTGATCAAGACAACAAGGAGAAATGCGGTAGTTATAGGGGATTCCATCATGAGGGGAACAGACAAGAGATTCTGCGAGCCGGACAAGGATACCCAGATGGTGTGTTGCCTCCCTGGTGCCAGGATACGGGATATCTCAGATCAGGTCCAGAGTATCCTGAGGAGAGAGGGTGAGCAGCCAGAAGTCTTGGTACATGTTGGTACCAATGAGGTAGACAGAAAAAGAGAGGAGGTCCTGAAAGAAGATTACTGGGAGCTAGGAAGAACATTGAAAAGCCTGACCTCCAGAGTAATAATCTCAGGATTACTGCCTGAGCCACATGCTAATGATGGTAAGAATAGCAGAAATAAGCAGATGAACGTGTGGCTAAGTAACTGCTGCAGAGGGCAGGGCTTCAAATTCTTAGATTACTGGAATCTATTTTGGAGGAGGCATGACTTATACAGAAACAATGGGTTACACCTGAACTCAAAGGGATTGTTTAATATAGCTGTTAGGGAGGGTTTAAGCTAAGTTGGCAAGGGGAAGAAAACCAGTGTGTTAGGGTTGAGGAAGAGGAAAATAGAAATAAGTCAAGGATACTGTGCAGCAAAGATGGTAAGAAGGACAAGCAGGTGAAGAGACAAGATAATTTGCTGTGTGATAGAAATATAGCAAAATCAGTAACAGATACTGATCTAAGTGTACTATACTTAAATGCACGTAGCATTAGAAATAAAGTGGATGACCTTGTTGTACAGCTACAGGTTAAAAGATATGACATAGTGGCCATCACTGAATCATGGCTAAATGATGGATGTGATTGGAAGCTATATTTTCAAGGATAGAACGTATATGGGAAAGATAGGAAGGTAGGTAAAGGGGGTGGTGGTGTGGCCCTGAAGGTAAGCAACAAAACCAAATCATTAAAAAGAGGGAACATAGGATCAGAAGAGGTAGAATCCCTATGGGTCAAGTTAAGAAATGGCAAGGGTAAAAAGACACTGATAGCAGTTATATACAGGCTTCCAAACAGCAGCCAGGATGTGGACTACAAGTTACAGCTGGAAATAGAAAAAGCGTGTCAGAAGGAAAATGTCAAGGTAATTATGGGGGATTTTAATATGAAAGTGAATTGGGAAAGTCAGGAAGGTACTGGATCTCAGGAGAAGGAGTTTGTAGAATTCCTACGGGATGGCTTTCTGGAGCAGCTTGTCCATAACCCACCAGGGGATCGGCTGTTTTGGATTGGGTGCTGTGTAATGAACCTGAGGTGATTAGCGAGCTAAAGGTAATGGAACCCCTTGGAAGTAGTGATTATAATGTTACAAACCCCGTAACTGGGTTACTTACCAGCAAAGGTAGAGACATCCGTTGGAGTCTGGTGATACTATTTTTAACAGTATTTATTAGCAAAAATACACAAAAATAATATCAATGCAAATATACAGATAACATATGTCGTCAATACTAAACCTAAAAGTGCGGGTATAATAATAATCAATAAGAAACAAGCTCTATCGTTGTCTAGGGGATAATGAATTGTCTGATGGAAATCTAAAGTTCATTTCAGTTCTTACAGGCTGCAGCCGTTTGTTCGTCGCTGTGTTGCAATTGTTGGAGAGAGAGAGAGAGAGAAAAACTTGCCGACTTTCCTTGGTACGATCTTGATCTGTATCCGTCCTTTAGCTAGACCGTTCCATGGAGGACTCGCCACCCAGGCAAGGATGGACACACACAGAAGCCCCCCACCGGTCTCGTACGTTTCTCCTGGTGTGTCTGAGGGGTGTTCCCCAGACCCATCTTTTATCCTCACTCACGGGGTCTCAGATGTCAATCAGGTTGGGATGATGCAATCCCTCAACCAGACCACTCTGGTTGTCCCCTGAGGGGTTTCAATGAATAGTACAGTACTCAATACACAATTCCTTCTCCAAGAGACAATAGCAGTGATCAGTGGTTCCATTCTGCTTTGTTAGGAGACATTCCACCTTGTTGTGTATTCTGCATCTCTCTCTCTCTCATTTCCTGACATGCTGTGTATCTCTCTCATTTCCTGGGTCTCAGACCCGAAATAATAGCGATCTTGCGATTCTCAAAAAGAAGGGTGGAGAACTTTGCACCCTTCGGCCCCTCAGAGTTGCTCCACATGATCGAGTTCAGTTTCAAATTTGAAAAGGAGAAGCTGGTATCAGGTGTATCAATATTTCACTGGAACAAAGGAAATTACAGTGATATGAGAGAGGAACTGGCCCAAGTTGATTGGAAAAGTAAGCTAAATGGAGGAACAGTAGAGCAAAATTGGATGAAATTCCTATAAGAAATAAGGAAAGTGCAGAAAAATATATTCCAAGAAAAAAGAAAATCATAAAAGGAAAAATGACACAAATGTGGCTAACGAGAGAAGTTAAGGCTAAAATAACAGCAAAAGAGGCAGCGTACAAGGAAGCAAAAATTAGTGGGAAAACTGAGGACTGGACAAACTTTTAAAATTTACAGAAGGAAACTAAGAAAGTCATTAGGAAAGAAAAGATGAATTATGAAAGGAAATTGGCAATTAACATAAAAAAGGACGCTGAGTTTTTAAATATATGAAGAGTAAAAGAGTGACACGGGTAGATATAGGACCTATTGAAAAGGATGCTGGAGAAATTATAATGGGTAACAAAGAGATGGCAGAGGAACTAAATGAGTATTTTGCATCCGTCTTCACAGTGGAAGACATTAGCAACATACCTGATAGCCAGAGGTCTCAGGGAATAGAATTAGGTACAGTCAAGATTACTAGAGAGAAAGTGCTTGAGAAGCTAAATGGACTAAGGATAGATAAGTTTCCCGGACTGGATGAAGTGCATCCATGGGTTCTGAAGGAGATGGCTTTGGAGATTGTGGAGGCATTGGAAATAATCTTCCAGGAATCAATAGACTCTAGCATGGTTCCGGAGGTCTGGAAAGTCGCAAATGTAGTTCCGTTATTTAAGAAAGGGGGAGGCAGCAAAAAGAAAATTACAGACCTATTAGTCTGACATCAGTAGTTGGAAAATTATTGGAGTCGATCCTCAAGGATGAGGTTATGAATTACCTTGAGGTGCATGACAAAATAGGCCCAAGCCAGCCTGGTTTCATGAAGGGAAGATCCTGCCTCGCCAACCTATTGGAATTTTTTGAGGTAATCTCAAATAAGATTGACAAGGGAAAGGCTGTGGATGTTGTGTATTTGGATTTTCAAAAGGCCTTTGATAGAGTGCCACATAAGAGGTTGCTTAATAAGATGAGGGCCCATGGAATTACAAGAAGGATATTGGAATGGGTGGAGCATTGGCTGATAGGCAGAAAGCAAAGATTGGGAATACAGGGATCCTATTCTGGTTGGTTGCTGGTCACTAGTGGTGTTCCGCAGGGGTCTGTGTTGGGGCCTCTTCTTTTTACACTGTAAATCAATGATTTCAATTATGGATTAAATGGTTTTGTGGCTAAGTTTGCAAATGACACCAAGATAGGTGGAGGAGCAGGAAGTGTTGAAGAAACAGAAAGGTTGCAGAGAGACTTGGCCAGTTCAGGAGAGTGGGCAAAGAAATGGCAGATGGGATACAATGTTGAGAAATGTACGGTTGTACATTTTGGAAGAAGAAACAATCAGGCATATTATTATTTAGATGGGGCGAAAATTCAAAAATCGGAAATGCAAAGGGACTTGGGGGTCCCAATGCAGGATACCCTAAAGGTTAACCACCAGGTTGGATCGGCAGTAAAGAAAGCGAATGCTATGTGGGTATTCATTTCAAGAGGAATGGTGTATAAGAGTAAGGAGGTGTTGACGAGGCTCTATGGGGGTACTGGTGAGATCCCATTTGGAATACTGTGTGCAGTTTTGGGCCCCCTATCTTAGAAAGGATGTGCTGATGTTGGAGAGAGTTCAGAGAAGATTCACGAGGATGACTCCTGGATTGCAGGGACTAACATATGAGGAGCGTTTGTCGGCTCTTGGATTGTATTCATTAGAGTATAGAAGAATGAGAGGGGATCTCATAGAAACATTTCGAATGTTGAAAGGGTTGGACAGAGTAGATGTGGAAAGGCTGTTTCCCTTGGTGGGTGAGTCCAGGACAAGTGGTCACAGTCTTAGAATTAGAGGGTACCCATTTAAAACAGAGATGAGAAGAATTTTTTTCAGCCAGAGGGTCGTGGATTTATGGAATTCGTTGCCACATACAGCTGTGGAGGCCCAGTCATTGAGGATTTTTAAAGAGGAGATTGACAGGGTAATTAGTCAGGGTATCAAGGGATATGGGAAAAAAGCCGGAAATTGGAACTAGACAGGAGAATAGTTTATAATTTAACAATATATAAATGTTATATATATATATATAATATATAAATCAACAATTTATAATGTAACAATAAGTTGATAATTTATTATTACAACAGCACAATTATCTTTCACTTAAGATTAAGCAAGATTGGGAGAGAGAGCTTAACATGACCCTGATAACAGAAGATTGGTTGAGGATTTTGAAGTTGGTCAATTCTTCTTTGATTTGTGCCAATCACTCTTTAATTCAATTTAAAATTGTACATCATTATTATTTGACAAAGGAGAGACTGTCTAAAATGTTTCCTAATGTTGATAGTCAGTGTGACAGATGTAAAACCAAGACAGCCACATTGACACATGTTTTGGTCGTGTTCTGTATTGAAACATTTTTGGAAGTCTATTTTCTCTACAATTTCTAAAGCTTTAAAAATTAATTTACAACCTAATAAATTGACAGTTTTATTTGGTATAGTCCCTCAATATATTCATGGTATTTCTCCAACAGACCAACCTGTAATTGCATTTGTTACATTATTGGCCAGAAGGGCTATTTTGTTGAAATGGAAAGATGTTCCTGCTCCTACTTTGATACAATGGTTCTCTCAGGTACTGTTATGTCTTAGTTTGGAGAAAATCAGAAGTCAAACTTTTGATCCTCGATTTGATCTTGAGAAAAGGTGGGGTTCACTCGCCCACTACTATCATCTGATTTGAGTTAATTAATATGGTTTCCTTCCAATTTTTCTTTAAGTGGATTTGAGTTGGCGGATTGGTGTTCTTTTTTGGACGCTTGTATGATGTATAGCTCCGGGGTTGTGCTCCCAATGGGTTTCTTTTCTGTTTTTGATTTTTTCAGTCAGTAGGGTTTTTTTTAGTTAGCAGGGGTTCTTTTTTTCCTTCTTTTTCTTTCAAAAAAATATTCTTAACACTTTATTTTTTTCTTATTATTATCGATATATTGCTTAGCTTTGTTCATCAGTTATTTGTTAATTTAATTTTTTATTGTACATAATGACATATTGACTTAATGTATCTTTTTTGTTAATCTTCAATAATAATTAATAAAAAAGATTTTAAAATTAAAATGAAAGCAGAAACACATCATAACATTGAACTACAGAGTCCAATCCACAACCTACATCAACTATATTTTGCCCAAGTGTCAGGACTCTGGTACCATCCTATGGGAGTGAGTGGGAGTAGGGGAGAGAGAGAGATGAGTTAATAACTCATCTCCTTCTATCTTGGGCCATGAACCTATCAATCACCCCTGATGAGTTTTAACTTCAAACTTTCTGCATAATCACTCAAAGAGTTGAACTGCATGTGCGTGTAACGAGAGCTGTATAACTCATCTCCTTCTACCTTAGGCCACAAACTTATCAATCACCCTTGCTGTGGACACTTTCTGGAGGTCCAAGATCCGTATGCCCCACGACCGCTGGACTAAGTGTGTAAATGTGGGTGGGGACTATGTTGAAAAATAAATGTGCTCAGTTTTCTAAAATTGAATCCTTCCACCTTAGGCCACAAACTTATCAATCACCCCTTGTAGAAATGTGACAATGTTTCTCTGAACCAGGGTGTAAAACACAGTAGTACACATAACACATGAAACTTATAAAGGCAAGCATAAAATCTACAGATGAATCACACATAAATAACAAACTAAAATGCATTAATATTAAATATTTTAAGGTACGGAACAGATAACCACTGACACTCTGAATACAATGCATCTGGAAGTTCAGCAGTCTGATGGACTGAGGGAAGAAACCGTTTCTCATCCTGACCATTCTTGCTTTTATGCATCGTAGTCTCCTGCCTGACGGAATGGAAAATTGCAAATGTCACTCCACTCTTCAAGAAGGCAGAGAGGCAGAAGAAAGGAGACTACAGGCCAGCTGGACTGTCCTCAGTGGTTGGGAAGATGTTAGAATCAATTGCTAAGGATGTGGTTTTAGGGCACTTTAGGCACTTGATAAAATAGGCTGTAGTCAGCATGGTTTCCTTAAGGGAAAATTTGCATGACAAATCTGTTGGAATTATTTGAATAACAAGAAGTATAGACAAAGGAGAATTGGTTAATGTTGTGTACTTAGATTCTCAGAAGGCCTTTGACAAGGTGCCGCACATGAGACTGCTTAATAAACTATGAACCCATGGTATTACAGGAAAGACATTAACATGGATAGAGCATTGGCTGATCGGCAGTAAGCAAAGAGTGGGAATAAAGGGAGCCTGTTTGGTTGGCTATGAGCGACTGGTGATGCTCCACAGGAGTCTGTGTTGGGACCACTTCTTTTTACGTTATATGTCAATGAATTGAATGACAGAATTCTTGGCTTTGTGGCCATGTTTGCAGACGATATGAAGGAAGGTGGAGGGACAAGTAGTGTTGAAGCAGAGAAGTTACAGAAGTATTTTGACAGATTAGAAGAATGGGCTAAGAACTGGCACCAAGTTCCTGGGAGTTCACATCAATTACCTCACCTGGTCCCTTAATATCACCTTCTTTTTCAAGAAGGCATTGCAGCATCTCCACTTCCTAAGAAGGTTCCCACATCTTAACATTGCTTTACAGGAACACCATTGGGAACATCCTGACAAGTTGCATCTCCATCTGGTATGGGAGCAGTCAAGCATTGGACTAGAAGTCCCTACGAAGGACTGTGAGAACAGCTGAGAGGTATCAAAGGGGTCTCTCTACCATCCATCGGGGACATTTATCAGGAGTGCTGCGAACACAGACCACTTAGTATTATTAGGGATCTCACCCATCCATCCATCCATCCATCCATCCAGCATCCTCTTTGACTTTCTTCGGAACCATGCCCACTGATTCTGGAAAGATTATTACTGATGCCTCCACAATCTCGTAAGCTACCTCTTTCAGAATGCTGTAGTGTAGACCATCTGGTCCAGTGACTCATCTACCTTCAGACCTTCCAGTTTCCCAAGAACCTTCTCCATAATAATGGCAACTTCACTCATTTCTTCCTCTGACATGCTTGAACTTCCAGCATACTGCTAGCATCTCCCACAATGAAAATTAATGGAAAATATTTATTCATTGTCGTCATTTCCTTGTCCCCATTACTTCCTCTTCAGCATCATTTTCCAATGGTCCAATATCTACTCTTGCCTTTCATTCACACTTTATATATCTAAAGAAACATTTATTACCCTCTTTAATATAATTGTACAGCTTACCTTCATATTCCAACTTTTCCTTCTGTCACAACCTCTGATTCAGCAGCAAGGTAGATATAGCAACTGCGCTTGTGAATTTGCACGTGTCAGCTAATTATTTAATCGTGATAGTATTTAACTCCAAATTGGTCGTCGTAGTGCTTGTCAAGACGTGGACAGAACATAGGAATGCTTCACTGCCTCTCACTCTCACTCCGCACTTGGGCCATATCCGAACCTGGTAACAGCTTTCTTAGTTTTTGAAAACTTCCCACTAACGTTTGCTCTATTATATGCCCTCTCTTTGGCTTTTCCATTGGCTTTGACTTCTCTTGTCAGCCATGGTTGTGTCATCTTGCCTTTAGAAAACTTTGGGACGTATCTATCCTATAAGACCATAAGACATAGGGGCAGAATTAGGCCATCTGGCTCATCGAGTCTGGTCCACCATTCAATCATGGCTGATCCTTTTTTTTCTCCTCCTCAACCCAATTTCCCAGCCTTCTCGCTGTAACCTATAAGATCATCCTGTGCCTTCCGAATTTCTCCCAGAAACTCCAGCCATTGCTGCTCTGCCAACATCCCTGCTAGTGTTCCATTTCAATCAGTTTTGACCAGATCCTCTCTCGTGCCTTTGTAATTCCTTTCAACTCGCTGTATCCTGACACATCTGACTTTAGCTTCTCCTTCTCAAATTGCAATGTGAATTCTATCACTGCCTCCTCAGGGTTAATTTCATCAAGTCTCTAATATTCCCGGTTCATTGCACAACTCCCAATCCAGAATAGCTGATCCCTTAGTGGGCTCTGCCACAAGCTGTTCTAAAAAGCCATCTCATAGGCACTCTACCAATTCCCCCTTTTGGGATCTAGAACCAACCTAATTTCCCCAATCTATCCACATATTGAAATCCCACATGACTATTGTAACATTGCCCTTTTGACATGCATTTTCTATTTCCCATTGTAACTTGTAGACCACATCCTTACAACTGTGTTGGGGTCTGTACATAACTCTCATCAGGGTCTTTTTGCCCTTGCAATTCATTAGTTTGACCCACAACAATTATATTCCTTCCGATCCCATGTCACCTGTTCCTAATGATTTGATTTCATTTTCTTACCAACAGAGCCTCTCCACTCCTTCTGCCTACCTGCTTGTCCTTTCGATACAATGAGTATCCTTGGACGTTAAACTCCCAGCTATAATTTTTTTCAGCCGCGATCCAGTGATACCCAGAACATCACACATGGCAATCTATATCTGTGCTACAAGTTCATCTATCTTATTCTGCATACCGTGCACATTCAAGGATAACACCTTCAGTCCTGTATTCATCACCCTTTTTGAACTTGTCCCTCTTTTACAATGCAGCTCATCTCATTGACTGCAATCTTGCCCTACCATCAGCCTCTTCTTGTGAGCCATCTCACTGCACATTCTCTTCATTTGTAAACCAACTACCCCATCCTCAGCTCTATCACCTGGCTGCCAAATTAGCTGACACCCTCCCAAACAGCTCTAATAAATCTGCTTCCAAGGATATTGAACCCCTCAGGTTCAGGTGTAACCCATTCCTTTTGTACGGGTTGTGCGCTCCCCAGTAGAGATCCCAATGATCCAGAAACCTGAAACCCTGTACCCTACACCAGTTCCTCAGCCACACACTCACCTACCAAACCATCCTCTTCTCACCCTCATTAGTGTGTGGCACAGGCAGCAATCCTGAGGTTACCACCCTGGAGGTCCTGCTTCTCCACTTTCTACCTAGCTCCCAAAAATCTCTCCTCAGGACGTCCTCGCCTTTCCTACATTATTACCAATATGTACCAAGACTTCAGCTACTCACCCTCCCATTTCAGAATGTTGTGGATCTGATCCGAGACATCCCTGACACTGAACGTTGGAGGGAACATACCATCCAGGTGTCTCTATCCTGTCCACAGAATCTCATCTCTGTTCCTCTAACTACGGAATCTCCTCTCACTACTACAGTCCTTTTCATCTCTCTTCACTTCTGAGCCACAGTTGCTGTGGCTCTTCCCTAGTAGGTCATCTCCCTCACCAGCGTCCAAAGTGGTGTACTTATGAATGAGGGGAATGGTCACAGGTGTGCTCTGCACTGTCTGCCCATTTCCCTTCCTTTTCCTGACAGTCACCCAATTTCCTGTCTCCTGTATGAGCCACAGGCCATCAAACAGCAGCTCCAGTTCCTTAACCTGTTCTCTGAGGAGCTGTAGCTCGGTGTGCTTGGTGCAGATGTGGTTATCCGGGGGCTAGAGATCTTCCAGAATTCCCACATCTCACACTTAGAAGAAAACACTGCCCTGGAGCCATTCTCGCTGTGTGCTCACTGATGAGAAATGAATAACTTCACCCAAGCCCGATAAGCCAAAGCTATGACAACACTGGCCCACTCATACAATGCCTGCTCAAACAATGGCCGCTCCACTTACTCCTGTCTTTTTTTTTGCCCTTCTAATGAATTTTGTTCACTGATTGTGCACAGTCCAATTCCAAAACGCTACCTTTTAATCTCCAGCCGCAAACCTAAGTGAAATTGTCTCTTCTTCTCCTGCTCAAGTTTACTGATTAAGCACAGTCCAACTCCCAAAGCATGGTGTAACGATTTGACCTGCACAAACAAGACAAGCATTTCATTGTATCTTGGTACGTACAGGTGAGAATAATGATCCAATTCCAGTTCTAACGTAAGGAAAAGGAAAAGAAGTGGGAGCAGGCAACTCAACCCCATTTGCATGCTTCACTATCCAATAAGAACATGGCTAATTTTTTTTATCTCAGTGCACTTCATGCACTTATTCTTAAGATATTCCTTTGTTCCCTTAATTTTGAAAAATACATTGATCTTTATTTTGAATGAACTCTACATCCCTGATGTGTACAGAATTCCAATGATTCACTACTATCCAGGTGAAGGGCAGTTTTCTTATTACTGTCCTGAATGGCTGACCTCTTACTGTTGTGACGGACATGGACTGTGCCTTTAAAAGAGAGAGAGAGAGAAGCTGCCTACAGTACTGCTGCTTGCTTCTGGTTGCTATGGTGAGAGAGGTGGAGTTATATGGCGGACAGTTGATGCTTACAGATGCTTTGCAGCATGTTTGAGCAAGTTCAGATGACTCTCTTGCAGATACACAGATGGGAACACTGGTTAAGGTGACCGGTCAACAAAAAGGAAGCCAGGGACAGAAACTTCCGAGTGCCCACAAGGGTGGATTGAGGATCGATCAGGGAAATCGATCAGTGGCTATCACGGTGTGCAGAATGGCTGACCCTGTGGAGACTACCGGTGTGTTTACCCTTGCCTGGATGGTAGTTTTCCTTCAAAGATGGCTCCCTTTTGTGATAAGTTACATTTGGTTAACTCGAGAGTGGATTCGGAGTCTGACGATGGAAGACCAACGACACCTGTTTATTCGTTCTTCCCCTATTGTGGATTTCACCTCGGCTTACTGACACCTCTCTCTCCCCCCACCAACTCCATGCACTGAACTGAACTTTCTTACATTATCATTGTAAGACTTTAAATCTTGCCACTCCAGCTTGAACAAGTTTGGGAATTATATTCACCCAGATATATATGCATAACACCGCCAACTTTTGATTTACCTAGTTTAAGTCACTATATTAAGTAGTTACTAATTAACAGTGGTTTTTAACATCAAAACGAGACTCCGGGTGTATTCTATTGCTGCCCGTTCTTTTAAGCCGTTGCATGTACGTAATACTGTGAGACCGTGACCTAGTTCCTCTAGTTCCAGACACACCGGCAAGGGGGAAGGTCAACTCCACACCTAACAAGTCCCAGTCACATCTTCTATGTTTCAATTAGTGATGCACCATCAATAACTCTCTGAGACGTGAGGCAAGGTATCAGCTCACGTCTCAGAGAGTTATTGATGGTACGTCAATTTTATTGACTGGAAGAAAGAACAAGCAGCAATTGACCACCATGCTACATCCTGGAGACTGAGGGCAGGGCTCAGGCCTCAATCGCCTTTATACCAGGGTCTGTGGGAGGAGCCACGGTCAGTGGGAGGAGCCACAGGAGCAGTCAGCGGGGGGCGTGTCCAGACAGGTATATGTAGTTCACCACAATTAGTTTGCCGTGCAATCTTCTAACATCAAGAGAATATAGAACAAATTTGTTTACCTTCTTTTCTTTTGACAAGCCCGCCCGCCCGCCATCCCGAGAGTCCCAGGGGCTCAAATCTTTTGGACGGTTTTCCCATGTGGGGCCTTGCTAAAGGCCTGACTGAACTCTGTTGACTGCATCAGCTACACTGTGCCCTTTAATGCCCGTTGTCATCCTTTTCTTCGTTCAAGACCTCACCTACATTTCCTGGCTTGTCATGTAGATTGCTCATTTAGTCCCTAACAGGCCTATTCTTTCCTTGGTTATTGTCTTGCCTTTAGTATACTTTTAAATGTTTTGCCAGTGAAATATCTTGTCCCTTCTTTGCCTCCTTAATTTTCTTTTCTGTCTTTCCCTCTTGTCAGTTCCCTACACAGGTCATCCCCAAGTTATAACAGAGTTCCATCTCTGTTCCATAAGAGGTTTCAGAGTGGTGTGAGCTGCAACCTCCATTGAATCACAGTTAGATTTAGTTATTTTTTTAAGGTTTGTAAGGATGGTTTGAAGTACAGAGAGAAGAGGTAAGGGTCAGGATGGGGATAACGGATAGAGATGTGGGGGAAAAGGTTATAGTGGAAATCAAGAAGTCAAGGCCTGTGGGCCGGTGTCAAGTCTGTGAATCTCTGCAAGTCCACGGGGAAGTTGAAGCTAATGTCTGCAGGCCTGAATCCAGGAACAGCTTGATTTGTTGCTGTTGTTTTGTTGCTTTTTGTGTTGTACCCCTAGTATTATGGGCATGTTATGTGGACACTAGAATGTCTGGTCACACTTACGGGCTGCCCCCAGCACATCCTCGGGTGTGTTGGTTGTTAATGCAAAGAAAACATTTCGCTGTTTCTATCTGTACTTGACAAATAAACTGGGATCTTGAATCTTGAGTAATCTGTGTAGTTTGTGAGTTGAACTAGTAGAATACTTAAACAAAACCATAGTCTGACCAAGGGTAGCTTATGACTAAACCAGGAAGACTCACTCAACCATTCAGACTTCAATGAATCCGCCGCAAACCAGGTTCCCACATGGCAGAAGAAGCCTGCAGCCCTGCAGTAGCTGCCAATTCCATCCCATTGGTTTCCCAGATGCTTGTTTCTATGTACTGGTTGTCCATTGGTTGGGTGTTCATAACCTGGGCAGGTCCTGTACCTGTCATATACTTTCTTTATCTTTACAGAACCAGCCCTCAATAATTCTTGACTCTAGTGTTCTTAAAACTTGTAACAAAAATAAGAGATTCTGTAGATGCCGGAAGTCCAGTGCAAAACACAAACAATCTGGAGGAGCTTAGCAGTTCAGACAGCACCTTTTGTTGTTCTTCCTTTCTGAACCTTGGTCAGCAACCTCACTGTTTTTTTAACATTTTTGTCTGGTTTTTTATCAGGCCAAGTGGCTAGCTCGACACACAACCCAGCATGGATGGAAAGTGTGCCAGGAGCCGGGCCGGATTCGAACCTATGACCACTCACCCCGAAGTCCAGTGCAGATACCACTTCACCACCAGCCTAGGTAGCATCTATGGAGGGGAATAAACAGTCAACGTTTTGGGCCAAGACCCTTTATCAATACTGGAAAGGAAGGTAGAAGAAGGCGGGGTGTGGAAGGGAAGGAGTACAAGCTGGCAGGTGATAGGTGAGACCAGGTGGAGGGGCAGGTGGGTGTGGAGGGGAGGTTGGAGTGAGCAGCTGGGAGGTGAAAGGTGGAAAAGGTAAAGGGCTGAAGAAGGAATCAGATAGGAAAGGGCAGTGGACTATGGAAGAAAGAGAATGAGGAAGGGAACCAGAGGGTGATTGAGGAGAAGAGAAAGGTTAAGAGAGGAGCCTGAACCAGGAATGGAAAATGAAATAAGGAGAACAGGGTCAAAATCCTTAAACGTCAACCTTTTACCCTACTAAAACTCTCAAACCTAATTTCCATCTATAAACTCGAACTGATTCTGTCCAATCCTATTATGGTTTTCTTTCTTTTCTTTCTAAATCTTTTTATTAATATTAGTAATATGGACAGAATACAAATGATATATTGATAAAGAAATTACCAACATACACATTCCATTACATATGAAAAAAAACATACATAATAGTTACAATATAAATGAGTTTACCAAGACATAAGCCATAAGATATATGTATGGACATAGTAAATCTAAATATTTCATAATGTATAATATAAAAAAAACAGAAAAAAGAAAGAAAAAAAATTATATAATGCAGAACTAGCTAATCTAATCTAATAACTATAACTAATAAGTAATATAAAAAAAAACAAAAAAAAGAGAAGGAAAAAAAAAGCGGGCTGTTTATAATATCTCACAAAAATAAGTATTCATCAATGCCGTCACTTCCGGTCCTCTCAACATACATAAGCTAAAAGCTGGGAAATCAAATGAACTTGGCACAGGGTCATATCACATCATATGAAAATGTTGAATAAATGGTCTCCATAACTTTTCAAATTTAATAGAAGTCTCAAAAGTACCACTTCTAATTTTTTCTAAATTTAAACATAACATAGTTTGAGAGAACCAATTAAATACAGTGAGAGGATCAATTTCTTTCCAATTCAACAATATAGATCTTCTAGCCATCAGAGTTAGAAATGCAATCATTCGACGGGCTGAAGAAGATAAATGCAGTGAGTCTAACATTGGTAAACCAAAAATTGCGGTAATAGGATGAGGTTGTAAATCGATATTCAAAACCGCAGAAATAATATCAAAAATATCTTTCCAATATTTCTCCAAAAATGAACACGACCAAAACATGTGAGTTAAAGATGAGATTTCAGAATGACATCTATCACAAATAGGACTTATATGAGAGTAAAAATGAGCTAATTTATCCTTGGACATATGGGCCCTATGTACGACCTTAAATTGTATTAGTGAATGTTTGGCACATAACGATGATGTATTAACTAATTGAAGAATTCTATCCCAATTCTCACTAACTAAGCTCTCTTTCCCAATCCTGTTTAGTCTTATAAAGAGGCTCTGAACATATCTTCATAATTATATTATAAAGTTTTGAAATAAGCCCTTTTTGAAAAGGGTCTAATTCAAATAAACTCTCCAAAGTATCTGAAGGCACAAAATTTGGAAACGTAGAGAGTACAGAACTTAAAAAATGTCTAATCTGTAAATATCTAAAAAAATGAAATCTCGGCAAGTTATATTTGTTGGATAATTGTTCAAAAGACATGAAACAATTATCTAAAAATAAATCAGAAAATCTTAGTAATCCCTTAGTTTTCCAAGCCGAATAAGCTTGATCTATAATGGAAGGGTGAAAAAAACAATTAGATACAATAGGACTATTTAAAACGAATTGAATCAACCCAAAAAATCTCTGAAATTAAAACCATATACGCAATGTATGTTTAACTATCGGGTTGTCAATTCGTTTCAGCAATTTAGGAAGAGCAAAAGGGAGAGAAGTCCCTAAAATAGAACCCAAAGCATAAGCTGATACCGATTTAGTTTCTAAACTCACCCAACAAGGGCCAAAAGATCCACCCCCATCTTTCAACCAACATAACAAATATCTAATATTAACTGCCCAATAGTAAAATCTGAAATTAGGTAATGCTAACCCGCCTTCCTTTTTTGTCTTCTGTAAATATGTTTCACCTACCCTGGGATTTTTATTCTGCCATATATATGAAGAAATTTTAGAGTCAACATTAGTAAAAAAAGATTTCAGGATAAAAATTGGTATCGCTTGAAAAATATATAAAAACTTAGGTAAAATAACCATCTTAATAGCATTAATTATTAGGGATAATTATTAGGGATAATTATTAATTATTAGGGATAAAGACAAAGGTGACCACCTAGTAAACAAACCTTTAATCTGATCAATTAAGGGTAAAAAATTAAATCTAAATAAATCTTTATGGTTTTTTGTGATTTTGATCCCTAAATAAGTAAAAAAGTCATTAACTAACTTAAAGGGTAAATTTCCATAAATTGGGACCCGTTTATTCAATGGAAACAATTCACTTTTATTAAGATTTAACTTATACCCAGAAAACTCACTAAATTGAGCCAATAATGATAAAACTGCTGGAATGGATTTCTCCGGGTTAGAAATGAATAGTAATAAATCATCTGCATACAAAGATAACTTATGAATATCTGTCCCACGATTAATACCCAAAATATCCTGTGATTGTCTGATGGCAATTGCCAAAGGTTCTAAGGCAATGTTAAATAGTAATGGACTAAGAGGACATCCCTGTCTAGTGCCCCGAAATAGGCGAAAAAAGGGAGATCTTTGATTATTGGTAACCACTGAGGCTACTGGAGTATGATAAATCAATTTAATCCATGATATAAATATCGGACTAAAATTAAACTTCTCCAACACATTAAATAAGTAAGGCCATTCAACTCTGTCAAATGCTTTCTCCGCATCTAATGAAATCACGCATTCTGAAGTATCATGTGAGGGAGTATAAACAATATTCAACAATCTCCTAATGTTAAAAAAAGAATAACGATTTTTAATAAAGCCAGTTTGATCATCTGAAATAATTTTGGGTAATACCTTCTCCAATCTAGATGCCAGTAACTTGGAAAAAATCTTGGAGTCTACATTCAATAAAGATATAGGTCTATAAGAAGCACAATTAGTAGGGTCTTTATCTTTCTTCAATATTAGAGAAATGGAAGCTCTATAAAAAGATTGTGGCAAATTCCCTAATCTAATGGCTTCCTCAAAAACCTTACCTAACCAAGGGGAAAGAGTAGCGGAAAAAATGTTTAAAAATTCAACTGTATAACCATCTGTACCCGGTGCTTTCCCAGAATTCATTGAGGAAATAGCCCCCTTAATTTCTACATCCGTAATAGGAGTATCCAATATCAAAAGATCATCAGATGATAACCTTGGAAAATTTAATTTTCCAAGAAAATCAGACATGGTATTATAATCTTGAGGAAATTCAGTTTGATACAGGGAGGTATAGAAATCTTGAAATGCCTTATTTATCTCATCATGATTAACTGTCAGATTCCCATTCTGCTGACCAATCTTAGTGATTTGACGTTTAACCAGAGCATTCTTCAATTGACTAGCTAACAGTTTACCAGATTTATCACTGTGTATATAAAAATCAGATTTAGTTTTCATTAATTGATTTTCAATCGAGGATGTAAGTAATAAACTATGTTCCATTTGAAGTTCAACCCTTTGTTTGAAAAGCTCCTTACTAGGAGCAATCGAATATTTCTTATCAATCTCTTTAATTTTATCGACCAATAAAAGAGTTTCCATCTTGATACATTTCCTCAAACCAACAGAATAAGAAATAATCTGTCCACGTATATAAGCTTTAAAAGTGTCCCAAAGTGTTCCGCAGGAAATATCATCTGTAGAATTAGTTGAGAAGAAGAAGTCGATCTGCTCCTCCATAAATTTAATAAAGTCAGAGTCTTGCAACAAGGTAGAGTCAAATCGCCATTGTCTAGCATTAGAAGCTGTATCCGTAAATTTCATAGAAAGTAATAACGGAGCATGATCAGAGATAGCTATAATATCATAGTTACAACCGATTACCAATGGAATAAAACAAGAGTCTACAAAAAAATAATCAATTCTTGAATAAGAGTGATAAACATGTGAGAAAAAAGAAAACTCTTTGTCATTAGGATACCGGAATCTCCAAATATCAAAAACTCCATTGTCAGTCAAAAAAGAGTTAATACAAGTGGCCGACTTATTAGGTAAAGTCTGAATAGATAAAGATTTATCCATCAGAGGATTTAAACAACAATTAAAGTCACCACCCATTATTAACTTATATTCGTTTAGATTGGGTAAAGAAGTAAATAAAGACTTAAAAAAGTCAGGACAATCCACATTTGGAGCATAAACATTAACCAAAGCAACCTTTTTATTACAAAGTAAACCCGTAATTAACAAAAATCTGCCATTCGGATCCGAAAAAATATCATGTTGAACAAATGAAATAGAGGAGTCAATAAAAATTGAAACTCCTTTTACTTTAGCATTCGAATTTGCTTGATACTGTTGACCCCGCCAAAATCTAAAAAAACGAAATTTGTCCTCCCTCCTCACATGAGTTTCTTGTACAAAAATGATATGAGCATTAAGTCTTTGGAATACTTTGAAAATCTTCTTTCGTTTAATTGGATGATTTAAACCATTAGTATTCCAAGACACAAAATTAATGGTCTGAGCCATAATTCTATAATCAACCCTTTGGTATAGAAAGGGTTAACCAACTTATAAACTCATGCACCCGGAAGAGGAACAAAAGTAGTGAGAAGACCCGGAAGTGACGACAACAGACATATTTGAAGTTCAAAAACAGCCCGAATAAAAAACTAACACAAACTGGTACAAAAAAAATAGAATTAGAAAACAGACCATCCCCCCACCCCCCGAGAAAAAGAGAAAAAGCCAAAATATGACTTAAAAAGGGAAAAAGTAAGACTAATCCTACCCCCATGTCAGCTGAAGAACACTCCATATAAAAAGGATATATATAAAAGAATCATCCCAACTTTAAAAATAAAATCGCTATAATAAAAACCATATTTCTAAGTATAGTTAGTTGTAAAAAGAATAAAAATATAATCACTAAAAAACAATTATAACTCGGGCTCTGGCCCAGACAAAACAAAAAATATTTAAGCTATGATAAGCAATGCATTGTACGGAAGAAACGCGAAAAATATAAACATAATGCCATCTTAAGCAAAACCAAAAATCTTTTCCAAAAAACCACCATCTTAATCAAGGAAAAATTTACCTTCAAAGAATTAAAAATATACCTTCGAAGGAACAAAGTTAATAGACAAGTATGTAGTTAAATGATTAAAGTGTATAAGGCAAAACAATTAATATGACGCAAACACACTTTAACTTAAGTATAAAGTATAGGATGAACCTACACCAATAACCAGATTTTAATTCTGGTTTAAGAGATCGAGAACCATCTTACACGATCAGAATCGTTCATTTATTAGAGACTGGTGTCTGTAGCAGTAGGGAAGTTCTCCTCCAGATATTTTCTCACTTCTGAAGTTGAAATGAAAACCTGTCGTGGAGCATTCGACGGAGATATTCGAAGCTTCGCAGGGTATAGAAGCGCAGATTTCAGATTTTTCTCATAACATTCAGCCATCAACGGTTTAAAAAGAAGCCTTTTTAAAAGGTCAGGACTGAAGTCTTCGACCAGGCGGAAGCAAAATTCTTTGAATTTAATCATTCCTGCTCGACGAGCTGCTCTTATAAGTTGTTCTTTGTCATGTACATAATGGAACCGGACGATTACCACCGAAGGTTTGTCTATAACACTTGGTGATCGACGCCGAATTCTATGTGCCCGATCCAATAAAGGAGGGTTATTCGGGAAAATCGTCGGAAACGCTTCTTTTAAAAGTTGAGCAAAATATTTCGAAGGGTCATCTTTTTCTATGCCGTCTGGAAGACCAAGTATACGTACGTTCTGTCTTCTGGACCGATTCTCAAAATCGTCACTCTTGGCTTTAAGGGCTTCCATCAGCTTAATGGTCGAAATTAAATCCTGTTGCAGTTTTCCAATAGTCAAATCTCGCTTCCGAGCATCTTCTTGCAAAGACGCAATAAGATCTTGTTGCTGTTTAATTACTAAATCCGTCTTAACCATGTACTCTTGAAAAGCCTTTATATCTTCTTTAAAAAATTGTTGTAGTTCAGCAAATTTTTTATCCAAAACCTCCATAAACAATTCAAAAGTTAATGGTGTTTGTTGTGTCGGAGCCTACTTTTTTCCGTTACCGTTCGGATTGCGTCCGGGATCCCGTCCCTTAGACCTGAGAGACATTTCTGTTTGCATATCTTCAAAAGTTCACAACAAACTCTTGGCAGTAAATCCAAAAAAAAGAATAAAGAAACTTTCGGTATAGGTAAAAATAAGCTGAATAAGGGTGATCAAAGGTTAAAAAAAGTGAAGGTTATGGAGCGAATCCAAAACGGTACTCACTCCATGAGCGTCTCCAGCTGACTGCATTATTATGGTTTTAAGGGCACTGCTCCCCTTTCATCCAATAATACCTTGCAGCATTTTCCAGTATCTTCTGTGATCATTGAGCTACAGGAGACTTTAGACACACACACATCTCAAGCTTCAACAGCATGTTCTGCTATCTTGTCTTTAAAGTGACCTGAGAAATGTTAACACTACTTTGGACTATGTTTCTTGTTTTTTCTCTCAACCTGTACCAATGTCATTTAGTTTGTCATGTAAGAGTCAAAGAGTGAGAGAGACATCCAGCATGGGTTCAGGTCCTCTGGTCCAACTCATCCATTCCTACTTCTGAAGCTAGCCTGTATTTGGTCCACATCCTCTAGTACTTCATTACAACCTTGAGGAGACTTACTGTGGCACCACAGGCTGTCACAGATTTCTACAGATGCATCCTGGCGAGCATTCTGTCTGGATGCTTCAGAGCCTGTTATGGAGACTCCAGTGCACAGGATTGGAGAGACACAGCCAGCACAACACTCACCACCATTAAGGACATTTTCAGAAGTCAGTGCTTCAAAAAGGTGGCATCCATTATTAAGGAGTCACACCATCTGGCACATGCCCTCTTCTCATTTCTTCCATCAGGGAGATAAACGGTTTAGGTGCAGGAATCTGAGGACATAACACTCAATAGTTTTAGGAAACAGCTTCTTCTCCTCTGTGTTTTTGGTTATATTGGGCTGATAGAGATGAACAACCACCTTGGGCTGATTTGAAATTGAATGCTGTGAAACAGTTTCACTTAATCTCATTATTAGGAGCTTCTCTACCTGTACAACTGACCAAAATTACTCATTTAAATTTATATCCTGTGATTAAGCAGTCATTATGAATTTGGATCCAGTTTCATAATTTTTTAATCTTAAAAAAATTTAAACTTTTTTACAAAATTAAAATAAGCATAAAAGGATACATAAGCAATAAGTACACTATAGTTAAGTCTTCCCAAATCATACATGATAAAATATAATATAGACAAGACAAAAAAAACTGGGGTATATGTATCCTTTTATGCTTAATTTAATTTTGTAATTCCAATAGTTATGTATCAATCTTATCATGTTGATATTAATAAACAGATTGAAAAAGGAAAAAAATCTAAACTTTTTAGTTTAATTTATCGAAATTATTTATTTAAACCTTCAATAAGTGATCCTACCTTTCTTCTTTGGAGGAATCAAGGGGTTTACTCCTTCACGGATTTGTTCCAAGATGGCCAACTGATGTCTTTTGAAAACTTGGTAACTAAATACTCTCTCTCATATTCACATTTCCTGCAATATCTTCAGGTCAGACACTTCTTACAAAAATACTTAAGTAATTTTCCATATATACAAGTTTCTGACCTGTTAGATATTATTTAAAAAAATGAATCCATTAGTGAAGGGTTTTATTGGGAAAATTTATAATTTATTGTTACAGCAGTACAATTACCCTTCACTTAAGATTAAGCAAGATTGGGAGAGAGAGCTTAACATGACCCTGATAACAGAAGATCGGTTGCGGATTTTGAAGTTGGTCAATTCTTCTTCGATTTGTGCCAATCACTCTTTAATTCAATTTAAAATTGTACATCATTATTATTTGACAAAGGAGAGACTGTCTAAAATGTTTCCTAATGTTGATAGTCAGTGTGACAGATGTAAAACCAAGACAGCCACATTGACACATATGTTTTGGTCGTGTTCTGTATTGAAACATTTTTGGAAGTCTATTTTCTCTACAATTTCTAAAGCTTTAAAAATTAATTTACAACCTAATAAATTGACAGTTTTATTTGGTATAATTCCTCAATATATTCATGGTATTTCTCCAACAGACCAACCTGTAATTGCATTTGTTACATTATTGGCCAGAAGGGCTATTTTGTTGAAATGGAAAGATGCTTCTGCTCCTACTTTGATACAATGGTTTTCTCAGGTGGTGTTATGTCTTAGTTTAGAGAAAATCAGAAGTCGAACTTTTGATCCTTGATTTGATTTTGAGAAAAGGCGGGGTTCATTTGCCCGCTACTATCATCTGATTTGAGTTAATTAATATGGTTTCCTTCTGATTTTTCTTTAAGTGGATTTGAGTTGGCGGATTGATGCTCTTTTTTCTGGAAGCTTGTATGATGTCTAGTTCTCGGGTTGTGCTCCCAATGTTTTTTTGTTTTTTTTTTGAGTTAGTAGGGATTCTTTTTTCCCTTCTTTTTCTTTCAAAAAACATTCTTAACACTTTATTTTTTCTTCTTATTATTGATATATTGCTTAGCTTTCTTAATCAGTTATTTGCTAATTTAATTCTTTATTGTACATATTGACATATTGACTTAATGTATCTTTTTTTGTCAATCTTCAATAATAATTAATAAAAAAGATTTTAAAATGAAGAATTATAACGCTAAATCTTTTAATTGTATGCGGTATACTGCCTGTTATTCCATGGTACTTATTTGTAACAGTGTAATGAATCATGCAGCATCCACACAAACGGGGATTTGAGGGGCTTGCACTTCAATTTTCCATGCTTGGGATTATTTTCCCTAGACTTACTCAGCCAACGGAACCAGAGTGTTACAGGTGTATTTAACTCTGAGGTTGATTGGTTCTTGATTAGTAAGGGTGTCAAAAATTACAGGAAGATGACAGAAAAATGAGGTTGAGAAAGAAAGTATTGTAGGAAAGGCTGATAAGCTCAGGGCACTGATCAACACACGGAATTATGATACTGTAGTCATTAGTGAGTCTTGGTTTCAGGAGTGGGAGGACTGGCCTCTCAGTATTCTGGGGTCCCAGTGTTTTAGATGTGACAGAGCGGGAAGGAGCAAAGGGTGAGAGGTGGTGAAACTAGTCAGGGAAAATGTTACGGCAGTGCTCTGACAGGACAGACTGGAGGACTTGTCTAGTGAGGTATTATGGGTGGAACTGAGAAAGAAGTAAGATATTACCACATTAGTGGGGTTGTATCACAGAGCACGCAACAGTCTGAAGGATTTAGAGGAACAAATCTACAGACAGATTGCAGGTTGTTGAAAGCAACATAAGGTTGCTATAGTAGGTGTAGGTGATTTTAACTTCCGACATATTGATTGGGACTCCCATACTGTAAAAGAACTAGATGAAATAGAGCTTGTCAAATGTGTTCAGGAAAGTTTTCCTAATCAGTACATGGAAGTCCTAATGAGAGTGAGTGTGATATATGATCTGCTATTGGGGAATAAGACAGGGCAGGTGACGTAAATTTGTGTCATTAGTTTCAAAGTAAATATGCAAAATGATAGGCCTGGTCTGCGGGTTGAGATTCTAAATGGGAGAAAAGGCCAATTTTGATAGTATCAGACATGAATTGGCAAGTGTGGTTTGGGACAGGTTGTTTTCTGGAAACAGTGTACTTGGTAAGTAGGAGGCCGTCCAAAGTGAAGTTTTGAGAGTACAAAGCTTGTATGTTCCTGTCAGAATAAAAGGTAAAGATAACAAGTGTAGAGAACTTTGGTTTTCAAGAGATATTGAGGCCCTGGTTAAGCAAAAAAAGGTGTAACTGTCTCAGAGACATGTTTCATTGAGAAGTTTATTTTATATGTTTCTGTCATAAATGCATGATTATTTGAGTTCATACAGCTGTAAAAAAAGATTAAAAATGTAATAATTAAAATGTTAAAAAGGTAACATTAATAAAAGTTTGTTTAAAACATATCACCTTAAAATATTGTTTGATTAAGAATTTTGTGCTCTTAATGTAAGGTTTTATTTAATGTAGAGTGTAATGGGTCATATTGTTATGAGTGATGAACAGACCTGATGGACAATGGGCTACAGAGTTAACCATTTCCCTCCCCCCCCCCGAGAACCACGAACTATTACTGTTGCTATGCTGACCATGAGAAAGAGAGACGGAAAAACAAGCAAGAACATCGGCGACAGATAAGAGAGAGGGGAAATTGCTTATTAACCGTATTGTGACTCCTTTTTGAATTATTTACTGTTTCGCTGCAAGGACAATAGTTTGCTCATAAACATTCCTCAGTGGACTGAAGGAGTGGCCTTATTTGATGGACACAGTCATTCAGGAGTGATGGATAGCTGAGTCCCTGTGAGTAGGGATAAAAGACAGGTCTGGAGAGACACCCTCCAGACACGCCAGTGGACACTGACTGAGTGTTGGGAACCCACAGAAAGGTGGGGGCTTCGAAGACCGAACCAGGAGATCGGTCAGTAAAGCTCACAGTGTTACAGCAGGGACAGTGGGGACTTGTGTGTATGACCACTCATGCCAGAGTGACGAGTCCACCACAGAAGAACGGACTAGCAGAAGGATGGAGAGGTCATAAATGAATGACCACACCGATACGACGGATTAAGAAAGCAAAGGAAGGTTTGCCTGACTGTAGCTGTTACATCTCGCTCGCTCGCTCTCTCTCTCTCCAACGATTACAATACAACAACCATAACTACATCAGCACTCATGAACTGAACTGAACTTTATACTTTTCTATGACAATTCATTTACCCCTAGACATCGATAGAGCTTGTTTATTATTGATTATTATTATTCCTACACTTTTAGGTTTATTACCGCTAACTTGTTTTATATGTATATTTGCATTATTGTTATGGTTTTGCTTATTTTTTTATTAATAAACACCTTTAGTATAGTACCACCAGACTCCAATGAATTCTTCTTTCTCTGCTGGTTAGACACCCAGTTACGGGGTACGTAACAATATGACCAGAGTTTAGTAGGGGTATGACTGTGGCATTATGGGTCAGAACCAACATGGAAGCAGGGAAAGACATGAGGCCAAAATAACCATATTCTGGATGTGGTCCAAGAGGCGCACACGGTAATTGTTTTCATTTGTTTTATATTGTGTATAATGTTGTAGGTGTGCCTTTCCATGGACAGTGTGATACGTTTTCAGTGATTTTATTTGATTTCAGCACACTTCTGTTGTGCTAACGTGTTTTGGCCTGCTTATCGGCAGACGTTAACTTGGGAGACTTTAATAGACTGAGAGATGTATGCTTCAAACCTTTTATGCCCTTTATGTTCTTGTAGGGGGGGAGAGAGAGAGAGAGAGAGAGAGAGAAAGAAAAATAAATCTTCAAGGACATCTGTATGATGCGTGGTCATTATTTCATTGGACTGGTGTAGTTAAAGTGAAAACGTGCAGCTAACATGGCCGAGAGTTCAAAGTAAGGAGCACCGTGTGTCTGGGAAGAAGAGAGAAGGAAGCACAATCGCTGGGGCTGGAGAAGTTGTTGGAGAAAAGACTTTTCACAGGAGAAAATGGGAGTGTCTGCTCCTGACACTGTCAGGTTGAGAGTACCGCGATTTCACCAAGAGAGAGCAATGTTTACCAGCGTAGGCAACAGCTTTGCAAATATCCTCTCTACAGGCTTCAGAGTGCAGTGTCTGTTTCATTCCCTTGCTGTCTTCCGGCAGGAAAGTGCAGCTCTGCAGGCGGCATCAGGTTTGACTGTGCTACTTCTACAACTTTATGGACAATCGTAAAATTCGAGGAAAAAAATACTTGTTAAAATACCGGTTTATTGATGAGAAAAGTAATTGATTTATCATTATAGCCTAATTGTTGTTCCTGCTTTACTAGCGGCATTGTTATGAATGTTCTGATGGTGTTTCTGATCTAAGAGTCCAAACGCATAATCAAAATGAGTATCAGGAGGTTTATTGAGTAAACAGTTACTAAGTATTAGTACTTGGATTGCACTGACAATTACATAGTTGCAAACGATTATATGCGTATTCAGCAATAACTTGGTGATAGATACAGTGTTTTTTCTAAAACATGTACAATGTCAGTTCACGGAGAAAATCACAAGGTGGTGAATCTAGTTAGCAAAATGAGTCCCTTCAAATAGAATTTATTAGGTTAAGTGAACATTTAAAATCACAAACTGATGATGTTGAAAAGGAGAGATTAGAGTCACTCATAAGTGATATTCATGCCAAAATAGAAATACACCAAACAGCGACGATGGAGCCTACTTCCGCCACTTCAAGGAGAGTCGAACCCAGGAAATCTTCACGGGAAAGAAAGTTAATCCCAAAAGTGCTGGAGCTTAAGCCACAAGAGGCTTCTCAGAGGGAGAGTAAGTTCATCAAGCTATGTGAAAGCTGGAAAGAGCACATTAGAGCGACACGTACCAAACTTAAGGACGAGTGCTCCGACCAAGACTTGGGTAACATGACGGATGCTGCTGAAGGGCTGAAGACATGTGTATGAAAATCGGCACCTCCTACTGAGATTAGAAGAAAGATGGATTCCTGCACAGCAGTAACAGCAGATTTGATGTGGCTAATGAAAGTACGTATGAGTGAAGTGGGGCAAGAGGAGTTTGATGCTAAGGCAGAAAACGCAGGACTTCGTATAGTGCTCGACAGAGAGTATTACCAGTTGATATTTGGAACTACAATCTCCAAATCCATTGCTCGTAGCCCCCACTCAAGCGGTTTATCAGAACAGCAAAGTATTACAGCAAAAAGAGCAGAGTGTGCTGCACAGTTTACTGCAAAGCAGGCTGAAATGGAGTTGGAGGAGGCTATCGCTGTACAAAGGCATGAACTGAAAAGACTGGAAAATCAAAGAGATCTTCAAGTAATAGCTGCAAAGCTTAAGGCTTCTTCAAAAGCTGACTCAGGTGAGGCCTTGGAGGAAAGTAGAACGGCAAGCAGTGAGCCGGCTAATTGTCCTCCAATACCTTATAAAGAAATTGAAGGGGAACAAACATGTAAGAACGATAACAATGAACAAACAATACTAACAACGAAGCATCATTAGTACAAGCCCTGCATGCCACGATGGTTCTCACCAGATATCCTACACCCGAGCCCTCAGTCTTCTCAGGGGACCCACTTAGGTTCTTACAGTGGAACACAAGTTTCAAGGCATCGATAGAATGGAAATGCACAAATCCAGCTGACAGGTTGATCTACCTACAAAAATACATCAGTGGTGAGGCACAATCTGTATTGGGAGGAAGCTTCTACAGGAAGGTTGATGAAGCCTATGACCAGGCATGGGAAGCTTTGGATGCTCGGTATGGTCACCCCTTCGTAATCCAGCATGCCTTTAGAGAAAAACTAAATCATTGGCCAAAGTTTGGCTCAAGGGAGTCAATTAAACTGAGATAATTCAGTGATTTTCTGACAGCCTGCAGCAATGCCATGTCATAGATCAAATGGCTTCAGGTGTTAAAATGACTGTGAAGAGAATCAAAAGAAACTCCAAAAACTCCCTGATTGGGTGACCTCTGTCTGGAATCGTCATGTCACAAAGCAGTTGTGACAAACGGAGGAATACCCTAATTTCAAGGAGTTTGCTGATTTTGTGGCACAAAAAGCAGAAATCGCGTGCAATCCTGTAACGTCCTTTCATGCCTTGAAGCCGACTGAAGAAAAGCCATCTAGAGACACGAAGCGCACAAAGGCTAACGCGTTCATCACAAATATGAAAGCGTCGAATAAATCAAGTACAGTGATGGAGACATACAGTGCCGTGGAGAACAGCTCTAAGGATTCAAACAGATCCAAGAAGGTAAACAATTCATTTTTATCTTCAAACCCAGTCACACACACGTCCTGTGGGGAAAGCCACTCCATCCACAAATGCCAGGAGCTTGCCAATAAGACTGTGGAGGACAAGAGAAGGTTCATAATGGACAATGACCTGTGCTTTGGCTGTCTTAGGAGAGGACACAATTCAAAGGACTGTAAGAGTAAAGCTACTTGTGGCATATGTATGAAGCATCATCCAACACTACTTCATGACTGTCCTTCTGCTGCAGCAAATCTCATGTTATGCAAGCGGAAGAAAACATATCTTCCCTTTCTTGCTGCGTAAACAGAGGTGATGGTGAGAGCTCATCCATGATAGTGCCTGTTTGGATTTCTTCAATCACCAACCCTAAGACAGAGACACAGAGTAGCAACACCTTCGTAGACCAAGAGGTATGTGAGACGATGGGGGCAGGATTAGAGTCAGTCAAGTTAAAGCTTACCACTATGATGGGAAAAGATTCCATTTTCAGAGTGGAGGAGTTAGTGGGCTTAGTTAGAGGGCTTCCCTCGCAAAATTTCATCAACTTGCCAGCTGCCTATAACAGAGATTTCATCTCGCTCGAACGTTCCCACATTCCTACCCCTGAAATGGCCAAAAGGTGGAAATATCTGAATAGCACAGGAAATACCAGAGCTGATGGATTGTGAGGTAGGACTACCTAATAGGCTACGACTACACGAGAGCGTTGGCATCGCGACCAGATATCACAGGAGGTGACGATGAGCTGTACGCCATCAAGACTGTCGGCAGCTCATCACGGGTCGCAAGGTCAACAGAAGTGACAGGTCTGTGCCATCATGTATCTGTCAAGGAACTTCCACCATTGACACAGTCATTAGAGCCCTTGAATCAGACTTCAGAGATACAAACCCTGGGGAAAAGTGCATATCACAAGATGACATACAGTTCATGCAATTACTGAATGAAAGAATACACCAGAATGCAGATGGGCACCTGCAAATGCCCCTCCCCTTTAAGACACACCCTCAACTGCCAGAAAATAAGCGACTGGCTCTGGTGCTGGGGGCTGGGGGGGGGGGGGAACTTGAGAAAAATCCCAAATTCAAGGATGACTATGTTAAATTTATGGAGGGTGTCTTCAAGAATGGTGATGTGGAGAGAGCTGAAGATCAACTCAAAGCAGGAAATGTGTGGTTTATTCCTCACCAAGGAGTCTATCACCCTAGAAAGCCAGAAGAAATTAGGGTCGTGTTCGACTGCTCTGCTAAGTATGATGGCACAGTCTGGATGATCACTTACTAGCTGGACCTAATCACACAAATGGGCTGACAGGAGGGCTCTGCAGATTCCGCAAACACCCCATCACAGTCATCTGTGATGTAGAAAAAATGTTCCACAGGTTCCATGTAAGCCAAGAGGACAGAGATTACTTATGGTTCCTGTGGTGGGAAAATGGCGATACAAATTCAGAGCCAAAAGAATATCACATGAACGTCCATCTTTTTGGAGCAGCACCCTGTCCTGGCTGTGCAAATTATGGAATGAAGTATCCTACAAGCCAAAATGTGAAAGAGTATCCAGCAGCAGCCAACTTCATCAGAAAAAATTTCCATGTCAATGATGGCCTCATCAGTGTACAATCTGTGGACACGGCCATCAAACTGGTAAAAAAAAGTGCAAAATGTGTGTGTGAAAGGGAGATTACATCTCCACAAGTTCATCTCCAACAACAGAGAAGTCTTGGAGTTAATTCCGGACAGTGAACGAGCTAGCAGAGTGCAGGATGTGGATCTCAATTATGATGAACTCCCAGTCCAGACCATGTTGGGAGTAAAGTGGAGTGTGATCAGTGACACCTTCTCTTTTAAAGTCGCCCTAGATGAGAAACCAGCAACACGGCGGGGAATCCTCTCCACTGTAACCTCTGTATTTGACCCACTAGGCGTTCTAGCTCCCTCCCTCCTACTTGGAAAGAAAGTACTACAGGAAATGTGCCAAAAGGGCATTAAATGGGATGAACCACTGCCTGGAGAATTAACGTCACGATAGGAGAATTGGCTGAATGATCTCAAGAATCTGTAAAAATTCCAGTTTCCAAGATGCTTTGCTCCTGAAAACCTAGGGAAAGTCCAGAGAATTGAACTGCATCACTTTTCGGATGCGAGTAGCCATGAGTACAGTCAGTACTCATATATCCAAGTACTGAGTGAAGACAAAGTGCATTGCTCCTTAGTCATAGGTGAGGCAAGGGTTGCACCCACAAGAGTTGTAACCATACCAAGGCTGGAGTTAATGGCTGCAGTGGTCTCCTCAGCAGTCAGCAGTATGCTAAAGGAGGAGCTGGAGCTCAAAATTGACCAAGAGTATTTTTGGACAGATTCCCAGATAGTCTTGGGCTACATTAATGACAAAGTCTGAAGGTTTCACGTTTTCGTTGCAAGTCTTGTCCAGAGAATCAGAGAAGCAACTGATCCAGCACAGTGGTACTATATAGGCACTGATAAAAATCCGGCAGATCACGCTTCCAGAGGCTTCGAGGCGGCAAAGCTGAATGGTTCAAATTGGCTCACTGGACCCAGGTTTCTGTGGGAAAGACAGATTGTCACATCAAAGTCAACTCCAGAGTTTCTGGTGGGCGATCCTGAGTTAAAATGACACAAGTACTACAAACAAAGGTGGTAAAAGAGGACAATTTCTTGGAGAGACTTAAACGGTTCTCAAAATGAAGGGAGGAAATGAAGGGTTCTTCACATGAAGGAAACAAAGGGATGCTTTCAAAGAGGAACTGTGAATACTGAGTCACAACAAACTGCCACACAGCCATCCAGTGCTCCAACTTGACCCAGTATTGTAAGATGGTGTTCTCAGGATGGGAGGGCAATTAAAAAAGGCTTCCTTACCTCTCGACTTGAAGCATCCAGTAATCCTACCAAGAGATGGTGTGGTCACACGTCTGATCCTAGATCCTGATCCATGGAGAAACTCAGCACCAAGGCAGAGGACAAAACCTTAATGAACTGAAAGCAAATGGTTACTGGGTTGTTGGTAGCAGCAAAGTTGTGGCGAACCACATTAAGCAATGTGTTATGTGCAGGAAAGCTCGCAGGCCAACAGAACCACAAAAAATGGTGGATCTTCCTGCTAACCGTGCTAATCCCTCGCCACCATTCTCATACTGTGGGATGGATTGTTTTGGACCATTTCACACTAAGCAAGGACGTAAAGAGTACAAGAGATACTGTCTCATATTCACCTCTCTGTCCTCAAGGGCAATTCATATAGAAATGATGGAAGATGTAACAACTAATGCCTTCATAAATGTTTTACGGTGTTTTATAGCTATATGTGGAGCTGTGAGACAAATCAGATTGGATCAAGGAACACTTTGTTGGGGTGAAAAATGAATTGACAAAAGCCTTAAAGGAAGTGGACAGATTGACTGCTTACCTGTCTGAAAAACAATGTGACTTCACCATGAATGTACTTAATGCCAGTCACATGGGAGGTGCTTGGGAACAGCAGATCAGGACAGTTAGGAGCGTCCTAAGCTGGGTCCTCTCACAGACCGCTGGAAGATTAGATGATGCTTCTCTGAGAACCTTCTTTTGAGGCCAAGTCAATTATAAACAGCTGCCCACTCACCACTGTCAGTATCAATGATCCCAAAGGCCTAGAGCCACTTACCCCAAACCATTTACTTACCATGAAATCCTCCATCCTGCTGCCTCCACCAGGAAAATTTATGGCAGAAGATCTGTATGCCCGGAAAAGGTGGCGCAGAGTGCAATATCTGACAGAGCAATTTTGGAGTAGATAGAAGAAGGAATACCTAGCAAACATCACCCTCAGACAGTGCTGGCACTCATGAAGATTGGAGATATTGTCATTGTAAAAGAGGAAGGGATTCCTCGTAGTGAATGGAGACTTGGAAGAGTGCTTGATGTTTGTGAAGATGAAGATGGATTGGTGCGAAGGGCCACAATACAATTAGGAAATAAAAAGCTAGAACCTCACCCTATCATTGCAATTTTTGGTTTACCGATGATTGATCTGCCCTCTTCAGCTCGGCAGATGATTGCATTTGCTACTTTAGTGGCTACAAAATCTATTTTATTGAATTGGAAAGCGATGAATCCTCCAACTACATCTCAATGGTTTTCCCAAACCATATCCTGTTTAAACTTAGAAAAAATTGGAAGAGGTACCTTTGATCCCTCAGTTAAATTTGGAGAAACTTGGAAGCCATTTATCCAATACTTTCATAGAATGCAATTTCACCTTTTCCGATTCCTTTATATTATTTTTTTAATTTAAGTAGAGGAGTGAAGTTGACGACATTAACGATTTTATCTGATATAATAGAATAGCCCAGCTTTGTTTAGTTTAGTTTTTAGTTCTGCTTAGTTTAGTTTACTTTGTTTTTGATTTTTCAATTTGGGGTTTTGTTTTCCATCTTTTTATTTCCTTGTATCATGTCTATATTAAGAGTTTGAGAGGTCAATTATATTGGTGTTACTTATAGTTTCTACTTTCATGTGTTAATTGCCAACAATGTAATCCCACTCCCTTTGTACTATTATGACCGTTATGTATACGTCTTTGAAAAATTCGATTAGAAGATTGAAAAAAAAGCTAGGAAAAGAGGGTCAATGACTCATTAATCCATCCATTTTTGAACATCCTATTCATAAATTAGTTGTACTTGTAGAAAACAACTAAAGTGTGCTCCAGTGGATCTAATTTCTAAACACCTACCTGTGTGGAAAGTTTAAAGTATCAGTCTTGATCTCAGAGTTTGTTACAAATACCAACTATTTGGTTCTGTACATTACTAGATTTATTCAAATATTTGTATAAAGGTTATCATAAATCATAGTAATTTGGTGTGAGTGTAACTGTCTCAGAGACATGTTTCATTGAGATGTTTATTTTATATGTTTCTGTCATAAATTCATGATTATTTGAGTTCATACAGCCATAAAAAAGATTAAATATGTAGTAAATAAGATGTTAAAAGGTAATATTGATAAAAAAAAATTGTTTTAAAACATATCAACTTAAAATATTGTTTGATTAAGAATTTTGTGCTCTTTATGTAAGGTTTTATTTAATGTAGAGTGTAATGTGTCACGTGACCAGAGTTTAGTAAGAGCATGACTGTGGCATTATGGGTCAGAACCAACATGGAAGCAGGGAAAGGACACTTAAGAAAGAAATCAGGAGAGCTAAAAGAGGAAGGAAGATGCCATAGCAGACACGGTGAAGGAGACCCCTAAGGGATTCTATAGATACGTTAAAAGCAAAAGGATTGCAAAGGAGAAAGTTAATCCTCTGGCCTATCAGAATGTTAATCCATGGGTGGACCCAAAACAGATGGGGGAAATCTTAAACAATTTTTCTGCATACTCAGGAGACAGATACGGGGTTGAAAGAAATGAGGTAAAGTGGTATCAACTTCATAGACCCTATACAGATTACAGAGGAGGAGCCGTTTGCTGTCCTGAGGCAAATCAGGGTGTATAAACCCCCAGGGCCTGACAAGGTGTTCCCTTGGACCATTTGGGAGGCAAGTGCAGAAATTGCCAGGGCCCTAGCAGAGATACTTAAATCATTTTTAGCAACAGGTGAGGGACCAGAGGATTCGAGGATAGCCAATGTTGTTCCACTGTTCAAGAAAGGCTCTAAAAGTAAACCAGGAAATTATAGGCCAGTGAGGCTGAATCAGAGGTGGGAAAGTAATTGGAAGGGATTCTAAGGGATCAGATATGTAAGTATTTAGATAGACATGGACTGGTTAAGGATAGTCAGCATGGCTTTGTGCATGGTAGGTCATGTCTAACCAATCTTATAGAGTTTTTCGAGGAAATTTCCAGGAAAGTTGATCAAGGCAAGGCAAGTGGATGTTTCTTACATGAACCAGCAAGGCATTTGACAAGGTCCTGCATGGGAAGTTGATCAAGAAGGTTCAGTCACTCAGCATTCAAGATGAGGTAGTAAATTGGATTAGACATTGGTTTTGAGAGAAGCTGGAGAGTGGTAGTAGATGGTGGCCTCTTTGACTGGAGGCCTGTGGCTAGTGGAGTGCCACAGGGATCAGTGCTGAGTCTGTTGGTGTTAATCATCTATGTCAATGATCTGTATGATAATGTGGTTAACTGGCTCAGCAAGTTTATGGATGACACTGTGACTGAGGGTGTAGACTGGTCTAGGCAGTTTAAATGGTTCAGCATGGACTAGGTGGTCTAAAGGGCCTGTTTCTGTGCTGTAGTTTCCTAGGACTCTATGAATCTAAATTAGCTATGACAGAATGATGGAACAAACTTGATGGGCCAAATGGCCATATTCATTTCCTATTTCTTATGGTCATTTCTAATTAAATCCAGTCAATGGTATAACACTAAAAGCAGAGTTGCACTGATCCTATAATAAACAGAGTCTCAAACAAAAGTCAATATGAATTACTGGGCTATATCCAAAGGTCATGGTCCTCCAAAATATTCCGCATGGAATTTAAACCGGAGGTGGTGGAGGGTGGACTTAAGAAGGAGATTTTTGAAGAAGAAGAGCTGTCGTAAATTTAATTGGGCTTGATTGTATGACTATGGTAGGATGAAGATTATTCCATGCTTTAATTGTGTGCAGAAGAATGAATTGGTGTACACATCTGACTTGGTAGTTAGTATTTCAAATTGAAATAGTTCCCTCATCTGCTCCTAATAGGTTTGGGTTTGCTGTAGGATTGGTCGTCTATGTCAAGCTGACCATCTAATATTTTGCAAAAACAGGTGTGCTTCACGTCTGTCTTGGAGAGAGCTCCACTTCAATGAATTCAAAAGTTGGGTAATTAATCTATTTGTTCAAATGGATTGGTTGATGATTGACATGAACCTGGTGGGCCAAAGGCTCACTCCTTACACCAATCTGACACTTATTTCCTGCACCTCCCCATCACCTTACCCAAGATTCCACTGTTCAAGCTCAAATCATTTATCCTGGGCATCAATTCTCAGGGTATCAATGCCATGAGAATTTGCTTTTTGGAATAGCAGCACAGACATTACAAACATGACATGCAAACGAACATCAACTTCAATTAACTCAAATTATACGTATGTTACAAGGCAAAATAAATAAAATATTACAACTTAACTTATTACAATATTACAAGTTAAGAGAGAGAAATGAACAGCTCAAGATAGTATCGGATTTTTCACATCAATTCAAGAACCTAATGGCAAAGGGAAGAAGCTGTTGTGGAACCTTGAAGTAGAGGTTGCTAACTACACCCTAGAAAGGCCCTCTGGACCACCATGTCCATATGGACCAACAAATTCCTATTTCTGCTAATCCCATTTTTGTTCTCCTTATTTTCCTGTCAACTCCCTCCAGATTCGACAATTTACTTATATGCTTCAGGAAATGTATGATGGCCTACCAGTTCACCCTGGGATGTGAAAGGAAACCAGAGCAGCTGGTGGAAACCCAGTCACTTAGCTGGCACTTTAGGTTGAAACTCGTCACCTGCACATGGAAGAAGAACACCAGAACACTAGAATACTACAGCACATACAGGCCGTACAACCCTCGATGTTGTGCTGACCCATATATTCCTTAAAAAAAGTACTAAACCCACACTACCCCATAACCCTCTATTTTTCTTTCATCCATGTGTCTGTTCAGGAGGCTCTTAAATACCCCAAATGTTTTAGCCTCCACTACTATCCCTGGCAAGTCATTCCAGGCACCCGCAACCCTCTGTGTAAAAAATTTACCCCTGATGTCTCCCCTAAACTTCCCTCCCTTTGTATATACATTGTACATATGCCCTCTGGTGTTTGCTGTTTGAGCCCTGGGAACACGTACTGGCTGTCCACCCTATCTATGCCTCTCATAATAGAAACAAAGGAAAACCTACAGCACAATACAGGCCCTTTGGCCCACAAAGTTGTGCCAAACATGTCCCTGCCTTAGAAATTACTAGACTTCCCTATAGCCCTCTGTTTTTCTAAGCTCCATGTACCTATCCAAAAGTCTCTTAAAAGATCCTATTGTATCCGCCTCCACGAATGATACTGGCAGCCCATTCCACTCACTCACCACTCTCTGAGTAAAAAATTTACCCCTGACATCACCTCTCTACCTACTCCCCAGCACCTTAAGCCTGTGTCCTCTTGTGGCAACCATTTCAGCCCTGGGGGAAAAAGCCTCTGACTATCCACATGATCAATGCCTCTCATCATCTTAAACACCTCTATTAGGTTACCTCTCATCCTCCTTCACTCCAAGAAGAAGAGGCCGAGTTCACTCAACCTATCTTCATAAGGCATGCTCCCCAATCTGGGCAACATCTTGTAGATCTTCTCTGCACCCTTTCTATGGCTTCCACGTCCTTCTTGTAGTGAGGAGACCAGAACTGAGCACAGTACTCCAAGTGGGGTCTGACAAGGTTCCTATATAGCTGCAACATTACCTCTTAGCTCCTAAATTCAATTCCACGATTAACAAAGTCCAATACACCGTGCGCCTTTTTAACCACAGCGTCAATCTGCGGTGTTGCTTTGAGCGCCCAATGGACTCAGACCCTAAGATCCCTCTGATCCTCCACACTGCCAAGGGTCTTATCATTAATACTATATTCTGCCATCATATATGACCTACCAAAATGAACCACTTCATACTTATCTGGGTTGAACTCCATCTGCTACCTTTCAGCCCAGTTTTGCTTCCTATCAATGTCCCGCTGTAACCTCTGACAGCCCTCCACACCATCCACAACATCTCCAACCTTTGTATCATCAGCAAACTTACTAACCCATCCCTCCACTTCCTCATCCAGGTCATTTATAAAAGAAATGAAGAGTAAGGGTCCCAGAACAGATCTTGTAGACCTCTATCAAGTCCCCTCTCATCCTTCTACGCTCTAAAGAGAAAAGTCCCAGCTCTGCTAACCTTGCCTCATAATATTTGTTTTCCAATCCAGGCAACATCCTGGCAAATCTCCTCTGCACCCTCTCCATAGCTTCCACATCCTTCCTATAATGAGGTGACCTGAAATGAACACAATACTCTAAGTGTGGTCTCATCAGAGATTTGTAGAGTTGCAACATGACCTCTCTAATCTTGAACACAATCCCCCTGTTAATGAACCCTAGCATCCCATAGGCCTTCTTAACTACCCTATCAACCTGTGGAGCAACCTTGAGGGATGTATGGATTTGAATCCCCAAGGTCCCTCTGTTCATCCACACTCTTAAGTAACTGACCATTAACCCTGTACTCAGCCTTCTGGTTTGTCCTTCCAAAATGCATCTCCTCACACTTATCTGGATTGAACTCCATCTACCACTTTTCCACCCAACTCTACAACCTGTCTATATCCTCTTGTACCCTTCGACACCTACAGCTCCATCCACAACTCCTCCAATCTTTGTGTCATCTGCAAACTTACTCACCCATCCTTCTGCCTCCTCAACCAGATCATTTATAAAAATCACAAAGAGCAGGGGTCCCAGGATAGATCCTTGCGGCACTCCACTAGTCACCAACCTCCAGGCAGAATACTTTCCTTTCACTACTATTCTCTTCTTTCTTTCTGTAAGCCAATTTTTTATCCAAACAGCCAAGGTTCCACTGATCCCATATCTCATGACTTTCTGGATGAGTATCTCATGGGGGACCTTGTCAAATGCCTTGCTAAAATCCATGTAGACCACATCTACCACCCTACCCTTGTCAATTTCTTTTGTTACCTCTTCAAAAAACTCAATTAGGCTCATGAGGCATGACCTTCCCTTCTCAAAGCCATGTTGACTATCCTTGAGTAGACTGTACTTTTCCAAATGCTCGTAGATTCTATCCTTAAAAATCCTTTCCAATAGTTTGCAGACCACCGACGTAAGACTCACTAGTCTATAGTTCCCAGGATTCTCCCTGTTACCTTTTTTAAGCAAAGGAAGTACATTTGCCATTCTTCAATCCTCCGGCACCCCCCCTGCGGCCAAAGAGGATTCAAAGATCATAATTACTGCTCCAGCGATCTCTTCTCTCACTTCCCATAGCAACCTGGGGTACATCACATCCGGCCCTGGGGACTTATCAATCTTGATGTTTTTAAGAAGATCCAACACTTTTTCTTCCTTAATCTCCACATTGTCCAGCACACAGGCCTGTTCTAATTTGACCTCACCCTGATCAAGGTCCTTTTCACTTGTGAATATTGAAGGAAAGTATTCATTTAGGACCTCCTCAACCTCCTCCGCTTCCAGGCACGTTGCCTTCATTCTTGTCATCCTTCTGCTCTTCACATTCACATAGAGCACCTTGGAGTTCTCCTTCATCCTACATGCCAAGGCCTTCTCATGCTCCCTTCAAGTTCTCCTAAGTCCTTTCTTAAGCTCCTTCCTGGCTACCCTATATTTCTCATGAGGCCCCCCTGCTTCCTGCTTCTTATATCTAACATATGCTTCCTTCTTCCTCTTGACGCATTGCCTCACATGTTTTGTCAGCCATGGTTCCCTTTTCCTACCAATTTGTCCTTGTCTCAGTGAGACAAACCTATCCTGAACCCAGCACAAGTGGTCCCTAAACTTCCCCCACATTACTTCTGTGTTTTCACCTTTGAACATCTGTTTCCAGTTTACTGCCTCATGTCTTCATAGTTAGCCCTTCCCCAGTTAAGCACTTTCCCATTGTCTGTTTTTATCCTTTTCCATAGCTATGCTGAAGCTAAGGGAGTTGTGGTCACTCTCACCAAAATGCTCCCCCACCAACAGGTCTGCCACCTGACCAGGTTCATTACCCAGAACCAGATCCAGTATGGCCTCTCCTCTTGTTGGCCGGTCCATGTACTGTGTCAGGTATCCTTCTTGAACACACCTGACAAATTCAGCCCCATCTATCCCCCTTGCACTCAGGAGGTGCCAGTCAATACGAGGGAAGTTGAAATCACCCATAACACCCTGTATTTCCTGCACCATTCTAAAATCTGCCTGCTTATCTGTTCCTTGGTGTCCCGAGGGGTACTTGGGGGCCTATAGACTAATCCCAGCACAGAGATTGATCCCTTCCTATTTCTGACTTCCCCCCAGACCGACTCAGTGGACACCCCTTCTGTAGCATCCTCCCTTTCTATAGCCGTGATACTATCCTTGACCAGTATTGCTACTCCCCCCTACCCTTTTCTACCTCCCACCCTATTCCTTTTAAAACACCTAAACCCCAGTATCTGCATCAGCCAATCCTGCCCTTCCTTCATCCAAGTTTCAGTAACAGCCACAACATCGTAGTTCCACGTACTGATCCATGCTCTTAAGTTCATCCCCTTTATTCCTAATACTTCTAGCGTTGAAATAAACACATTTCAACCCCTCTAACTGGCTACATTTATGTTTTGTCCCCTGCCTGTCCTTCCTCACCAACTCAGAGCAACATTGTCCTTGTCCGTCAACTCTAATCTCTGCACTCAGATTCGGATTCCCATCCCCCTGCCAAACTAATTTAAACCCTCCCCAACAGCTCTAGCAAACCTACCCACCAGGATATTGGTCCCTTTCCAGTTCAGGTGCAGCCTGTCCTTTTTGTACAGGTCAGACCTTCCCCAGAAGAGATCCCAATGATCCAGAAATCTGAACCCTTGCCCCCTGCACCAACTCTTCAGCCACGCATTCATCTGCCATAACTTCCTGTTCCTACCCTCTCTGTCTCATGGCACAGGCAGCAATCCTGAGATTACCACCCTTGAGGTCCTGCTTTTTAACTTCTTTCCTAACTCCCTATATTCCTTCCTCAAGACCTCATCCCTACTCCTATCTATGTCATTGGTCCTCACGTCGACCATGACATCTGGCTGCTCACTCTCTCTCCTGAGAATACCGAGAACTCAATCCGAGATATCACGGACGCTAGCACTAGGGAGGCAACAGATCATCCGGGATTCTCGATCTCTCTCACAGAACTCTTATCTACTCGTCTAACTATTGAATGCTCTCCTCTTTTCCCTCCTTCCTTTCTGAGCTGAGGTTCCCGTCTCAGTGCCAGAGACGCGACCACTACAACATGTCTCTGGTAGGTCGTCCCCACCAGCAGTATCCAATATGGTATACTTATTGTTGATGGGAATGGCCACAGGGGTGCTCCGCTCTTTCTGTCTATTCTCCTTCCCTCTCCTGACAGTCACCCAGTTACCTGTCTCCTGACTTTTAGGGGTGACTGTCTCCCTGATACTCCGATCTATTACTGCCTCCGCCTCCTGAATGATCCGAAGTTCATCCAGCTCCAGTTCCCTAACTCAGTTTGTCAGGAGCTGCAGCTGGATGCTCCTTTTGCAGGTGTAGTCATCAGAGACAATTGTGCTGTCCCCGACTTCCCACATCATACACTGGACTGCCCTATCTACTGCCTCCAATACCAACTCCTAAGTTAATTAAATTAATTAAAGAAACTTACCTGTCCTTACCTCACTGGGAGCAAACTCATCCTCTGCCCCTTCTCGCTGAAGCCTCTCGAGCCAAAGCCTCAAAGCTCCACTCCTTCACTGGCCTTTCTGCTTGAGCTACCCCTCTTTTTATTTGTTTGAGCTTTTCAATTTTCCATTTCCCAGTCAGCTGCTTTCTGCTGAGTCTGACCTATACAAATCTTGATTGACTTGATTGCACAATCCAATTACCAAACCTGCCAAAACTTCTCGAGCCAAAGCCTCAAAGCTCCACTCCTTCACTGGCAGCTTGACTCTGAATCCTGAATTGAATTGAATTTATTAATTATGTCCTTCACACACCTGAGGTGTAAAAATCTTTACATCTCCTTCTAAATGTGCAATGTATAGTAATTTATAGGATGTACAACAGGATAGTCAATATAACATAGAAATACAGTTGTGTCAGCATGAATTAAGCAGTCTGATGGCCTGGTGGAAAAAGCTATCGTGGAGCCTGTTGGTCCTGGCTTTTACACTGTAGTATTGTTTCTTGATGGTACCAACTGGAACAGTTTGTGGTTGAGGTGACTCAGGTCCCCAGTGATCCTTTGGGCCCTTTTTACACACCTGTCTTTGTAAATGCCCTGAATAGTGGGAAGTTTACAACTACAGATGCACTGGGCCGTCCGCCCCATTCTCTGCAGAATCCTGCCATTAAGTTAAGTACAGTTCCCATACCAGGCAGTGATGCAGCCAGTCAGGATGCTCTCAGTTGTACCCCTGTAGAAGTTTCTTAGGATTTGGGGGTTCATATCAAGCTTCTTCAACCATCTGAGGTGAAAGAGGCGCAGTTGTGACTTTTTTACCATACAGCCGGTACGTACCGACCTCGTGAGATCCTTGGTGATATTTATGCTGAGGAACTTAAAGCTGTTCACCCTCTCAACCTCAGATCCACTGATGTCAATCAGGGCTAGCCTGTCTCCATTCCTCCTGTAGTCCACAACCAGCTCCTTTGTTTTTGCGACATTGAGGGAGAGGTTGTTTTCTTGACACCACTCTGATCAGTCTCAGCAGTTACAGCAGTCCGATACTGGGAACACCAACTATCCGTTTCACTTCACAGATGCTGCCTGACCCACAGAATTCCTCCAACATCTTGTTTGTTACTACCTCTTAAAGGTAGTGATTGTATCTGCCTCCGTTCCCTCCTCTGGCTCCAGATAGCAACCCTTGGGGAGGCCTAATTTGGAGTATTGTGGCAGTTCTGGTCACATACCTACAGGAAAGTTATCAGTGGGATTGAAAGTGCAGAGAAAATTTACAAGGATGTTTTCCAGACCTGAGGCCCTGAGTTACAGGTTGAAGAGGTTAGGACTTTATTCCCTGGGGTGTAGGAGAATGAGGATTTGGGATATACAAACTTATGAGGGTTTCCACTGGTTGGTGAGACAAGAACTACAGGTTATGGGTTAAGGATGAAGAGTGAATTGTTTAAGGGGATCATGAGGGGGAACTTCACTCGGAGGGTGGTGTGAGTGTGGAAAGAGCTGCCAGCAGAAGTGATTTCAACACTTCAGAGAAATTTGGACAGGTATTGGGTGGGTGGGGTATGGAGGACTATGGTCCAGGTGCAATTCAATGGCATTATCTTGATTAATAGTTTTAACTGACAGCCTCGTTTCTGTGCTGTAGTGTTCTTTGACCTGTTCTGATACAACTTCAGTCTGCGCCAACCGATTAGTCTCAGCAGTTACAACACTCCGATGCCCCCAGCGTCATTAGGCAAGGCTATCAGAGCAGGGTTTCTCGCCGTTAGCCCTGATCCAATACAGCCTGCCGGGGATTTCCTGCGTGTGTGATCGTGGTTCCTTTCCGGGCTCTGGGAGGCAAATACTGTACTAGGAAGTCGGTAAACTTGCAAATTCGCGAAATTCAACGCCACTTGGAGCAGTTTCGTCAAACGCGCAGCTGCTGTGTTTTTTCTTCTCAGATTCAAAAATGGCAAAGAAGTTGCTGCTCGTCGACGTCGACTGTGGCGTGGACGACGCCCAGGCCATTATGATGGCTCTCGCAACCCCTCATGTACAAATCCTGGGTATAACGTGCTGTCACGGAAACACCACAATTGACAATGTGTGCAGGAACGTGCTCCGAGTGCTTAAAGTTTGCCACAGGTCAGAGGTGAGTGACGAAAAGGGATAAATTCTTCGCAGCACACGCAAAATGCTGGAGGACCTCAGTAGGCCCGGCAGCATCTATGGAATAAAGTGCAGTCGACATTTCGGGTCGAGACCCTTCGTCTTTTCGACCCGAAACGACTGCACTTTGTTTCTATAAATGCTGCCTTGCCTGCTGAGCTCCTCCAGCGTTTTGTGTGTGTTGCTTGGATTCCAGAATCTGTGGGCTTTCTCTTGATTTAGGTTCTTCGCAAAGACTTCTTTATGTGTGGATTTTACAAACTGGGGAGAAAAAAATAGCAGAGGGGTGAGAACCTTTTGGATGGCGTTTGCCCAAATTGACAGTAATTATTAAACAAAAATTCTCCGGCGTGCCATGGAGCAGAAATGATCATTGATTAATAAAGGAGTTATTTCCTTTTAAAGGAAAACAAGATGAGTCCTGGTGCTTATTTACATGTATTCAAGTATCTATTCCTCCCAGATCAGAGACACCCCCACCCCCGCACCATGTACTGATTGAAAAGACAATTAGAGGTAACATAATTTCTAAATGGTAATTGTTGTTATACCCATTTGCCATCCAGCCACTGACGTGGACACCAGGTCTGCGGGAATTTCAAAACGCTGTCAGTCGACGACAGTATTTTTGCAGCCTTGTGGCAACATCACTGCTCTCGGGTTGTAAAATATAATTCGCTGCTTCCTTTGAAGTAGGGTTAACCCTTGCGTGTCTTTTAAAAAAATAATAATTATGGGCCAGGTTTGAAGATCGAGGACCACTTATCAGCACAATTTTTGCGCGTCTTGGGCATGCGCATCTTCTGCCGTGCGCTCCTTCGCTTTCCATTTTCTTTTCTAATTAGTAACTTTTTTCTCCATAACTCTGGCTTGCTTTAAACATAATTTAGACATTATTAGAATTCCGCTTGGTATTGCCACAATTTCTTGAGTTTGGAAGAGAACCCTTAACCAGAGTTGGGTCTGCAAAGGTCAGGTACCCTGCTGTGTGGTGTGGTTTATAATAGGTGATTGATTTATTATTGTCGCATGAGCCAAGATACAGTGAGAAGCTTTGTTTGCATGCTGTAGGGACAGACCTTTCCACGCATATGTACGCTGGGGCAGTGCAAGAAGAAACAATAACAACGCAGAATTTAGTGTTACAGTCTCAGAGGAAGAGCTGTGAAGTTGGGCAAATAAGGTGCAAGGGCATTATGAGGTAGGTTGAGGGATCGAGAGTTCACCTTTATCTTATGAGGTCCATTCAAGAGTCTTAATAGTCTTTCCTGACCTTGTTCTGTTAATAATTATTTAGTCTGTTCACGTGTTCACATTTATTTAATTTTGATTACTGAGCGGGCTAGCGGAGGGAGGGTGTGCCTTGCGCCTCCTTGGTGGAGTCATATCTCCACTCCGCCACCCAAGACTTGATAGAAGTGTACAGAATGGGGAGGGGTATAGGTAGAGTAAAAATGCAAGCAGCCTTTTTTTTTTAAAAAAAACAAGGTTGAGTGAGACAATAACTAGAGGTCAGAGGTTAAGGGTGAAAAGTGAAAGGGGAACCTGGGTGGGAACTTCTTCACTTAGAAGGTGGTGTGAATGTGGATCGAGCTGCCAGCAGAAGAGGCGGATGCAGGTTTAATTGCACTATTTCAGAGAAGTTTCAATAAATAAGTGGATGGGAGGGGTGTGGAAGGCTATGGTCAATGGGACTGGGCAGAATTATAGTTTTGCACAGACTAGATGGGCCAGAGGGTCTGTTTCTGTGCTGCAGTGCTCCATGACTATCACAGTATTGCATATGCGACCATTCTGCTGATTGTTGATTGCTCATGGCTGTTTGCGCTGTTGTCCTGTAAATCGTTGGTTGCTATTGTGTTGTCTGTTGTGGTATTGCCCAGTAGTTTATGGTTGGCACTGAACCACAGTCAATTCTGGTATGTTTCACAAACTGACAATAAAGTGATTCTTACTCTGATTGTGGTTGAGGATTGCCAAAGCATTTCTTAGCCACTGATGTAACCACATAACACATAGACCCGTGAGCAGCAGCCAGGGTTGAACCCTTCCCTCTGGAGCTGACGGTGCAGAATCTGCACGTTCTTCGTGTCACTATATGTCACGGATGAGCTGACAAATGACTGAATCCAGTTGCTGTGGAATGACAGACTCTCACATAGAGGCAGAAACAGAAGTCTATGCATTGAGGACACCACCTGCCTCTGATGTCCTCCCTATACTTGCGTCCAATCACCTTAAAATTATGCATTCCAAAATTAGCCATTGCTGCCCTGGAAAAAAGGTGCTGGCTGTCTACTCTGTTATTGCCTCTTATCATGTACACCTTCATCAAGACACCTTTCATCCTTCTTCATTCCAAAGCCCTCGCTCAATCTTTCCTCAAAAGACATAATCTCTAATCCTGGCAGCATCCTAGTAAATCTCCTGTGCTCTCCCTCTAAAGCTTCCACATCCTCCCTGTAATGAGGTAATAAAAACTGAACAAAATTCTTCAAGTGTGGTCAAGCCAGAGTTTTGTTGAGCTGTAACATTAACTTTGGCTGTTGGTAGATGCCACCTCCTGTAGGTGCTCTCTTCGTTGGGGAGGGCAAAGCCCCTGATGGACTGGACTGTGTATACTGCCCTCTGCAGCCTCGTGTGAATCCTGCTGAAATTCTTGATTTTTTTTTGGAAATCTCATCAGTTTTTCTTCTGTAACTTTCATAAACTGGTCTAATTGGAGTTTGGTGACGATTGCTGGGCATTACAAACAGGAGGAGAGAGAACTTGTTTATAAGCCCTCACTCAAAGTCACTGGAAGGGCAGATACCTATTCCACCATCAGGCAATAAAACACTTTTTGTTTCTGTGTAAGTGACTCTGTACCAAGGATTTATGATAAGACCAGAAGTTCCTGGCTGGAGGGAGGCTGTTGGGAGGTTGCGATTGACCCTCAGTAAAGGACAGTCTTGATGACCTCCCGGTTAGACATCATTGTGGCTAATCAGCTGTAAGTTTCTTCTCTCATTCACACAGATCCCCGTGTACCGAGGTGCCGTTGCCCCGCTTGTTAAAGATGGGTTCACTGCGGAGCAGTACCACGGCAAGGATGGTCTGGGTGACGTTCCCGACCCAGACACTCCAGGGCTGGAGAACATACAAGCTGAGCATGCGGTGAATGCCATGATACGGATTGCAACCACGTACGCTGGCCAGGTGTGAAATTACACTTCGAGACAAGACCAAGCCATTCAGCCCCTCTACCCCATTCTGTTGAATCTCCATATCCTTTTCCACCATTCATTTAGATCAGGGGTTCCCAACCTGGGGTCCACAGACCCCTCAGTTAATGGTAAGGGTCCATGGCATAAAAGTGGTTGGGAACCACTGATTTAGAGCATGCCAAATTTGTATTTTTAATTCAATAGTTCAGTAGGTCCATTTAATATCAGAGAGATGTATGCAATATACATTCTGAAATTCTCGTTCTTTGCAGACATCCACGAAAACAGACCAAAGAATGAGTGATAGTTAAGGTGTTAGAACCATCCATTACCCCCTCCCACGAACAAGCAGCTGTAAAGCAACGACTCGCCCCCACCCACCCACATGTTCAAAAAACCATCATAGTTCACCTGACTGCTCGACCTGCCACAGACTTTCTCTCTGTCTCTAATAAAAGGGAAAAAAGATGTCCCCTTTCATAATGAGAGGGGAGACATAACAAAACAACTCACTGACTTATGGTGTTAACATTCTGTTGCAGTGCTTTTATTCCCAAGGTTTCTGCCCGGAAAATCGGCAACAATCTGTCCTCCACCAATGAGGGAGAGCGCATGATTCACAAAGTACAGAACCCCCAAAAGCTGATGTTCCGTTTTCTCCCGTGATGCCTCAGTCGGCTTAGAATCAGCCCGTCCACTGGCTGTGAAACCTTAGAACCCCCAAGGCACACTTGTCTCTAGGCTGCGTCCTCGGGATACCAGTCGTGAGCCCCTGGGAGCAGGTCCCAGCACCGCAAAGAACCGAAGTCTTGACTGTAGCCCCAGGTCAGGGTCTTCAACAGAGCCTCACCCACACTGAAAAGGAAAAGAAGAGACATTAAAGGTAGAAATTAAGCTGTTTTCATAGCTGAACATGAAGGAGCCACCACTGAGTGCCATCTCAATTCCACCTCGCCTACTAATTTTGTAGTTTCTGTTGCCCTCAATCTCTCTGTGAATGCTGGAACTCAAACACTGGGAGTATTAATAGCCTTTTTTAAGCCAACAAGTCCATTATGCATATTTTGTATACCTCTATCTGTATTGGTTTTGCTTGTTTTTATGCTAAGCTACATTTAAAAGTTTACCTCAGTCTTAAAGGGGCCTACCTCTTACTTTGAGACCATGAGCCCTAGTGCCGACTTCATAAGCCTGGGGAAACATCCTCCCCAGCTCTTCCTTGCTGAGCAATGCTCCCTCTAATTTTTAGTAGTCAGTGTGTGCAAAAATCTTATGTTGTGCAAATTTTTTTTTCTGTGACTAAAGTACGTGCGCACTGAATGCACACATGGCACAGTTTTTGTAGGTTTACAAAATATTTGACATAAAACTGCACAGAATAACAACAAAATAACATACATATTCTGTTAACTAACAGAAACATTTAGCTAAAAGATTATTTTCAATAAGTATAATTATTAATTACTACATTATTTTAGGTAACTAACTTTTTATGCGCACATTAATGTCCTTTGTGCGCTGGTTGAAAAATGTGTGTGCATGTGCACAACTTAGAAGGATCATAGCTGCTGAGCCATCTAAGAATTTTGTACTTTTCAATGAGGCCATCTCTTATTCTTCTAAACTCCAAAGAACAGCAAATAAAACAAACAGGAGGAACTCAACCGGTCAGACAGCATCTGTGGGATGAAGTGGACAATTGATGCTTTGAGTCAGGACTATTCACCAGGACAGGAAAGGAAAAGGGGAAAGAGCCAGTAATGAAAAGTGGGGGGGGGAAGAGTTTGATCAAGAGCTGGCAGGTAAGAAATTGATCTAGGTGAATTCGGGGTGGGGGTAGGTGGGTATGGTGTAATAAACTGGGAAGTGATAGGTGGAAGTGACACAGAGCTGAAAAAGGTGAAACCTGATAGAACTTTAGAGACTTTGCATGTGGACTGAAGTGTCTTGACCCAAAACATCAACATGTCCAAATGAAGAGTTTCAATTTAGATTTAGATTTTGCATGGTATTAACTGCTAATGTAGGGATCATATTTATTAAGAGCAAGATGTTAGAACGTCAAACTGCAGTTTAAGCTCCTGAGTATCAAACCAATTCTTAATGTATACCTAAATGAGAGAATGAAAATAACTGTTATATTAGACAATTTTATAAGCTTGCAGTAACATCTCATTGTCTGAACTAAACACCTATTTATTAACCTGCAGGTATCTCTTGTGGCAATTGGACCCCTGACAAATGTTGCCCTGGCTTCTAAAATGGATCCCACATTCCTATCGAAGTTAAAACATTTGTACATCATGGGGGGAAATATGGAAAGTATGCTTTACATTTTGTATACAGCATTCTATTTCACTGCGGCAGAGCTGAATCTGACCAGATGTTATCTGAAATTCATGTATTTTAGATGATAGCCACACAAGGGTATTTATTTCCTTTTAGCCTAGGCAGGTTGTTTTACAAATCACTGTAAGCTGACAGTGTAAATGGTAATCAAGCCCAACAATTTCTTTATTCTTGTGCTTATGTGAATTTGCCCAGATTCATTGGCCTTTGAAAATTATATTGGTCTTCATCGACTGAATGTCCTAATTTTGCCATGTGACAATTCTGTTTCTATATCATAAAAACAACTACTGATGCTGGGAACTTAAATTAAAAATTGAATATGCAGGAAGAATGCCCAGCTTGAGTTGTTATAGGTCACAATGAGACTTTGATAGGATGCGGATCTGGGCTGATGGATTTCAACCTGGAAAAGTGTGAAATGATTCATTTTTGAAGTTCAAATTTGGAAGAGTGTAGGGCAAGTGGCAGGATTTGTAACATAATGGAGGAACAGAGGAATCTTGGAGTCTATGTGCATAGATCTCTCGAGTTGCCGCACAAGTTGATAGGATGATTCAGAAGGGGTATGGCTTGCTGGCCTTCAGTAGTCAGGGGGTTGACTTTAAGAACCCTGAGGTAATGTTGCAGCTCTATAAAAGTTTGGTTAGACCATGCTTGGAGTATTGTGTTCAGTTCTGTTTGCCTCATTTTAGGAAGAATGTGGAAACTTTAGAGAGAGTGCAGAGGAGATTTAGCAGGATGATGGCTGGTTAAGAGGGCATGTTTTATGAGGATAAGTTGAGTGAGCTTGGGCTTTTCTCTTTGAACCGAAGAGGATGAGAGATGCCTTGATGGAGGTGTATAAGATGATAGGTTGAGTGGACTGCCAGCAACTTTCCCACAGCCTAATGTGAGAGGACATAATTTTAAGGTAACTGAAAGAAAGTATAGTGGGATATCATACAGAGAACAAGGGTGAGTGAAGTGTGATGCCAGGGATGTCAGTCGAGGTGAATACAATATGGACATGTAAGAGATTTTTTATAGGCATATGGATGACAAAACAATGTGGGGGGGGGGGGGTAGGATTAGATTGATCTTGCAGTAGGTTAAAGGATTGGCATCACATTGAGGGCTGAAGGGCCTGTACCGTGCTGTACTGTATATGTTCTACATTCAATGTTCAGTCCAAGGAGAGAGAAATAGAGTAAACTGATGACATTATATCAGAACTGGAAGAATCAGAAAAAAGTTTTAAGAGGCAGCAGAATCCAGAAAGGGCAGGCATGTGAGAGGGGGAAAAGACAGAAAAGAGGAGCAGCAGTAGGCCATTCAGCCCCTCAGTCCTACCCCATCATTCTATAGGATCATGGCTGACCTGCCCCAGGCACCAGCTATCTAAGACTTCAATTCCATGATCTTTCTAAGGTTTATCTACTTCTTTTTAAAATATCTCCACCGACTGAGTGTCAAGGAACTATTTCACAGATTTACCACCCTCCGTAAGATGAAGTTCCTGTGCACCTCAGTTTTAAATGACCAACTCCTACATATATTCCCTCATTTGACATTCTCCCATATCAGAAACATCTCAACTTCTACCCCACTTTAACATTCCCCCCTCCCCGCTTTCTACCAACAGGATCTTGAGCTACACACCCAAAGTACGGGAGGAACACAGCAAATCAGGCAAATCCATGGTGGGGTATAAACAGTTAATACTTTGGGTCAAGACCCTTTCTCAGGACTGGAAAGGAAGGGGACAGAAGCCAGAATAAGGAGGAGGAGGGGTAGAGTACAAGATGGCAGGTGACAGGTGAGACCAGGTAAGTGGGAAGGGGGGTGGTTGGGGGGCACGAAAGGCTGAAGTAAGAAGCTGGGAGGGAATAGGTTGAAGGGGTGAAAGGCTGAAAAAGGGGAAAGAATCTACTAGGACAGTGGACTATGGAAGAAAGAAAAGGAGGAGAGGAATCGGAGGAAATAGGTGGCCAAGTAAGGAGAAGAGAAAGGGTAAGGGGGCAACCAGAAAGGAAAATGAAAAAAGGGAGGGCAGTTAAATTACAGGAAGTTAGAGAAATCGATGTTCATACCATCAGGTTAATCTATTATGTTTGCAGCCACTTAAAGCTCACAGCATGCCGGCCATCAAGTCCAGGGGATCTACCAGTCTTTAGACCTGATGTTCCTAACCTGGGATCCATGGACCTCTTTGGTTAATAGTAGGGTCTGTGGCATAAGAAAGGTAGGGAACTCAAAAGGTTTATGGATAAGAAAGAGTGCAGAGGAGATTTACAAGGATGTTGCCTGGATTGGAGAGAATGCCTTATGAAAATAAATTGAATGAAATTGACCTTTTCTCCTTGGAGCGATGGATGATGAGAGGGGACTTGACAGAGGTGTATAAATAAGATGATGAGAGGCATTGATCGTATGGATAGGCGGAGGCTTTTTCCCAGGACTGAAATAGCTAACACAAGGGGCCATAGTTTTAAAGTGCTTGGAAGTAGGTACAGAGGGGATGCCAGAGGCAAGTTTTTCACACAGAGTGGTGGGTGTGTAGAATGCATTGCCAGCGAAGGTGGTAGAGGTGGATACAATAGGGTCTTTTAAGAGACTCCTGGACAGGTACATGGAACTTAGGGCTATGTGGTAGGGAAATTCTAGGCAATTTCTAGAGTAGATTACATGGTTAGCACAACATTGTGGGCTGAAAGGCCTGTAATGTGCTGTAGATTTCTATGTTCTAACTCCTGCTTAGACACATTACTTTGTCAGTACTTTCCTGTTATGATAAAGATTATTTTAAATTTCTCCTTCCCTGTTGCCCCTTGATTATCTATTATTATTAGAACTTTTTGGTGCTTCTACTATGACGACTGATCCAAAATAATGATTTAGAATGCCTGCCTTTTTTCTGTTCCCTATTATTAATTTCCCAATCCTAATGTTTACATAGAAACATAAAAAACCTACAGTACAATACAGGCCATTTGGCCCTTCAAAGTTGTGCTGAACATGTCCTTACCTTAGAAATTACTAGGCTTCCCCAGTTTACCTACTGTCTTACATTTAATATATTTGTAGAAATTCTTACTGTCTGCTTTTGCTTCTGAGTTGGGTCCTTTAGCTTCAAATTCAAAATCCGTACGACATCAGAGTTTTCACTCCCGTTGGTCATAATCAGTGCCCTGGCTGAGCTTGTCAACACAAGGTGAAATCTAAACTGAACTCGGTAACAGTAAATCTTTACACAGTGCTTGCTTCATCAAAGTACATTCAGAAATACTGAAAGATTTAAAAGATCAGAATCAGACTTTAATCTCCAAGTATCTGTGCACATACAAGGAATTTACTTCCGGCAGATGTTGTTTCTCTGCTCATAACAATAAAATGATAAATATAAATGAAAATATAGATTATACATACAGGTAGTGCAATCCAAGTAATAGTTAGCCGACAGTTAACCGGCAGTTAACTGTTCAGCAAAGTGACCGCAGTAGGGAAAAAACTTCTCCAGTGCTTATTAGTCTTAGTCTGGAGGGATCTGAAGCGCCTACCAGACGGAAGCAGTTCAAACAGTCTGTGCGCAGGATGGAAGGAGTCCTTTATGATGTTCCCCGCCCTCTTCTTCAACCTGGAAGAGTCCAGGTCCACAATAGAGGGCAGGGAGGCTCCAATGATGCGCTCGCTTTATTTGTCGTTTGTACGTGGAGCTAGCGGTTAGCGTGGTGCTATTTAGCATGTAAGATCGTGGTTCAATTCTCACCACTGTCTAAAAGGAGTTTGTATGCTCTCCCTGTTTCCTTGGGAGGTTTAGGCTTGCTGTCACAGTCCAAAGGCTTATGGTAAGGGTTAATAAGTTGTGGGCAGGTTTTGTTGATGGTGGAATGTTGTGAATGCTGTGAGCATTATCTTCGTTGATTCGATTTGATGCAAATGACGCATTTCTCTATGTTTTGATGTCCATGTGACAAAGCTAATCTTTAAGAAGTATTTCCGTCAAAACATACAGTGAAGCCCATTGTTTGCATCAGATCAGCGAGGATTGCGCTGAGCAGCCCACTGAGACTGTGAGGGTATTCTTCTAAGCGTTTAAAGCAAAGCCACATCTGAATTGAGGAGGTGATCTATATTTTCCAGTAAGTGATAAAGATATACTTCCACCAGACTGCTAAAGGTGTTTGGGTTAAAGGATCTTTAAAGATGTGATGGATTGAATTTCTTTTTCAGGCAGAGGGAATGCGACAATGTGTGCTGAATTTAACTTTGCGGCTGATCCCGAAGCAGCTTATACCGTCTTGAATCATTTTATGTGCCCCACCCACATCATCACTTGGGAATATTGCCTTCACCATCCTCTGCCTTGGGTAAGCCATTGAAAATGTGCCCAAACAAAAACAAAATGGGAGCAAACACACACTGGGTTTAAACACTGGGTTCAATCCTTTTCTACCATTCAGTATAACTTGCTTATTACCCACCTTTTCCTCTTATCCCTTGATACTTTTGATTAACAATGACTATCAATCTCAGATTTGAAGTTAACCCAAAATAAAAGCCAAAAATGCTGGAAACACTCCGCATCAGTTGAAAGAGAAAGAGTTAATATTTCAGTTCTAAGATCTTTTGTCAGGACTAGGAAAGCTAAAACAAGTTATTTTTCAGTAGTAGAGTGGGAAGGAATAGGGCGGATAAAGGGAATATCTAGGGTGAAACCAAATTGGTTGAAGTGGTATTTAGAGAGAGTTGATTTTTTTTTCCTGTGTTATTGTTGCCATTAGCTGGACTGTGGGACCTGACCAGCAGACCATCTAATAAAGAGAGAAAAATTGAGCTAAAATAGTCAGTTCTGAATCAGACAGAAAGAAATTAGAATTACCTGTAGTTAATAATAGGCATCCATTAGTCTTGTGAGACCATGGTTTTGCACCTTGGAAGGTTTCCGGGGCGCAGGCCTGGGCAGGGTTGTATGGGAGACGGGCAGTTGCCCAAGCTGCAAGCCTTCCCTTCTCCACGTCACCGATGTTGTCCAAGGGAAGGGCACTAGGACCCAAGCAGCTTGGCACCGGTGTTGTCGCAGAGCAATGTGTTGTTAAGTGCCTTGCTCAAGGACATAAACATGCTGCCTCAGTTGAGGCTCGAACCAGTGACCTTCAGATTACTAATCCAATACCTTATCCACTAGGCCATGTGCCAACAACCAGTAGTTGGAGATGTTAATATTGAGTCTGGAAGGCTGCGAGATGCCCTACCAGAAAATGAGGTATTGTTCCTTGGGTTTGCATTGAGTCCTGAAGAAAAGTCTAGGCCTGAAATGTCGACTGCTTGTTCGGTTCCATGGTGCTTCCAGCATTTTGTGTGTGTTGCTTTGGGCTTTGACGTGATGGAGTACAAAACCATGATATAGATAGGTCAGAGTGGGAGGGGAATATAGAAGTAGCAGGCAGTCAGAAGCTCAGGGTCGATATTGCAATCTAAATTACCAATTAACCTGGCACATAAATATAACATGACCAGTATTAGTTAATTGTCAATTTTAATAAATTAAATCAACCCAATGAGGTGCACAATGGATGATCTATCTGAGATCCTAATTCAGTTCCTAATTAATCCTAATTAATGAAACATGACTAAGCTAACTGGACACAGCAAAGGCTGAGGCTCCTTGTGTTTTAGCCTACAAATTTCCAGCATATAAAAATATTTACTTTCTTCAGATCTGAAGGACTTGGCTCTAGTTTTTAGTTCTAAACTGACAACTGTTGAAACCCAAACTCCATTGCAATGAAAAGGTTATAGATGCACAAATAATACACACAAAATACTGGAGGAACTCCACAGGCCAGGCAGCATCTGTGGAAAAGAATACAGTCGACATTTCAGGCCGAGACCTTTCATCAGGACTGGAAGAAAGAGTCGAGAAGTCAGAGTGTGTAAGTGGGGCATGGGAGAGGAAGCACAAGGTGGTAGGTGATAGGTGAAACTGGGAGAGGGGGAGGGGTGAAGTAAAGAGCTGAGAAGTTAATTGGTGGAAGAGATAAAGAGCAGGAGAAAGAGGAATCTGATAGAGGACAGAAGGCCATGGTAGAAAGGGAGGGGGGACGACCACCAGAGGGAGATGATACACAACAAAGGAGATAAGATGAAAGAAGAAAACAGGAATTGGGGAATGGTGGAAGGGGGAGGGGGTTCGATTACTAAAATTTCAAGAAATCAATGTTCATGCCATCAGGTTGGAGGCTACCCAGATGGAATATAAGGTATTGCTCCTCCAACAAGTGCCACATCTGTCCTTGCGCCTCCTCCTTCACTACCATTCAGGGACCCAAACAGTCAGTGAGGCGACACTTCATCTGTGAGTCCGTTGGTGTCATCAGTGCTCCTGGTGTGGCCTATACCATAAGATCATAAGATATAGGAGCAGAAGTAGGCCATTCAGCCCATCCAATCTGCTCTGCCATTCAATCATGGGCTGATCCAATTCTTCCAGTAATCTCCACTCCCCTGCTTTCACCCATTCCCTTTGATGCCCTGGTTATTCAAGAAACTATCTATCTTTGCCTTAAATTCACCCAATGACTTAGCCTCCACAGCCGCTCGTGGCAACAAATTCCACAGATTTACCACCCTCTGATGAAAGTAATTTCTCCGCATCTCTGCTCTAAACGGACGTCCTTCAATCCTGAAGTCGTGCCCTCTTGTTCTAGACTCCTGTATGTCGGTGAGACCCGATATAGTTTGGGAGACCACTTCACAGAGCACCTACTCCCAAAAATAGTGGGATCTCCCGTTGGTCACCCACTTCAATCCCACTTCCCATTCCCATTCCCATTCCAGTATGTTATTCCATGGCCTCCTCTATTGTCGTGATGAGGCCATACTCAGGTTTGAGGAGCAACACCTTATAGACAGTCTGGGTAGCCTCCAACCTGATGGCATGAACATTCATTTCCCAAATTTCTGGTTACTCTTGCCCCTCTTGGTGATCCTGTGGGTTGGAGCATCCACATGAGGTGGTAATGCAGCCAGCCAGAGCTCTCTCCACAGTGCAGCTGTGAGAGTCTTTGGTGACGTACCAAATCTTCTGTGGCTGCAAATGGGACCCCTGGTTGCATGTTACATCTGCGGTGTTCATGTCAGGGATTGAGGTGCCTGGGACGAGACTCAGTGGAATTCAGAAAGAATGAGAAGGGGATCTTGTAGAAACATTTATAATTATGAAAGGGGTTGAGACCACGGAGGCAGGAAATTGGCCAGAGATTTGGAGGCAGGAAATTGGCCAGAGATTTGGAGGCAGGAAACAGCCTCGAGATTTGGAGGGTGTTTAGGACGGAAATGAGGAGAAGCTGTTCTTCCCAGAGAGTAGTGGATCTGGAATCCCTGCCCAAGAAAGGAGTAGAGGTTACCTCATCAAGTATATTTAAGACAGAGTTAAATATATTTTTACATAGTAGGGGAATTAAGGGTTGTGGGGGGGGGGGGGGAAGCATGTAGATGGAGCTGAGTCCTAGGCTAGAACAGCCATGATTGTATTGAATGGCAGAGCAGGCTCAATGGGCCAGATAATCTACTCCTGATTCTACGTTTGATGTTATTTGCCACCTTGGCAAATGGACTGTATGCATTCATCTTATTTATGCCCTAACATCCTGCCCATTAGTATGTCTGTATTTTCCAAACCATTAGTGTTTTTTTTCTTTTTCACATTTGCACATTCATCTCATCACTTAAAGAAAGATTTCAACACATTGCAGTGTCCTGTGTGTTTATAAAAAAAAAACTGTGACACCTTATTTTTGGGTTTTGGTTCCCATTGAACGATTGGGGTGGAACGATAGTTTTCTCTGTTGATTGCCAGGCATTTTTTCAGGAGTGGGTAAATCAAGGCACGGAGAAGGCTTCCTTCCTGAAGAAGATAACGGCACACTGTGAAAAATTTGCCAAGGCCAAGCAGGAAGAGGGACTGTTATATATTTCACCTGGCTTTATCACCTGTGATTGTTTTGCAATGGCTACAGCGATAGATGAGAGTGTTGTTACTGAACACACCGAGGTTGGAGTGAGTGTGGAGTTACAGGGGTCACTGACCAGAGGGATGATGGTCCTGGATAAACAAAACATAATGAGAAAACAAAATCGAGCTTTCATTGCAACAAAATGTGATATGGAGAAGATTAAGCAGCTTATAATGTCTGCTACAAAATGAGCATCCTTTAAAAGCAACATTAGCAACGTAGTCTCTTACTGACTTAGCAAAGTGCTTACTTCTCTGCCATTGGCTTTCTTGTTTCCTCCTGAATGGACTGGGAAGTCTCAATCCACCTCAATTTCTTTGTAACCCGTCCAAGTTGTTTCTCCTCCCCCATTGACTGTTGCGCCACCACCAAATTTGACTCTGTCCTTGCTTAGAATTCTAGTCAGGTTCTAACGTTCAAAGTATATTTTATTATCAGAATTTTGTTATCATAGAAAAGCACAGCACAGAAGCAGGCCCTTTGGCCTATCTAGTACATGTCAAAAGTACATTTAGAATGCAAAGTAACATCTTTGAAAAATCCTCCAACATCCTCTTCCAGATGACTCTCCCCAGCCCTGAAACCCCTTATCACACTCAATTAACACCAGTCAGCAGGGCCAGGCATGTCAGTCGGGTACCTTACTCCAAGTGTCTATCTCAGAAAGAGATTGCTGAGGAAACAAAGCAGAAGATTCAAAGGTGCCTTCAAAGCTTTCTTGTTAACTTTCCAAATAACTTCTAGTGCAGCTGTTCCAACCACTGCACCATAGCACCGGAGATCCAGCTTCATTCCTGACCTTGAGGGCTGTCTGGGTGAGGTTTGCATGTTTGGCCCTCTGACCGTGTGGCCTTTCTTCCACATCCCAAAGTTGTGTGGGCTAGTGGTTTAAACTTGCATACTGTAAACTTCCACTAGTATGCTGGAGAGTGTAGCAGTTAGAACAGTACCTATGATTGTTCCGGAGTTCAATTCCTGCTGCTGTCTGTAAGGAGTTTGCACAAGCTCTCCTTGACCCTGTGGATTTCCTCCGCAAGCTCTGGTTTCCTCCCACGTTCCAAGGTGAACTGGCTGGGCCTAGTAAATTGTGGGGATGCTACATTGGTGCCAGGAGCATGGAGACAATAGCTGGCTGCCCCAGCAGAATTCATGAACTATGCTGGTTGCTGACACAAACTGCCTTTTCTTACTGTATATTTCGATGCTTTGATGAACATGTAATAAATGAATCTTAACTAATCTTTACGCTTGAGTGGTGCAATCCAGGTGGTTTATGAGAGAACAGAAAAAAACCATGAAATTAGGGTAGGAGTAGAGAGAATGGGCGATTGATGGTCAGCACAGGCCCAATGGAGAAAGTAGCCTGATTCCACACTAGGTGTGCAGAGAAACAAAGGGACCTGGGAGTACATAAACATCGTTCCTTGAAAGGGCCATCACAGGCAGAGAGAGCTCTCGGCACATTTAGCCTTCATACATCAGGGCACTAGGTGCAAGAGTTGTTATATTGAAGTTGTATAAGACACTGCTGAGGCTGAACTTGGAATATTGTACACAGCTCTGGTCACCTGTCGACAAAAGACATGTTGATAAGTTTGAAAGAATGCAGAGAAAATATTACAAGGATGTTGCAGGGACTTCAGGATCCGAGTTATTGGGCAAACGTAAATAGGTTGGAACCTTATTCCCTGGAGTGCAGGAGAAGGACAGGAGATCTTATAGAGGTATACAAAATTGAGGGGTATAGATAGGGTGAGTGTAAAGAGGGTTTCTTCTTTTTTGTTAACTAGCAGGAATGCTAATTTACTGATAACGAGAATGGTATTCCTTTGTAAACCAAATGGGGATTAATGTTCTTTCTTCTGAGTCCGTAAGCTTTTGTTGACGGGCTTTTGGGCAGATCGGCGCGAGGGGGTCGAGAGAGAGGACGCAATGCTCTAAGCTGGGCGAGGATCGGACCCCAAGCGGGGGTCCGAGGCCGGGAGATTCTCCGAGGGGGGGGGGGATGAAGCTAGATGTGCTTGGTTGACCACTCGGAGGGTCCTGAGCTGCGAGTCGAGGAGTTCGGAGGGGATCGAATGGTGGCCGGAAGACTTCAGTAATTGAGCTCCAACGGCTGTGCATGAAGTGGTTTGGACTTTGATAAGTTTGGCACCTTTTCTTTAATTTTCTCTTCATATATGCAGTATCGTTATTAATCACTTAGTTATAGTAACCTTTATAAATTGTACTCATTTAATCGCATATGGTGTACTGTCTGTTTTTGGGCGAGGCGGGGACATCACACAGCATCCACACCAGCTGATTACCCAGTTTGGCGGGGCCGAAGGCTGCTCCCCCTAGATGAGAACGAGCTGAGCGAGCCTGAGGCGACCCAGGGGGTTACACGAGTTATTGGGCAAACGTAAATAGGTTGGAACCTTATTCCCTGGAGTGCAGGAGAAGGACAGGAGATCTTATAGAGGTATACAAAATTGAGGGGTATAGATAGGGTGAATGCTTGCAGGCTTTTCCTCCTAGACTAGATCTGGATCTAGAGATCATAGGTTAAGGTTGAAAGGTAAAATATTTAAGGGCAATCAGAAGGAGAACTTCTTCACTCTGAGTGGTGTGAGTGTGGAATGAGCTGCCAATGGAAGTGGTAGATGCAAGTTCAAGTGTAATATCAAAGAGAAGTTTGGATAGGAACATAGTTGGGAGGAGTATGGTGAGTAATGATCTACGAATGGGTAGACAGGACCAGGCTGGCATGGACTAGATGGACTGAAGGGCCTCTGTGCTGAGGTGCTCTATGACTCTACTTTGTTTTCATGCAAATTAGAACTTTAGCATCTGATTATATTAGATGAGGAAGCACATAGTGGGAAAATAAGTACAGAGCCACACTTTGAATTGGAAGGAGCTTCAAGACCTGGATCTCTCTACCTCCCTCTGCAACTGAAAACTCGGTGTCTTCATCAGCAGACCTCAGGTCAGTGAGGATTGGTAACGACATCTCTTTGCTGATCATCAATACATGTCAGCTCAGGACTGCATATCTATCTCCCTGCTGTGCTCTCTATGGACAATCAACTGTGGCTAAACACAGCTCCAATGCATCCTCAAATGCACTGATGACACTGCTGCTGGATGAATCGCAGGTGGTGGTCAGTCAGCTTTCTGGAGCAAGATAAGGCCCTTGGTTGAGTGGTGCCTCAATTGCAACTTCTTGCTCAACATCAACACAACAATTATCTCTTTAATTTACCTTTCAAAGGAGAGACAGTGTGAACATACACTAGTCTGCACTGGGGGAAATCAGCAGTGGAGAGTGTCATTAGCTTTAAATTCCTGGTCATAAACACATTGGATGCCCTGTTATGGGCTCAGCACATAGATACAATCATAAGGAAAGTTCACCAGCATCTTCACTTTTTTTATATATATATAAAGTTCAGGAGATTTGGCTTGTCACCAAACTCTCTATAAGTGTACTATTAAAAGTATCCTGACTGTTTGCATCTTGGTCTGGTATGGTGATTCAAATGCACAGGAATGTGAGAATCTGCAAAGAGTAATGGGCTCTGCCTATTACATTGGGCACAACCCTTCTCACTTGGTAGTATCTACAGAAGGCACTTCCTCAAGAAGGCAATGTCCACCAGCCAGGCTATGCCACCTTTTCACATTTACCATTGGGCAAGAGGTACAGAGCCTGAAGTGTCTCACCAGCTGGTTCAAGAATAGCTACTTAAACCACTCAGTTCTTCCAAAACTGGCCAAATGTTAATCACTGCAGTTTAGCAACATGGTGACCATTTTGCACTAGTACGTTCTTTCTTCTAAAATTGTGCATACTTTATGTTTTGGTGTTTGCTGCTTATAAGATGCCATGTTCCTGTGATGCTGCTGCAAGTTTTTCATCGCGCCTGAGCGAGCATTTACTTGTACATATGGCAAGAAACTTTGTCTTTGACTTAGAACCCTACCCACCCCTCCTACTCAATTTCTACTCCAATAGCACCCGGCAAACATCTGTTCTTGCAGTCATTTGAACCAATTAGACTCAATGAAGCCACTCACAGCTGGATGAAAATATTTGAAGCAGTTTAATACCACATTACTTAAATTTTTATTGATTGCCGAAGTACATGTGTGCCAGATACAATATGAATTCAGCAGTTCCAGTGACAGCAAAGCCCATTTTTTATGAAGCTATAGTTTTTCCTATGCCAGAATAAATGCAGGTTATTTCCCACAGCAATATTGGTTTTGTTGTGGAAATTTAATGGCATGACATTTCAAAAAGAAACCATCACTTTGAAATGGAAACATACCCGGAGCCAATTAAATAGCATAAGATGTACAAAGTTAAACCAAGTTGTTTGCAAGTGGCACTAAAACATGATGATACCATACGCAGTGAAAAAAGATAAAAAAAATTACTTGTAATATGGTAATAACGACTGGATCAGCTGGATTTGTAGGGTGTGAAATGGTAAATGGCCTTCAGTTTAATAAGTGCAATGTATAACATTTTGAGAAGACAAATCATGGTGTAATTTTCACCGTGAACATTGGGGTTCTGCGGAGTGTTGTAGAACAGAGCGACCTATGACTATAAGTAGTCCTACCTACTACTAACTACTAAGACTACAAGTGCTTTGTTCCCTGAAAGTGGCAGAACATGTAGACGGTGCTGACGCAGGTAACCTTCATTGGTTAAACACTGAGTATAGGAGTTGGGAGGTTATATTGCAGTTGAGTAAGACATTGGTGAGGCCGCATCTGGAGTTTTGTGCACAGTTTTGGTTACCCTGTTATAGGAAAGATGTCATCAAGCTGGAAAGAGTGCAGAGAAAATTTACAAGAATTGAGGCCCTGAGTTACAGCTGTTGAACAAGCTAGGACTTTATTCTTTGGAATGGAGGAGACTCCATAGTTTATAAAATCATGAAGGATGATAAATAAGGTGAATGTTCAGAGGGTAAGATTTAAAAGGAAATCAAAGGGCAACTTCTTCACACAAGGTGATTTGTGGATGGAATAAGGATGTGGTAGAGGCAGGTACAATTTAAAGGACATTTGGATAGGTACAGTGATTTAGAGGAGGGTTTCCCAACCATTTTTATGCCATGGGTTCCCACCATTATCAGAGTGGGTACATGGATGCCAGGTTAGGATCCCTGGTCTTTTCACCCCCATTCTCCTCCCTTTTCCGTGTAATCTTAGACACCTTTACTAATCAAGGGCCTATCAAGCTCTGCTTTAAATATCTCTACCCAATAGATGAATTCCACAGATTCACCACCCTCTGGCTAAAGAAATTCCTCCTCATCTCTGTTCTAAAGGGACGCCTCTCTATTCTGAGGCTGTATCCTTTGGTTGAAGACTCTGCCGCTAATGGAAACATCGTCTCCATATCCACATGCAAATTGGACTAGCGTGAAGGGAGTCCTAGTGCAGAGCTGAAGGACCTGGCTCCTTACTATATTACTGTATGATATTACTATGATATAAAATGTCCATTAATATTTCAGCAAGGAGGGAAGGAGAGTGTTTCAGTGAAGAGGACTAGGAAGGGACTTCGAGAGCGTTTGGCCTTCACTGTGCTGAGACAGGTTGCAGGGATGGTGGAGGTGGCAGAGGGAGAGAACATTGAAACTTTGGAGGTGCAGGGGAGGGAGTACACATAGGTAAAGATAGTGAAACTGAGAAGTTGACAGACCACTAACCGTAGGGAGATAACATTTGGCAGGGAGGTGCTTAACGTAATAGTGGCAGGAATCAGGATGCAAGCCAGTGTGGCACTGGAGTTGCAAACACGAGGAAATCTGCAGGTGCTGGAAATTCAAGCAACACTCACAAAATGCTGGTGGAATGCAGCAGGCCAGGCAGCATCTATAGGAAGAGGTGCAGTTGAAGTACAGTCCTGACGAAGGGTCTGGGCCCGAAACGTCGACTGTACTTCTCCCTAGAGATGCTGCCTGGCCTGCTGCTTTCCACCAGCATTTTGTGTGTGTGGCATTGGAATGGTCAACACCGGAGATAACAAAACACTAAATGAAGGTTTCAGCATCAGTTAGCAGAGCATTTGGAGGAGCCTATGGGACAAGAATGTCAACTCAATTCCATTTTCTCCACACCTTCTGTTTAACCCCCTTGGAAAAGTTCTGTACAATTATTCCCCATTTTGAGAAGATGATCAAATTTCCACAGCAGGTCCATTCAATATTTTATCTGTAGTTCACATTGTCACTAAAGCCTTTATAAACATTTTAGTTATTAGTTATTGTAAGCATAGATTGCCCACCAATTTCAGTCACACTTGTAAGGTATCATCACCTCATTAAAATTATTCATAATTTCCATTCACACTATAAGATATAGGAGCAGAGTTAGGCCATTCTATCAAGTCTGCTCTGCCATTTCATTATGACTGATCCAATTTTCCTCTCATCCCGAATCTCTTGCCTTTTCCCCGTATCCCTTTGTGCCCTGACCAGTCAAGAATCTATCAAATCAATCAAGAATTAAAGCTAGCATTGGCATCAAATGTAACTTGTAGCTCCGGCATTTGCTGGTATTTTGTTCTTCCATTTGGAGTGTGTTGCACCTTATTTCAGAGCGTCGGTCAGCAGCTGCTTAAACTTCTCCATATCACATTCCAGGAAGACAACAGCCTTCTTTTCAAGTTTCAGGATGTCGAGGGTATCTACAACCATCATGCCTCTGGTCAGCGATCCACTCATTTCCACACTCACCCCATAATCAGCTCTTTCCGTCACCACTGAATCATCAATGGCAGCAGCCATTGCATAGGAATCACAGGACACGAAGCCAGCCCCAAAAAACAGTTCCTTGTTGCCTTCGTCACCCTGGGTAAACTTGGCAGTATGCGCAGATATCTTCTTCATAAACCGAGCCTTTTCGGTATCTTGATTCACCCACTTTTGATAAAATTCCTGTGATTAATAAAACAGTGAATACATGAGGTGGGGGGGGGGAGAAATCTCATTGAAACCTATCAAATATTTAAAGGCCTAGACAGAGATGGTGTGGAGAGGACGGAAGCATCTTGAAACAGAGAGCACAGCCTCAGAATACAGGGACATCCATTTAGAACAGAAATGAGGAGGAATTTGTTCTGCCAAAGGGTGTTGAATCTGTGGAATTCATTGCCACAAATGGCGGTGGAGGCAAAGTAATTGGATACACATATTTAAGGTGGAGATTGATAGGTTCTTGATTAGTATGGCCATCAAAGCTTACAGGAAGAAGGTAGGAGAATGAGATTGAGAGGGATAATACAACAATGATGGAGTGTGTGGCGAACTACATATACCTGTCTGGACACTCCCCCTGCTGACTGCTCCTGTGGCTCCTCCCACAGACCCCTGTATAAAGGCGATCAAGGCCTGAACCCGGCCTCTCAGTCTCCAGGATGTAGTATGATGGTCACTCACTGTTTGTTCCTTCTTCAGTCAATAAAAGCCGATATCTCGCCTTACGTCTCAGAGTGCGTTATTGATGGTGCATCAATTTTATTGACTGGAAGTTTTAAAACATGGAAACCATTTTACGTCTGGAAAGATTGGATTTGGATCCCCAAGACCCTGAAGCAGCTCTTGCTTTTGAACTCTGGCTTGCATGCTTCCAATCATACTTGGAGGAGGTTCGTGCAACTGAACCCGTTGTTATGCACAGAATTCTCCTCTTGAGGGTCACCCCAAAAGTTTATTCATTCATCAGAGACCTGCCGACCTACGAAGGGGCACTGGACGCCCTCAAAAGACAGTACCTGCGGCCGGTAAACACTGTCTACGCAAGACGTCGCTTAGCTACCCGGCGACAGCGGCCTGGAGAATCGAGCACCGAGTTTCTCCGAGCACTACAGACACTCATCCGAGCTTGTGACTGCAAGACGCTCACGGCAGAACAGCATGCGGAGCTGCTACTACGAGACGCCTTTGTGACGGGACTGAGGTCAGTGTATGTGCGTCAGAGGTTGCTGGAAAAAGCCGATCTTACCTTACGCTCGGCGATCGAGATGGCCGACACATTGGAAGCTGCTCTGCACAGCGCTGATGCTGTCCAGCCGCGCGATTCCCCGCCGGTCCCGTGGACACCTCAGACCCCGCCGCCGCCAGTTCCTGCGAGCGAATTCGCCAATGCCGCTGCCAGTCGTGATTCCACGAGCTCCCCGAACCCGACCACGGCTGCGGCCCGTCAGAAGCCTGAGCTGTGTTATTTCTGTGGAGTCGGAAAACATCCTCGAAAACGCTGCCCGGTGCAAGAAGCAACCTGCTCCAGCTGCGGAAAGCGGGGCCATTTCGCCGAGGTCTGTAAGTCTAAACTGCGAGCGGAGTGCAGCACTGCAGGTGAGACGTGGGGACCGCCATCTTGCATGCCCAGATGTGGGCGGCCATCTTTGTCGGCGTCAGCACGCCCCGCCCCTGACCTGCCGGTGTTTACCGGGCACCAAGACGGCTCAACTCTGGCCACCATAACCCTCGACCAAAGCACCCTACACCAGCTCGCAAGGTCCATGATGGACATCCGGGTGGAGGGGCACAGGACTAGATGCCTGTTTGACATGGGCAGCACTGAGAGTTTTATTCACCCGGACACAGTGCAACGCTGTGGACTCACAACACGGCCAGTAAGTCAGAAGATCCATTTGGTTTCTGGGTCGCATTCCACAGACATCTGGGCGGGTTGTGTAGCGACATAGGTGGTGCAAGGCACAGAATATCGGAACTTTGCGCTACTGGTCATGCCTAAACTGTGCGCACCTGTGCTATTGGGGCTGGACTTCCAGAGCCATCTCGAAAGTGTGACTATGGCATATGACGGGCCCCTCCCACCACTCACTGTCAGGAATCCTCAGTTTGGTGGGACTTCTTCACATACCCCGCTACTGACCACACACACACACCGACCCACACATCCCACCCAGCACCATGCCGACAGCTGCGCTACCAACACCACTTGCAGCCTCTCCACTCTCAAGGTCCCTCCCCCACCGCTGTTCGCCAACCTGACCCCTGACTGTAAACCTGTGGCAACTAAAAGCAGGAGTTACAGCGTGGGGGACAGGGCCTTCATTCAGTCAGAGGTGCAGCGGCTGCTCAGGGAGGGGATCATTGAGCCAAGCACGAGTCCTTGGAGGGCCCAGGTGGTTGTTGTTCGGACCGGGCAGAAAGATAGGATGGTCGTGGACTATAGTCAAACCATCAATAGGTTCACGCAGCTTGACATGTACCCCCTACCCCGCATCGCGGATATGGTCAACCAGATAGCACAGTACAAGGTGTACTCGACAATAGATCTGAAATCCGCTTATCACCAGCTCCCCATCCGCCCAGAGGACCGCCCCTACACCGCCTTCGAGGCGGGCGGCAGGCTCTATCACTTCCTGCACGTCCCCTTTGGTGTCACAAATGGTGTCTCTGTCTTCCAGAGGGAAATGGACCGGATGGTGGACCAGTACCGACTGAAGGCCACATTTCCCTATCTGGATAACATCACCATCTGTGGTCACGACTGGCCGGATCACAAAGCCAACCTCCAACGATTTCTCCAAGTGGCCGAAGCTCTGAACCTTACTTATAACAGGGACAAGTGTGTGTTTGGAACCACCCGACTTGCTATCCTTGGGTATGTCGTGGAAAACGGGGTCATTGGCCCTGATCCCGACCGTATGCGCCCCCTGTTAGAACTCCCTCTTCCCACCACCCTCAAAGCCTTCAGATGGTGCCTGGGTTTTTTTTCCTATTATGCCCAATGGGTCCCCCATTATGCAGACAAGGCACGCCCCCTGGTCAAGTCCACCACTTTTCCCCTCTCTGCTGAGGCCTGCGCAGCCTTCAGCTGCATTAAAGGGGACATTGCCAAAGCTACGATGCATGCGGTGGACGAGACCATTCCCTTCCAAGTAGAGAGTGACGCCTCTGACTTCGCTCTGGCTGCTACCCTCAATCAGGCAGGCAGGCCAGTAGCATTCTTTTCTCTTACCCTTCAAGGCTCTGAAATTTGGCACTCCGCGGTGGAGGAAGAAGCCCAGGCCATAGTGGAGGCTATTAGGCACTGGAGGCACTATCTCGCCGGCAAAAGGTTCACCTTGCTGACCGACCAGCACTCGGTTGCGTTCATGTTCAGCAACCAACAGCGGGGCAAAATCAAAAATGATAAGATTTTGCACTGGAGAATAGAACTCTCCACCTACAACTTTGATATCCTGTACCAGCCTGGCAGACTCAATGAGCCCCCTGATGCCCTATCCCAGGGAATGTGTGCTAGCGCACAGCTCGACCAGCTATACGCCCTCCATGCACAACTTTGCCATCCAGGGGTCACCCGATTTTACCATTTCGTGAAAGCCCGGAACCTGCCGTACTCCCTGGAGGACATCAGGACAATGACCAGGGGCTGCCAAATCTGTGCTGAGTGCAAACCGCACTTCTACCGTCCTGACACGGTGCAACTTGTCAAGGTCACCCGCCCTTTTGAGCGACTGAGTGTTGACTTTAAGGGCCCCCTTCCCTCCACCGACCGCAATGTCTATTTTCTCAATATTATCGACGAGTACTCGCGTTTCCCTTAAGCCATTCCCTGCCCCGACACCACTACCACGTTCGTCATAAAAGCCCTGCGCCAGCTCTTCACTCTGTTCGGATATCCCTGCTATATCCACAGTGATAGAGGGTCCTCCTTTATGAGTGACGAGCTGCGCCAGTACCTGCTAGCTAGGGGCATTGCTACTAGTCGGACCACGAGTTATAATCCCCGGGGCAATGGACAAGTGGAGAGGGAGAATGCCACAGTGTGGAAGGCCACACTTTTAGCCCTTAAGTCAAAAGGGTTGCCGGTCTCTCAACGGCAGGAGGTCCTCCCTGAGGCACTCCACTTTATCCGCTCTCTGTTATGTACGTCCACCAATGCCACCCCTCATGAACACCTATTCTCTTTTCCCAGGAAGTCTGTCACTGGGACCACCCTACCAGTTTGGTTGACGTCCCCAGGGCCAGTGCTGCTCCGGAGACATGTGAGGAGCAATAAATACTCCCCGCTGGTCGAGAGGGTTCACCTTCTACATGCGAACCCCCAGTATGCCTACGTGGTCTTACCTGATGGGCAGGAGGACACGGTCTCCGTCCGCGACCTGGCGCCCGCAGGTGCAGCAGACAACTACCCTGAACACTCTCCGGTAACTATGAACCCTGTACCCGAGGTGACACCGCGCACACCAGGCCCTACACAGACGCCTCACGACACTCATATACCGGGCTTTTCGTATGCATATATACCAGGCGCCTCGCACATGCGTGAGGGATCATTGATGCCTAGTGGGCTGGAACCAGCACAACCTCCGTCTCCTGTGCAATCACCACCACCGGCATCTGTGCAATCACAGCCGGTGCTACGTAGATCACAGCGACAGATTCGACCACCTGATAGACTTAACCTGTAAGAAACTTCGCCACATGGGGACTCTTTTAAAACAAAGGGGGGGTGAATGTGGTGAACTACATATACCTGTCTGGACACGCCCCCCTGCTGACTGCTCCTGTGGCTCCTCCCACAGACCCCTGTATAAAGGCGATCAAGGCCTGAACCCGGCCTCTCAGTCTCCAGGATGTAGTATGGTGGTCACTCACTGTTTGTTCCTTCTTCCAGTCAATAAAAGCAGATATCTCGCCTTACGTCTCAGAGAGAGTTATTGATGGTGCATCAGAGTGGCAGAGGAGCTTTGAAGGGCTGAATGGCCTAATTCTTCTCCTGTGTATTAAAGTCTAACACATAGGTCTCAGTACAAGCCCAGTGCCCACGATGTTGTGCTGACATAAATAAACTATTCCATGATTGATCTAACTCTGCTCTCCTACACAGCCCATAATCCCTCCATTTTTCTTACATAGAAGTGCCTGCCTAAGAGTTTCTTAAATGTCCCTATTGTATCGGTCTCTACCATGACCCCTGGCAGTGCGACTTTGTGAAAGGTTGTGACGGTTTTAGACAAGAGAACCTCCACCCCATCTCCAGTGATCCTTAGCAGCATTTCTAACCCCAAATCCACATTGTCAGCAACAAACTAAAAAGTTTTTATTCCTTGTTGCCCATTGCAATACATCCCTCATGTTGGTAAAGCAATTCCATGTAAAGGTTCTGTTTTAATTCAAACGTTCTTCCTACAGTAATTACACACAAAATGCTGGAGGAACTCAGCAGATCAGACAGCATCTGTGGAAAGGAATAAACCATTGACTTTTTGGGCCAAGATCCTTTTGGAAAAGAAGTGAGAAGAGGCCTGAATAAGAAGGTGGAGTGGGGAGGGGAAGGAGTACAAACTAGAAGGTAATAGGTGAAACCAGGTGAGGGGGAAGTTGGGTGGGTAGGGGAGGGAAAAGGAAGTGAGAAACTGGGAAGTGATAGGTGTAAAAAGTAAAGGGCTTAAGAAGAAGGAATTTGATAGGAGAATGCATAAAATAATAAGAAGCTTAGACTGCCTGTGCCTTTTCCTCAGGGTGGCAAAAGCTAATATGAGAGGGCATAATATTAAAATGATCAGAGGAAAGCATGGTGGGGGGGGGGGGTGGTTTGGATCTAAGGAGTCGATTTTTTAAAATATACACAGAGCTGTAAATGCATGGAATGCAGTGCCAGGGCTGGTGCTAGAGGCTGATACATTAGAGACAATTAAGAGACTGTTAGATTAGCACATGGATGAAAGAAAACTGAAGAGCTACGTAAAACAGAAGGGTTATGTTGATCTTGGAGTGTGTTAAAAGGTTGGCACAACATGTAGATGTGCTCAGTGGTGGGGAGGGATTTACCAGTGATGGACTGAGCCATATCCTCTACCTTTTGTAGGATCTGTGTTCAAGGGCACTGTAGTTTCCATACCAGGCAGTCCATATACTCTCCACCAAACATCTACAGAAGTTTGTGTGGTGAACTATGTGCCTGTCGGGACACGCCCCTGCTGACTGCTCCTGTGGCTCCTCCCACAGGCCCCTGTATAAAGGAGACCTGCGGCCTGAAGATCGGCCTCAGTCTCCAGGACCTTGTATGATAGACACTCACTCCTGGTTCCTTCTTCCAGTCAATAAAAGCCGATATCTCGCCTACGTCTCAGTGTGAGTTATTGATGGTGCATCAGTTTGTCAAAGTTTTAGATGTCATACTAAATCTCGCAAACTTCTAAGGAAGTAGAGGCGCTGCAGTGCTTTCTTTATAACTGCACTTATGTGCCAGGCCCAGGACAGATTCTCTGAAATGATGACAGAGGAATTTAAAGTTGCTGACCCTGTCCACCTCTGATCCCCCAATGAGGACTGGCTCCTGGATCTCCAGTTTCCTCTTCTTGAAGTCAATAATCAGCTCCTTGCACTTGCTGACATTGAGAGAGAGGCTGCTGTTGTGACAACACTCAGCCAGATTTTCAATCTCCCTCCCAGATGCTGATTCTTCACCACCTTTGACCCAGCCAACGACAGTAATGACGTCAGCAAACTTAAATCTGGCATCGGAGCTGTGCTTAGCCAGACAGTCATAATAAATGATTATACAGTAAGTTACAATAATAAAAAATGAATAGTGCAAAAGCAGAGTAGTGAGGTAGTGTTCATGAGTTCATTGACTATTCAGAAGTCTGATGGCAGAGGGAAAGGAGCTGTTCTCAAAATGCTGACTGCGGCTCTTTAATAGCAGTAACAAAAAGAGAACATGCCCTGGATGGTGAGGATTTGTTAATGATGGATGCTGCCTTCTTGTGGAATCATCTTTTGAAGATGTCCTCAATTGTGGGAAGGCAGATACCTGACATCCTGTTCAGATTCAAGAACAATTAATTCCCTCCATTTCTTGAACCAATGAATTCAGTACTATATTTTAGAAACATAGAAACACTACAGCACAATACAGGCCCTTCGGCCCACAAAGTTGTGCCGAACATGTCCCTACCTTAGAAATTACTAGGCTTACCCACAACCCTCTATCATTCTAAGCTCCATGTACCTATCCAAAAGTCTCTTAAAAGACCCTATCGTATCCGCCTCCGCCACCATTGCCGGCAGCCCATTCCACGCACTCACCACTCCCTGCATAAAAAACTTACCCCTGACATCACCTCTGTACTTACTCCCCAGCACCTACCTGTGTCCTCTTGTGGCAACCATTTCAGCCCTGGGAAAAAGCCTCTGACTATACACACGATCAATGCCTCTCATTATCTTGTACACCTCTATCAGGTCACCTCTCATCCTCCTCCCCTCCAAGGAGAAAAGGCTGAATTCACTCAACCTATTCTCTTAAGGTATGCTCCTCAATCCAGGCAACATCCTTGTAAATCTCCTCTGTACCCTTTCCATGGCTTCCACATCCTTCCTGTACTGAGGCGACCAGAACTGAGCACAGTACTCCAAGTGGGGTCTGACCAGGGCCCTATATAGCTGCAACATTACCTCTCAGCTCCTAAATTCAATTCCACAATTGCTGATGGCCAATACACCACAGAGCCAACCTGCACAGCTGCTTTGAGTGTCCTATGGACTCGGACCCCAAGATCCATCTGATCCTCCACACTGAGTCTTACCATTAATACTATATTCTGCCATCATATTTGACCTACCAAGATGAACCACTTCACACTTATCTGGGTTGAACCCCATCTGCCACTTCTCAGCTCCATTTTGCATCCTATTAATGTCCCTTTGTAACCTCTGGCAGACCTCCACACTATCCACAACACACACACCTTTGTGTAACACTTAGCAACACTTCGGTGACCCCTTCAATCACTGCACTAAAATAAACTTTGTTTTCTGTTGTTCTAATTGAAATCTCTCTTGTAAAATTTGTAGGTAAATCATGCTTATTTCATGTTTTCTTTCTTGTGAGTATTGTTTATCTGCCGTTCAGTGCCTGTGATGCTGCTTCAAGATTTTCATTGTATTTGTGCATATGTATACCTATACACGTGACAGTAAACTTCAAAGTTCAAAGTTGAAAGGACGTTTATTATCAAAGTATGCGTACTATATTCAACCTTGAGATTCAGCCATAAAACAAAGAAACTCAATAGAATTGATAAAAAAGGTCCGTCAAACACCCAATGTGCAAAAAAATTGTGCAAACAATAACAGTAACCACATAACATTCTGAAATAAATGTTTGATTTGTGTTTCAAGAAGATCCCATTGGTCTGTAAGTTAGAACCTCTAGAGTTGAGGGTAATATAATGGCAGTGATAAGAAAGGAGGAATACACAGATCTTTCACAGGTTTTGAACCAGCATGGACAACTTCACTGGCCTTCACTGCTGAACTGACTCCACAAACTACAAGAATTCCACAACTCATGTTCTCAGTATTATTTATTTACTTTATTTTTTGCACAATTTGTCTTCTATAGCACATTGGTTGTTGATCAGTCGTTGCTTTTCATAAATTCTACTGTATTTATTTTCCTGTAAAATGCCTGCAAGAAGAATCTCAAGGTAGTATATGATAACATATACAGTACATACTTTGAAAATGAACTTACTTTGGACTTTGAATCAGTATCTTTGTCTCTGAGGACATAACCATTCATCTACCCTACTGTGAATGCTAGGGCAGTTTTGAGCTTGCAGCGACACAACTTACCCAGGGCAGGCGATGGCGAAGGCTGTATTCCAAGGTTGCAATGTGAGTGGGACAGGTAAAGTGGCTGAGGACAATGGCAGCTGCTTCTGGGTCTGTGACAAAGTTGAACTCGCCACAGACTCTTACATTCCCTCTGGCTGAGAATCAAACCACAGTGTTAATCCTTGAGTAAAACGTTGAAATGACACACAATAATATAGCTGTCTCGCTTCTGTTACATGGCATCTAGGAATCTTTTCGGAAGATCTGATAATATCACATGGCTCAAGAAATGGCTTTAACTCTTTTGCACCCCCACCCTTTCTTCGCATGTCCCAACAGGACTTGTGGTGATGGGACGAACTGAGAACAGCCCTGTCCCTCCCCAAACAGTCACTCCTAAGATTCATTGCACTGCCACAGGATGTAATTGTGATTCGATTGTCAGGGTTGTTAAGAAAGTGTATTAAATTGATAAGGTGGTTAAGGTGTATGGTGTGCTAGCCTTCATTAATCAGGGGATTGAATTTAAGGGCCATGTGATACTGTTGCAACTCCACATTAGATCACACTTGGCACATTGTGTTCAGTTCTGGTCACCTCATTAAAAGAAGGATGTGGAAGCTTTAGAGAGGATGCAGAGGAGATTTATTAGGATGTTGCCTGGATTAGAGAACGTATCTTAGGAAGATGGGTTGAATGAGCTGGGCTTTTCTCTGGGGAGTGAAGAGTGAGAGGTGACTTGATAGAAGTGCAGAAATTATTGATTCTCAACTCGATGTACCTTCAGACCAAACTTTACCCATCTAGTGCATGCTGGGCCAGACTGCCTGCCTCATTTTCATACAAGTGTAACAAGGTGACCGTTGAATATAATTTTTTATTGTTAAGGTGCACTTATGCATTCCCTGGTAATGCCAAAATAGCTGCCCGTGCCTTTAAGAAAAAATGGTGATGTTATTATGCATATGTGGAGTAGAATGAAGAGTTACAATGTTCTAGAATGATGTAGAATACTAGCCGTATGGTGAGGAAAGGTGAATAATATTTGATAATATCCATGTAAATAATATATGATTTTAATTTTCACTGTAGAGGAGTAGAGAACAAAAGGAAAGTCTTGGGATAGATGGAAGATAGGAGACAATAAATGACCAAATGTGGTTCAGCCTGATATCACTTAATTCTAGAGCAGTTGATTAAGTCAGTGAACCCTCAGACAGTGTGGCTACACGACATACCTTCCATGTTACCCCCCATGATGTACAAACTCTTCAGCTTTGAAGGAAAAGTGGGATCCATTTTGGCAGCCAGGGCAACGTTGGTTAGGGGTCCAACAGCAACAAGACTGACCTACAAGAAGAAGGGAAGGGGCTTAGAATTATAAGGAGGGAAATGGGTATTGCTTAGGTTATTTGAATTATGAATACGTATCTAATTTTCCATTAGAATTTAAAACTACTACCATAATCATAGACATTTCCAACTTACTGCCATATAAACGTCACTGTTAGTTTGATACAACTTAATCTTTACAACCACCACTTTTTAATAGAGATAACTCTTATTGTAAAACAATCTATGAACAAAAAACTAAAGAACTGTCGTGAAGTAGACACATTCACATATTCTTGTTCAAAGTGAATTTTATGAAGTTTTCAATAGCCTAGGCTTCTCACCTCCAGCGAAATTTATGAAGGTTTTCTCTTGGTGATTTGGGTACAATGGATTTAAAATGTTTCCAGCCAAAGCTTCACCATGAAGAAATACACCCAGTCACTTGCTTCTCTCTTCCGATAGTCTGCCAGAACCCTCTGCCTTTCATTCCAAAGTGACAGTCATTCAGTACCAGCCTTTCAGCCTACCCAGTCCTTACTAATCATTAGGCACCCATTTACACTAACCTCATTTTATTCTCTCCTCACTCTTGTTAATCCTCTCAGATGCTATCACTCAGCCACCAATTAACTCACTAGCCTGCATTTCTTTGGAACATGGAAGGAAATGCAATTGTGGAGGAGCATGCAAACTTCACACAGAAAACACCAGAGGTTAGGATCAAGTCTGAATGACTGAGGCTTGAGACAGCAGCTTCGTACCATCCCAATCACAGCCTTACCCTGATGTTAAAGACGCGGTAGCCATATCTGAGTCAGAAACAAGTCATTGAACTGAATATCAATTACCACAGAATAAGATTTGCTTTAATAAAAATCGTCAAATCTCACCTGACCGGGATGTTCGTTAGCTATCCGTATCATGGCATTCACCGCGTGTTCAGACTTTATGTGTTCCACGCCTGGAGCGTCGGGGTCCGGAACATCACCCATACCATCCTGCCCATGGTAAGCTGCATCATAATGGGCTACACCCAGGAGAGAGGTGGCTGACCCACGGTAGACGGGAATCTGTGTACACATGGGCAACCGTTCAGAAATATTTGTGTATCCTCATTAACAATAATGGAAGTACAACAAAGACTATGTACATCAAATGTATATACTGTATAGGCCCCCTCATGTGGCTTTCTATGCCAGTGGTCAGACCAGCGCAAAAAAGATGTGGCAATTAAGTCCATAAGCCTGAAGAAGAATTAGCCATTCGGCTCTTCAAGTTTGCTCTGATATTCGGTCATGGTTGATTTAACTCAGTCCAAAGCCCCTGCCTTCTCTCCTTCGATGCCCTTACTAATAAAGAGCCTATCAACCTCTGCTTTAAAATGAATTGGCCTCCGTAGTCACCTGTGGCAATGACTTACACAGATTCACCACCCTCATCTCTGTTCTATGGGGGCATCCTTACATTCTGTGCCCCTGATCCTACACTCTCCCAGGTTTGGAAACATTCTCTCAACATCCGCTCTATCTGGGTCTTTCAATATTTGATAGGTTTCAATGAGATAGGTTTCTCAACTCCAGTGAGTACTAGCTGAGGGCCATCAAACGCTTCTCATACATTAACCTTTTAATTCCCCAGATAATTTTCATGGACCTCCTCTGGCTGTCTCCTGTGCCAGCACATCCTTTCTTAGATAATGGGTCCAAAACTCACAGTGCTCTAGTGTAGTCTGACCAATGCCTTATAAATCTCAACTTTACATCCTTGCTTTTATATCGTAGTCCTTTCAATATGAATGCTGACATTGCATTTGCTTTCCAGCCTGCCAATTAGCCTTTAGGGAATCCTGCATGAAGACTCTCAAGTCCATTTGCATCTATGATTTCTGAATTTGCAACCCATTTAGAAAACAGTCTACACCTTTATTCAAAAAAAATAAAAACACAGAATGCTGGCAGAACTCAGCAGGCCAGACAGCATCTATGGGAGGAGGTAGTGACAACATTTCAGGCCAAAACCCTTCATCAGGAGTGAAGTAACATGGGATGGTCGAGTGGGGATAAGAAGTGGGGGGGAGGGATAAAGTAGAGAGCTGGGAAGTGATAGGCTGGAGGGAAATGGGCTGGGGGGAAGGTGGAGAATTATGGGAAATAAAAGAGAAAGAAAGGTAGGGCTGGGGGGAGAGATTATAGTGAGGGGGGAGAAAGAGAGAACGAGAACCAGACTAAAGTTATAGATAGGGATGGGGTGGGGGGGGGGCAGGGGTATCAATGGAGGTCTGTGAGTTGGATGTTCATGCCGGCAGGTAGGAGGCTACCTGGGCGGGAGATAAGGTATTGCTCCATCGACCTGCGCGTGACCTCATCTTGACGGTAGAGGAGGCTATGGACAGACATGTCGGAGTGGGAGTGATCTGTGGAATTGAAGTGTGTGGCCACAAGGAGATCCCGCCACTGCTGGAGGACTGAGCGCCGGTGTTCAGCGGAACGGTCTCCCAGTCTACGGCAGGTCTCCCCAATGTATAAATGGCCACATCGGGAGCACCGGATACAGTATGTCACCCCAGCTGACTTGCAGGTGAACTGGTGCCTCACCTGAAAGGACTGTCGGGGGCCTAGGATGGTGGTGAGGGAAGAAGTGTGGGGGCAGGTGTAGCACCTTCCGTTTGCAGGGATAAATGCCTGGAGGGAGGTCGGTGGGGGGGATGAATAGACAAGGGAGTCGCGTAGGGAGTGACCTCTGCGGGAAGCCGACACCTTTATTCCTTCTGCCAAAACGCCAGGACCATACACTTCCTTATATTGTATTTCATCTGCCATTGCTTCTCCATTCTCCTAATCTGTCCAAATCCTTCCGTAGACTCCCTGCTTCTTCAACACTGCTGGCCCCTCCACCTATGTTTGTATCATCGGCAAACTTGGTCACAAAATCATCAATTCCATCATCCAGATCACTGACATATAACATGAAGAGAAGTGGTCCCAAAACCGACCTCTGTGGTACACCACTAGTCACCAGCAGCCAACCAGAAACTGAGTAAGGCTGAATTCCGAGATTCAGTATTGCTGGTATATACAAATCTACAATAAGAGCTGTAAAATGTAGTCTGATTTATTAAATCCCCAGAGGCCAATCCCTCATCACCATTCCGCAACCCTTTTGTTGAATTAACACATCAACAACGTCAGGATCTCAGCCTCCACAGCGTGAGCAACTCCAAAGCCAAAGCAGATGGGAAAGAATCTGTAAGTCTGTAACCCACTGGCTCAACTCCTTCCCCTCAGTTCCTCTGACACTCGGACATGAGCGAAGAAAATGAAGAAAACACGGGAAAACTTAATACCTTAGATGGAAATAAAGAAAAATGCAGTTATAAGAAATATAGCTTCTGTATTTATAACACCTACTTTCTTAAAAGGTTATGGAGGTTCAGCATATCACTGGTTGGTTGCATCACAACCAATCTGAATGCATAGTAATGCAAGAAGCTGCAGAGAATAGTGGACTTAAGTCCAATGGAGGGCAATGCAGGAGGGATGTGTTAGCTTGATCTTAGAGTAGTTAAAAGTTTGGATCAACATCACTGTCCAAGGGGCCTGTACTGTGCAGTAATGTTCTATGTACAGTACATCATGGGCACATCCCTCCACACCATCAGTTGTACCTACATGAGGTGCTGCCTGATGAAGGAAACTTCCGCCATCCAAGTTCCTCACCATCCAGTCCATACTATCCTCACAGACAGCAGGTATAGACACCAAGTTCAAGATCAGCTACTTCCCTTTAACTATTGGGTTTTGAACCCTAATCACCACCTCAGTATAGCAACACTGTGATCAATTTAACAACTTTGCACTAAAATGAAACTCTTTTGTCCTCATTGTTTTATTTTTGTGTTTTAAGGTTGTTATAGTGGAGGGAGAGTGGTAATAGGGACAAGCTCCCACTACTGATTAAGTGTTCCCAATAGTGTGTGCCTCAATTAGCCTCAAACAACCAAAACCAGCTCCTGGCCTTCACATGTGCTTTAACTACTCTGCCCAGTGGAACCATTTCTACTGACAAGAGAAGGGGCAAAGGTGGGTTACTGGCACTTAAAAAACAGTCACTTTGGGCAGATGGGGCTCATCAGTTATGTTTGGCAGCCCATCTAGGAGAAGGAAAACTCTGATCTCAAACCCCTGCTGCCTTGCGGCCATACCCACTCATGAGGAAGGCTTCAGGAGTAAACCTGAGGGAAAAGTCCAGTGATGGAGTCCCTAAGGCAGTCCTATATCACGTTCAATGTTGACTGGCAACTCCCGTGATGCTGCTGGTACCAAACTGTATCGGTGTTTGCGTTCATCAGATCTGTGGAGAGGGGGAGGCTGCTACGTGGACAACAGCTTGCTCTCCATATCATACCGCGTCATTCTATTTATTACAAAGACTGTAGCTAATATTGATCAATATCGCTTTGCACAATTTGTGACGAGACCTTGACCAGGATGGCTAGGACCCAAGTGCTGGAGTATCCGAGTCTAGGATCGAGACGCAGTACAAGACTGAACCGAGAGCTGGGCACTAAACTAGAAGACAATCCAAATTGAGCACCGAATGTCAGTTCGTGTGCTCATTAAATATTGAAATCCTGGAACCAACACATGGCAGCCAATTAGCAGTCAGGTCCAAAGTCTTTAAAAGGGTCATGCCAGCTATCCGTACGCCAGAAGGTTAATGTCAAAACCCCGGAAGCTGGCATGACATATCCTAACACAATAAACCAGATTACAAGCAAGAGATTGTAAAAGGTATTTGGAAGAACTATTTTAAGAGTTACAAGCTTTTTTTCTCTCTCGAAGTTGTTACTGAGCCACATCCCCCTGCCCTCTTCTCTTCCCGACATACCTCCATCTTGTCACACAGCTTCAGCACTCGCAGCACGTTCCTGCACACGTTTTCGATGCTGGTGTTTCCGTGAGTACAGGTTATTCCCAGGACTTCAACGTTCGGAGCTGCAAGAGCCATCATTATCGCCTGGGCATCATCCACCCCAACGTCAACATCCAAGATCAACAGCTTCTTTTCCAGGGGGCACACTGTGGGTCGGAGAAGTTGGAGAAAATCTGGCACAAAGTTCAACTCTAACTGTTTATCACAGGATTAAAGGATGTACTTTGTGGTGCGGTTCATATTTTAACCAGTCCTGTACACCAAGGAATATAACCATATAACAATTACAGCACGGAAACAGGCCATCTCGGCCCTTCTAATCTGTGCCGAACGCTTACTCTCACCTAATCCTACCTACCCGCACTCAGCCCATAACCCTCCATTCCTTTCCTGTCCATATACCTATCCAATTTTGCTTTAAATGACAATACCAAACCTGCCTCTACCACTTCTACTGGAAACTCATTCCACACAGCTACCACTCTCTGAGTAAAGAAATTCCCCCTCGTGTTTCCCTTAAACTTTTGCCCCCTAACTCTCATGTCCTCTTGTTGAATCTCCCCTACTCTCAATGGAAAAAGCCTATCCACATCAACTCTATCTATCTATCCCCCTCATCATTTTAAATACCTCTATCAAGGTATAAGATAAAACTAATTTTACTTATCCTTCTCTACCCTGTGCTAAACCCAAATTATTTTCTGCCCATATTGTTGAGGGCCCAGATACCAGCTGTGCTGAAATGAACAGAAATTGGAGCAAATTACATACACACCTCCAGCTGGCAGTTCCTGGGAATTGGAGCCATACAGTACCTAGCTGTATAACCTCATGTCTTTCCAGATTCCTGACCGTCCCCCCCACCTTCATCACCAAACTCCTAATTTTCTGCGACCTCCACCGATCCTCTCTTTCACTGTTAATCCGATATAAACTCCACTGAGCTTTCTCCAGCATGTCAGCCCCCAATGAGTTAGCAAGATGGAGCAGGAGGCAGGAGAGGCAAAGTAGTGTAACTGAGCAGCACGATAGCGTAGAGGTTAGCGCACTGCTTTACAGTGCGAGCTGTAAGATCACGGTTCAAATCCCACCCGCTGTCTGTAAGTAGTTTGCATGCTCTTCCCGTGACCGCAAGAGTTTTCTCTGGGTGCCGTGGTTTCCTCCCACATTCCATATGGGTTAGAGTTGGTGAGTTGTGGGCAAGCTACGTCAGCACTGGAAGCATGGCGACACTTGTGGGCGGCCGAGGACAATCCTCGCTGAAACAATCGACACATTTCACTGTATATTTCGATGTACATATGATAATAAAGATCACCGTAATATTAACTTTAATAACAAAAAGTGGATGGACATCCAGAAGCACATTTCTTTAATCCCATTCTCCAAACTGTGTGCTGAAAATATGCGAAACCCACAGCTAAAAGTGAGGGTCCATTGCTTGTGGATCATCGAGATTTAATCAAATGAAATCTTTGTTCAACTAGTCAGCTGTGCAGTTTTGCATCAACTTTTTCCCGAATTGGGGAAATCTTTTTGAAAGTGTAATCTCAAATGATAGGCCCGCCATGAATGAGTAGCAGGATTAAGTCACCTTAGGCTTGAATCTTTCCTTTATTTCCAGGAATCGCTGGTGAAATCTTTCTAAGCAGTCTTTCAAATACAATATACATGTATTGCTGTTTAAATAAAACCAAACCTGGGTGAAGTACCCCAGTGCTTATTTTAGCTACGCCCAGCTCACTGTAACTAACAGAGATAAAGTATTTGCATGTGAAACATGCAGGAGGTATTACATTAGATTTATTTGTCACACGTACATTGGAACATATAGAAAAATGCATTTTACACATCAAATCAGATTAGGGAGGATTGTTATGGATTGTTATTGTTATGTTTCACCATGTTTCCAGCCCACAACTCACTAACCCTAACTTGGAATTCATGAGGAGACCAGAGCACATGGAGGAAACTCACGCGTTCACTTACAAACTCCTGTTAGATAGTGGCAAGAATTGAACCCTGTAGCTTACTAACAATCAAAGATCTCCCTATTTTTCGTTTATTTCGGGGTACTAGACAAGGCTGTCCTCTTAGTCCATTATTATTTGATATTACTTTCGAACCCTTGGCAATTGCTATCAGAGAATCACAGAACACTTTTGGCATTAATCGTGGGACAGATATACATAAGTTATCATTATATGCAGATGATTTATTATTATTTATTTCTGATCCTGAGAATTCCATTCCTGCTGTTTTATCATTGTTGGCTCAATTTAGTGATTTTTCCGGGTATAAATTAAATCTTAATAAGAGTGAATTGTTTCCTTTAAATAGACAGGTTCCAATTTATGGAAATTTACCTTTTAAATTAGTTAATGACTCTTATTTACTTAGGGATTAAAATCACAAAGAACTATAAAGACTTATTTAAGGTTAATTTTTTACACTTAATTGATCAAATTAAATGTTTGCTTACTAAGTGGTCACCACTATCTTTATTTCTGATAGGTCGGATTAATGCTATTAAGATGGTTATTTTACCCAAGTTTTTATATATATTTCAAGCGGTGCCAATTTTTATTCCGAAATCTTGATTTTCCAGTTTCGATTTTATATATGTTGAGAGGATCGGAGTTGATGACACTGATGATTTTGTATTTTTGTGAGATATTATAAACAGCCCTTTTTTTCTATTTTTTCTTTTTCGCTTTTTTCTTCTTTGTTTTTTTTCCTTATTAGTTATTAGATTATTAGATTAGTTTTTTTCACATAATTTTCTTTTTCTTTTTTCTGTTTTTTTTTCATTTATATTATGATATACCTAGGTTTGCCTTGTTTATTTGTATATTGTATCGTCCATGATTTGGAAATACTCATTTATACTGTAATCATTGCTTATGTATTCTTTCATGTTCAGTTGAAATGTGTATGTTTGTAATCCCATTATCTATGTATCAATTTTATTTTGTTGATATTAATAACAATAATAAAAAGATTGAAAAAGAAAGAATTGAACCCTGATCTTACAGACGGTACTGTAAAGCATTGGGCTAACTGCTATGTTACCATGCCAATGTCTATGCTAAAACCCTGGAACTAAAGCCAAGATCAGGTCCCCCATGATCTCTTTGAGAGAAAGGCTGGAGTTAAGACTCCAAATGGTCTTCTTCTGTTCCTGTTTCTTGTGGCTCCCTATGCTTCCAGCGACAGGGAGATGCATATTTTTCAGTGCAATTTAACTGAGGTTGGCTCATCTTCCTTCAGTCTTTTTCATTACTAATCACCCTTGAGTGGGAAGTTCAATCACAATAGTTACTCATTTCTTTTAAACGTGTTACTCACCAGTTGGTATCATGACTTGCTGCATCATTGTCTTTTTTTAAAAATGTAAATGTGTCTCAGTTCCCAGTTTCAGGACCAGTGCCAGGTGAAGGGAAAAAGTCAATCACGTGCCCTTTCTGGATCTACAAGTCACAATTAAAGAAAGACATAGGATTGATTTGCCCAACAAGGATACCATGTAGTTGAAGTGAATCACTGGAGGAGGTAGAGTGATAAGCCACCAACCATTGACACAACATAGAAGACTATAGCACAATGAAAGCCTGGGATAGGGACATATCTGAATTGGGGCAAGACTTAGACTGGGATGCGATTTGGGATAATGCTACCGATGCTTCAAAAAACCCAAATCATTCATAAATACACTTAAAATTTTGTCATAGAGTATATCTAACACCAAGAATTAGACATCTGGAGGGACTAGTTCCTGACCCATATTGCTCATTTTGTCCCCACAGAACCATTCGCTCTTTTATACATGTTGTATGGGAATGTCCAGGGGATTTTGGTTTGTGGGGGAAGATTATCAGTACTCCTACAGAACTAACGGGGGTACATTACCAATGGACCCCACTGTACATCTTCTAAATGATGACTCCCACCTTCCCCTTACAGAAAAAAACAGGCAAAATCTGGCTGGCAGGCTTGACTGCAGCTAAGAAGATTGTAGTCCAGCATTGGAAACCTCTTCATGATAATTCAAGTACTCACTGGCTTCAAAGCTTTTTGGACATTTCTTATCTGGAATTATCATTAGCAAGAGTAAATGATGCACAACCAAACACAATCGTAATGTGGACACATTTGATATCTAACTTAAAAGATCTTCTGTTAAAATAGGAATGCTCTGTCTGTGTATGCACTACTATTCAGTTGGTTGGTGGAGTGGAGAGGGGTGGAGATGAGGGTTGGGGGGTGGCTGGGTTAAACAGTCAAAATGTAATCGGCAACTGTTTGTATTGAATGTAATTTGTTGGTGTTGCAATTAAAATTAGTGATAAAAAAAAGACTACAGCACAGTACAGGCTCTTCAGCCCACAATATTGTGCTGACATTTTAACCTACTCCAAGATCCATCTAACCCTTCCCTCCCACATTGCCCTCCATTTTTCCCTTATCCACATATGCCTATCTAAGAGCCCTTTAAATATCCCAATTGTATCAGCCTCTACCACCACCCCTGTCAGGGGTGTGTAAAATAACTTAACTTTGACACCACCCCTCCCTATACTCTCCTCCAATCACTTTAAAATTTCAATTTAGTCATTTCAGAATCAAAATCGTAATCAGAATTCGGTTTATTATAACTGACAGGTGTTGGGAAATTAGTTGTTTGCAGCAGCAGCCCAGTGCGATGCATAAAATATATTATAAATTTCAATAATAAATATATCAAAAATTAAATAGGAGGTGCAAAAATAGTGATGTAGAGTACAGGGATTCAGAAATCCGATGTTCCGAGCACATAGAGAGTGTGCCCTCAGTTTCCTGTACCTCATCTCTGATGGAAGTTGTAGCAGCAAAGCCAATCCAAAAATCAAAACAAAACAATTGCTGCTGGAATTGTTATACTTCATGATAGGCCCTCAGCTCTGATGAAATGATTGAAATGAGAATTGAATTCCTTATTTCGAGTCATAGAGTCATAGTCAGAGAATAGTACAGCAGAGAAACAGGCCCTTTAGCCCATCTAGTGCCAGCTGAACCATTTAAATTGTCTAGTAGTCCCATCAACCTGCACCAGGACCATAGCCCTCCATATCCCTACCATCCATGTACCTTTCCAAACTTATCTTCAATGTTGAGATTGAGCTTGCACGCACCACTTTTGCTGGAGGCTCGTTCCACACTCTCACAATCCTCTGAGTGAAGAAGTTTCCCCTCATGTTCCCCTTAAGTTTTTGCCTTTCACTCTTAACCCATGACTTTTGGTTGTAGTCACACCCAACCTCAGTGGAAAAAGCTAGCTTGCATTTACCTTATCTATACCCCTCATAATTTTGTAAACCTCTATAAAATCTCCTCTCGATCTTCTAAAATCCCACCCTATTCAATCTTTCCTTATAACTCAAGTTCTCCAGACCCTGCAACATCCTTGTAAATTTTTTCTGTACTCTTTCAAACTTATTTACATCTTTCCTGAAGGTAGATGACCAAAATTGCACATAACTCTCCAAATTAGGGCTCACCAAAGTCTTATACAACTTCAACGTAACATCATATCTGCTGTACTCAGTACTTCAATTTATGAAGGCCAATGTGCCAAAAGCTTTCTTTACTTCCCTATCTACCTGTGATGCCACTTTCAATGGATTATGGATCTGTATCCCCAGATCCCTTTGTTCCACCACACTCCTCGGTGCCCTACTGTGGCCCTACCGAAGTGCAAAACCTCTGCATTAAAATCCATCTGCCATTTTTCAGCCCATTCTTCCAGCTGGTTCAGATCCTGCTGCAAGCCGTGATAGCTTTCCTTCCTGTCCACTACACTCCCCAAACTTGGTGTCATCTGCAAATTTACTGATCCAGTTAAGCACAATATCATCCTGATCATTGATATAGATGAAAAACAGCAATTGACCCAGCACTGATCCCTGCAGTATGCCACTAGCCACAGGCCTCCAGTCAGAGAGGCAACCATCTACTACCCCTCTCTGGTGTTCCCCACAAAGCCAATGTCTAGTCCAATTTACTACCTCATCTTGAATGCTGAGCGACTGAACCTTCCAGACCGACTTCGCATGCAGGACCTTGTCAAATGCCTGATAAAGTCCATGTAGACAACATCCACTGCCTTGCCTTCATCCACTTTCCTGGTAACTTACTTGAAAAAAATCTAAGATTGATTAGACATGAACTGCCATGCACAGAGCCATACAAACTATCCTTAATCAGTCCCTGTCTATCCAAATACATATAGATCTGGTCCCGCAGAAAGCCTTCCCGGTACTAGTGTCAGGCTCACCAGCCTATAATTTACTGGACATGAGGAAATCTGCAGTTGCTGGAAATTCAAACAACACACACAAAATGCTGGCAGAACGCAGCAGGCCAGGCAGCATCAATAGGAGAGAGAGAGAAAATGTGGCTGGTGGGGGGAATCCCATTAGAAATGATGTAAGTTGGGGTTCAATTCTTGCCATGTGCTTATAAGGCAACCCCTTATTTCCAGGCATCAGTCTGGTGAAACCATTGAGCAACCTCAAATATATCAAGGATCAACTTTATTCTCCATCTAGAGTACATGTACATGTATTCAGAATTTGCTGTGATGCGCTGGTGCGACATGCAAATTTAAAAAAATCATTCAACAATTATAAACAATAAAGAATTATATGAAATATAAAGTTGAAGGTTAAAGTAAGGATTTGGAGTAAAAAGCACATACAGACTTAAATCCCAGCATGTATTTACAATGTAAACTCTGCTATACAAGTGGTAATAGATAGAGGGGAGTGGGGATGTCAAATTAGAATGGTTGATCAGATTAGCTGCCCGAGGGAAAAAACGTCTAAAGTGGTGTAAGGATTTTGTTTTAATAGCCCTATAGCTTTTGGAAAAGGTGGTTTGGAGGGTGGGTAGTGATCACAATGATATTTCCTGTCCATTTCTTTATCCAGGACATAAACAAAGTCCTGCAGTGATGGTAGACTGTAGCCAATGACCTGTTCTGTTGACCTGACAGATCTCTGTAGTTTTTGTTTATTGTAACATATATAAAACATTCTTCTTTAATTAAAACCAAAATTGGCTGAAATACCCCTGGTCTTACCTCACCAACACCCTGGAAAACAGCATCAAAGGTACATTTTCATCAGGGAGCCAAAAGAGAAGGGAAGCTTGCAGGGAGGTGGAACTAAGGCCAAGATCAGATGCCCTGTGATCTCAGTGATAAATACACGAAGGTTAAAATACCAAAAAGACTTCTCCTGTCCTACATCTTACCTCTCCCGATGCTTCAGGTGATTGGAGATCCATGTTTTTCAGTACACTTTAACTGGGATATATTCGCCTTCTTGGGTCTGAGGATTTTGACATATCCTGTTTTATTGTGCTTCAGGGGAGTAGCGGTTAGCATATCGCTTTACAGCGCTGGCTGTAAGATTGGGATTCAATTCCAGCAGATCTCGGTAAGGAGTTTGCACGTCCTCTCCATTACTGTGTGGCTGTCCTCTGGATATGCCAGTTCCCTCGTACGTTCCAAAAAGACCTACAATTTGGGTTCCTTAGTTGTGGGAGTGCTATGTTAGTGCCAGAAGCAGGGCGATGCTTGCTAATTGCTCATCACAATCCTTGCTGCTTTGATTTGACACAAATGGCGTATTTCACTGTACGCTTTGATGTACATGTGACAATTTGGATTTCCTGCTATTTCTTAGCTTTGAGAGAATCAAGTTCCACTGGCTTTCTGTTAAAAACAATAAATCACCAACACTGACTATAATGTCCTCTTAAACAATGATGTGTTGCCTATTGCATATTTAAATAGAACATACTCAACAGGTTATGCAGCATCTGTGGGGACAGAAAGAGAACTAACCTTTCAGTTTCCAGGACCCTTCCAGAGGCCACTTTTCCAGGTCTAATGAATGGTCATTGGCCCAAAACATCAAAATCAAAGTCAAAGTAAACTTATTATCGAAGTATGTACATACTACCATATACTATCTTGAGATTCATTTACTTGCAGGCATTTACAGGAAATATAATACAAGTTAAGAAAAACCACACATAAACAATTTTGAAAGACTGACTAAAAACTTGCAAAAGAAGACAAATTTTGCAAATTAAACAAACAAGTAAATAGATAAAATTGAAAAAAATATATTTGTAGAGTCTTTGAAAGTGAGACTGTGGGTTATGAAATCAATCTTTCAAAATTGTTTGGTGATTATGTGGTGAGTGAGTGAAGTTATCCACGCCGTTTCAGGAGCCTGATGGTTACAGGTTAGTAACTGTTTCTGAACCTCATGGTGAGGGTCCTAAGACTTCTGTACCTCTTGTCTGATGCTAGCAGTGAGAAGAGAGCACGTCCTGGGTGGTAGGGGTCTTAAATGATGGATGCTTCTCCCTGGTGGCAATGCTCCATGTAAATGTACTCAATGGTGGGGAGGACTTTGCCTGTGATAGACTGGGCTGTATCCACCATTTTCTGTAGTCTTTTCCATTCCTGGGCATTGGTGTTTCCATACCAGGTTGTGATGCAGCCAGTCTGGATATTCTCCAACATGCATCTATAGAAATTTTTCAAAGTTTTAGGTGACATGCCAAATCTATCAAATTTCTATGGGAGTTAAGGTGTTGCTGTGGGTCTTTGTGATGGTACTGATGTGCAATCCTTGGACATTGACTCTCTTTCTCCCTCCGAGGATGACCTGCTGGGGATTTGCAGAACTCTCTGCGTTAATTTCAAGTTGTCATTATTCACCTGCTATGGTGTTTTTCTTTATACGTGGGTGGGAAGGAGCTGTTATCCTGTTCTCCTGATCCAATGAAATTGGTCAGATGGGCATTTCTTGACTAACTGAGAAAGGGTCTTGGAAACAGCAGTGGCAGATGGTGATAGAACAGGATATCACAGACTATCTTAAGATGATATTAACTGTATGGCTGCCCTATAACTACTGGCTTGGTAGGGTTGAAATCTTCTTGCTTCTCAGTTGATTTAAATATCCCGAGATTTTTGTAGTGGGCTTTGTTTCTGAGGACAAATTGTCAGGACACAGGTCATTGACTGGAGTACTATGGAGAAGTGTGATAGTCATCGATTGGAGTACTGCACAGACACAGGTATTCCTGTGCAAGTCCAGTGAAGAGCTCTAAAAACCCAGTCTCCATAAAAGAGGGGTACCGCCTAGCGGAGTGGTCATTGTGGGAGCGGTCATCGATGGAGTGGTCTAAGTCAGAGTGGTAAGGCTTTGGCTCAACAGGCAGAGGCGAGGTAAGTAGGTAAGCTCATTCCTTATTTCTTATTTATTTTTTTCTTACCGAACTTTTGACAGAATAGGGGGTATGTCTACAGGGTCAGTGTTCTGTTCTGGGAGTCAGATATGGAATTTCCAGGAGTCTACACCAGGTGCATCGAGATGCAGCTCTTTAGGGACCATGTTAGGGAACTGGAGCTGCAGCTTGATGACCTTTGGCTTGTTAAGGAAAGTGAAGAGGTGATAGACAGCAGCTATACGGAGGTAGTCACCCTAAGGCTACAGGAGACAGATAAATGGGTGACTGTCAGGAAATGGATGGCAGCACATCAGACAGCGGAAAGCGTGCCTGTGGCTGTCGCTCTCAACAGTAAGTACTCCATTTTGAGTACTGTCACAATTGCATTGGAGGACTTCAATATGAAAGGGGATTGGGAAAATTCAATTTGAACTTCAGGGAGCGCGAAGCGCAGAATCAAATATCGCTGTGATGATTGAACACTCTAGTATCAATTGTTTGGTGATAATAAAGTAAAGTAAAATCAGGCTGGTGTCAGATTGCGAGAGAGGGAATTTGTTGAATGCCTAGGAGATGGATTTTTAGAACAGCTTGTGTTTGAGCCTACTCAGAACTAGAGGGCATAGCCTCAAAATTGAGGAGGAACTTTTAGAACAGAGGTAAGGAAGAATTTTTTTTAGCCAGAGTCTTGTGAATTTGTGGAATGCTCTGCCACAGACTGCGGTGGAGGCTAAGTCTGTGGGTATATTTAAGGCGGAAGTTGATAATTCCCTGATCGGGCAGGGCACCAAAGGATATGGTGAGAAGGCAGGTATGCAGAATGGGATCTGGGATTAGCCATGATGGAATGATGGAGCAGACTCGATGGCTTAGTTCTGCTTCTATGTCTGATGGTAATCAACACAATAACAATGATGGGTATAGCATCTATGCCTTGTTTAATATGTTCCCTACAAGAGCACCCAGACTGAAAGTTCTGCTCGGGCTCCTGCTTTCTCTGGTGTTCGGAAACAGTCACAATAAATAGCAACACACACAAAATGGTGGAGGAACTCAACAGGTCAGGCAGCATCTCGGAGGGAAATGAAATGTTGACTTTCCGGGCTGAGTCATTTCATCAGTGTGGTGAACTACATATACCTGTCTGGACACGCCCCCTGCTGACTGCTCCTGTGGCTCCTCCCACAAACCCCTGTATAAAGGCGATTGAGGCCTGAACCCTGCCCTCAGTCTCCAGGATGTATTGTGGTGGTAGATGGCTGCTTGTTCTTTCTTCCAGTCAATATTTTAATATAAGTCAAGCTTTTATTGAAAGCTTCTATCTCGCCTCACATCTCCAAGATCAGTTCCTCTAACATTTTGTAAGCGTTGCTCAAGATTTTCAACAGTTGCAGAATCTCCCGTGGTCACAATGAATTGGAAAGCGAACGAACTTATTCAAACGCGATACAACACACGTAAAATGCTAAAGATACTCAGCAGGACTTAATGAAGGGTCTTGGCCCAAAACGTCAGTTATTTCCTCTTTTCCATAGATGAGTTCTTCCAGCATTTTATGTGAATAAATTTATTTGGAGAAATAATCGGCAATACGGAACGATAGTTGTCCATCGAAGAACGCTGAGCAGCGAAAACTTTAAAACCGCCACTGTGTGAATCAAGATATTGCTGGTGATGGATTGACACCCAAGTTCACTAAAAAAAAAGTTGTCTAGGGGGCATCCTCACTTTAAGAAATCTTTAAATGCGTTTAATAGTTAAAGAACTTAAGAGTTAAAATGAAACAAAAACCGGAATGATGATTTAAATAAACATAGAAAACGTGGATATGAACATTGAACGAATTGGTAAAAAGGATGCCGCCCCAGTCCTGCATTGAATTTGAGTTAAAGATGAGATTGCAATGAAATACTGTACTGTTGAAAATTAAACACGGTCTGTTTCTCAGTTCCGATGGTTTGCCAAGGCAGGAAACTGCTGGATGAAATAAAAAATCTTGCTTAACGCAACAAATCAATGAAATTATCTTGAAGATTTAGAAAAATAACAGAAAGGCTCTGCAACAAGAAGCCAAATGAAGGTATACAAGTTCCAAAGATCTGTTCTGACATAATAAACCAGGCTTCGCTCTTTCTGAGTATCGACAAATCAGTTTATCAGATATCGCCCATTAAAGGTTTTGTGCGCTGATATTCTGATTCTATATCCGGAATTTAAAGCTGCGTTAATACATTAGTAACTATTTTACCGGTTGGAATATCCAGTCCGAACAGGGGAGTTCTTAAAGAACACGAAGAGAAATGTTACAGATTTTGCCTATTGGGGAGGGAGACAGCAAATGTTGCAAAAACAGAGCAAGTCCCTCGCAATGCGGCAATCCGATAGCCTCGACAGTGGAAACTGGAATAAAGGGAAAAAGAGAACCCAGGGGATTGCATAACAGGTAAGTAAAATTAAAGTATAGCAAAAACACGGAAAAATGCAATGGTAAAAAATACTTCTCTCTCCAAACACTCCAAATAATTTTAACACGTTGAGTGGTTATTCTAATGAGAAATTTAATTCTTTTCACCTGGTTAATTGTTGCTGTCCAGTCGTATCTCCTCTCTTATTGAATGCTGGCGAAGTGCGCACACAGCCCGTCGGCGTTTTCCCACTCCAGCGTCAGCAACTACATCTGTTTGTGGATGTCATGTAACTTCAGTCTTTTCGTGACAGGAAATAGCAACGGGTCGCTCCCAGAAGTGTAACTCCACCCATGAATATTTTACAAGATTTCACCCAGAGGCTACTTTCCAAAGTATCTGTATTCTTATGTAAACCGCTGAGATGAAGTTTTACAGAGTATAATTATGACCAGGCTTACAATTCGGCTTTTGATGCTCGAGTTCAAAGACTCCTGTTTAAGATTCAGATAGCAATTTTGCAAGTTCAATTGAATATAGCCACTCCTTTAGACCGTAAGATACAGGCGCAGAAGTAGGCCATTCGGCCTATCGAGTCTGCTCTGCCATTCCACCATGGGCTGATCCAATTCTTCCAGTCATCCTCCACTCCCCTACTTTCACCCCATACCCTTTGATGCCCTGGCTAATCAAGAACCTATCTATCTCTGCCTTAAATATACCCAGTGACTTGGCCTCCACAGCCACTGGTGGCAACAAATTCCATAGATTTACCACCCTCTGACTAATTTCTCTGCATCTCTGTTCTAAGTGGACGTCCTTCAATCCTGAAGTCGTGCCTTCTTGTCCTAGAATCCTGTACCATGGGAAATAAGTTTGCCATATCTAATCTGCTCAGGCCTTTTAACATTCGGAATGTTTCTATGAGATCCCCCCTCATTCTCCAGAACTCCAGGGAATAAGCCCAGGAGCTGCCAGATGTTCCTCAGACGGTAACCCTTTCACTCCTGGAATCATTCTTATCAATCTTCTCTGAACCCTCTCCAATGTCAATATATCCTTTCTAAAATAAGGAGCCCAAAACTGCACACAATACTCCAAGCAACACACACAAAATGCTGGTGGAACACAGCAGGCCAGGCAGCATCTATAAGGAGAAGCACTGTCGATGTTTCGGGCCGAGACCCGGATTTCCTCGGGTTTGTTTTTGAAATACACAATACTCCAAGTCTGGTCCCACAAGTGCATTACAGAACCTCAAAGTCACATCCCTGCTGTTATATTCTGTACCTCCAGAAATGAATGCCAACATTGTAATCGCCTTCTTCACAACCAACTCAACCTGGAGGTTAACCTTTAGGATATCTTGCTCAAGTCTCTTTGCATCTCTGCATTTTGAATTTTCTCCCCATCTAAATAATAGCCTGCCACTTTATTTCCTCGACCAAAGTGCATGACCATACACTTTCCAACATCATATTTCATTTTCTTTCCTTTCGGTTAGTCCTGACGAAGGGACTCGGTCCGAAATGTCGACATCGTTTCTCCCTATAGATGCTGCCCAGCCTGCTGTGTTGGCCTTCATTGCTAGAAGGATTGAATTCAAGAGCAGAGAGGTCATTCTGTGCAGTGATAAAAGAAGGCTAAGAACTGGATTGCATTGTAAAGAGGACCAGTAAAATAGCTTAGAGTGAAGGCCCAAGAAAAAGATCAGAGAACAACATAGGTGCAGGTTTCACTAGAGAGAGATCAAGAGATCAGTCCCAGCCCATGGATCAGTCATTAAAATGAACATCTTGCCCAGCGTTAATTTTATCAGCTCAAAGATCCCATTTGCGCCTCCAGCAGGTTATTGGTCAAAACTGGACTCCTTACTACGATGCTGTGTTTGGAATGGTAAACGACCCAATATAAAGTGGCCTGCTCTACAATTCAAAAAGTCGGATGGGGAATTGGCATGACCAAATTTTAAACTGTTTCACTGGGTATTTGTATTAAAAAAGTCTTAACTATTGGCTGGAGGAGGATGTTACGTCCGTAGCCCCCTCCTTTGTGAGAATCGCAAGATCACTGTTGGGTTGGGTCAAGGGACCCAGGAAAGGAGAATGAGACTTGTAAAATGCCTCGTTCTCCCGGCGATGTAAAGCTACGGGACATGGCCGTTGTCTCCGGAAGACCAAGTTGTGTATTGAGTACTGTACTATTCATTGAAGCCCCTCAGGGGATGACCAGAGTGGGCCGGTTGATGGATTGCAACATCCCAAACTGATTGACATCAGAGACCCCGTGAGGAAGTATTGATGCACCATCAATAACTCACACTGAGACGTAGGCGAGATATCGGCTTTTATTGACTGGAAGAAGGAACCAGGAGTGAGTGTCTATCATACAAGGTCTTGGAGACTGAGGCCGAGCTTCAGGCCGCAGGTCTCCTTTATACAGGGGCCTGTGGGAGGAGCCACAGGAGCAGTCAGCAGGGGCGTGTCCCGACAGGCACATAGTTCACCACAAGTATAAAAGAGGGTCTGGGGAACAACGCGTTCAGACGCTAGCGTGCGCGCTTTCCCTGGCCTGGGATTGGCAGCCTCACCACGGAAGAATAGCTTTAGCTAAAGGAGAGGCCACAAGTGAACGGCCACACCAACGGGACTCCTGGCGGATCGAAATCGTAAAGGTTGGAAAACCCGCAGCGGTAACTGTTCCCATTCTCTTCCTATTTCTCTCTCTCTCTCCAACAAAGTGCAATACAGTGACAACCAAAAGGCTGCAGCTTGCATGAACTGAGTGACTTTCATATTTCCATCGGACAATACATCAACCCCTAGACAACGATAGAGTTATTTCTTATTGGTTATTATTATACCCGCGCTTAGATTTAGTATTGACGGCGTATATTATCTGTATGTTTGCATTAATCTTCTTTGTGTGCCCTTTATCAATAAATACTTTTAATAGTAGTACCATCAGACTTCAATGGACCTCTCTATCTTTGCTGGTAAGTGATCAGTTACGGGAATTCGTAACAAGGATAAAGTTTCGTCATAGAAAAATATAGAACAAGAGCTAATAGCACCAATGAGGTTGAAGGACTTTCTCCTTATAGGTATGTCTACCAAAAAATGTGATTTGTATTACAGTCCAACATTAACCCATATGCTACAAGTGTTTAGAGCAGCAGAAAAACTCCTAAAATTTAAAAGTGTATGGTGCAAATTATCTCCATTATGGAATAATAATAATTTTCTATCTGGGGTGGGGGAACCATTCACTAACAGAACTTGGGAGGATAAAGGTATTACTACTCTTCAAGATATTAATGGGGCAAGTAGCTTTCAAGAACTGGTATCTTGATATAATATTGATAAACATTCTCTTGGTTCCCTGGGGGTCAGATTTAAAGGACCATCCCATCTTAAGTTGGATACAGAGTGCTCCAAGACAGATAGGTCATATATCTATGATAAATTAAACTGCCAGAAATATATGTCCACATCAGGAATGAAAGCCTGGGATAGGGACATATCTGAATTGGGATGAGACTTAAACTGGGATGCAATTTGGGATAATGCTGCCAGTGCTTTGAAAAACCAAATCATTGGTATATACATTTGAAATTTTGTCATAGAGCATATCTAACACCTAGAATTAGACATCAAATGGGATGGGTTCCTGACCCATATTGCTCATTTTGCCCCCTACAGAACCGTTGGCTCTTTTATACATATTGTATGGGAATGTCCAGGGGTTTTTGGTTTGTGGAGGAAGGTTATCAGTATTCCTACAGAACTAATGGGGGTACAATTACCAATGGACCCTGCTGTACATCTTCTAAATGATGACTCCCACCTTCCCCTTACAGAAAGAGCATGCAAAGTCTGGCTGGCAGGCTAAGAAGATTGTAGTCCAGCGTTGGAAACCTCCTCATGATATTTCATGTGCTCACTGGCTTCAGAGCTTTTTGGACATTTCTTACCTGGAATTATCATCAGCAAGAGTAAGTGATGCACGGCCAAACACAATTTTAAAGTGGACAAATTTGATATCTAACTTAAAAGATCTTCTGTTAAAGAGGGGAGGAGGGGTGGAGAGGGGGGAAGGATGAGGGATGAGGAAGAGCGGTGTTAAACAGTCAAAATGTAATCAGCAACTGGTTGTTTTGAATGTAATTTGTTGGTGTTGCAATAAAAATTAGTGATAAAAAAGAGAGATCAAGAAATTAGCTTTGTTTGTGACACATGCATTGAAAGATTGAAGCATACAGTAAAATGTGTCTGTAAAGGTTCTCGGTATATCAAGCAGTAGTAAATCACGGCAACTGAACTGGCTGTGTTCCATGGAACATCACCCAGTCATGTGTCTTCTTTGGTTGTCCATTGGAATCTGATGACGACATCCACTCCTTTAACGGTGAGAGCTTTGATGACTGTACAGTCCTATCCTGGACCCACAAGCTCTGTCACAGGTGGGACATGTATATGTGGTAGTGGTGGTAGTGATGGCAACCATGGCTGCATTTCTCCTGGCTCTCTTCTGCTGTCTTCTGGTTGTTCTTTCCATCTCCAGAATACGAACCCCATCCCCACACAGCTGTTGCCAAGTGTTACGGTCAGCAGCAACATCCTCCAGGTCCTCAGGTCTGATCTTGCATTTCCTTAAAGCATTCTTCATCTGATCCTTATAGCGCTTCTTTGGCCCTCCAGCTGAGCATCAACCATGATGTAGTTGGCCGTATAACACTCTGCGGGGTAGCCAACATGGGGGCATCCTTATCACGTGTCCCAGCCACTGCAGCTGACGCTGGGTGATCACAGCCTCAATACTCCTGCAGTTGGTCTTTACAAGTATAGGCATGTGTTTGATACCTGGGTCAAGATCAAAATCCATGAGATGCAAATCGTTCACGGAACACATCAATTTAGTGGATAATAACATCAAATTTACACAAGACGTTGAGAACAATTGCCTAACCTTTTTAGACTGTGCATTACTTATCGAAGAAAATGGGCACCTAGACATTGAAGTTTACAGGAAACCAACCCACACAGATCAGGTCCTACAGCTTGAGTCTCATCATCCATTAGAATATAAGTTGGGGGTTATCAGAACACTACATCACTGCACTGAGAATGTGCCCACTGTGGCGACCCATTTCCTAGCGTATCCGAACCGACTCACAATTAGATAGCCTACGGGGGTTTGCGAGCACAGAGCGTTGGAGCCTCCGCGCCATGGGGGGCCGGTTGAGGGAGGCTTAAAAGTGAGGCTGAAGTTTTCGAATAAAGTTTTTTCCTTCGACTGCAGTTACCGACTCCGTGTCGTAATTTTAGCGCTGCGTGTAGCACACCGCTACAATTGGTGACCCCGACGGTCCAAACGATTTTTGGACCAGAAATGACCGACGCCGCCTCTGTTCATGCGGTTTCGTTGAAACTGCCGGGTTTCTGGACACAGCAACCGAACCTATGGTTCCAGCAAGCCGAAGCCCAATTCCACGTTCGCCGGATCACCTCAGAAGACACCCGCTACTACTACGTGGTGAGCTCCCTCGACCAGGACACAGCGGCCCAGGTCGCGGAGTTTGTACAGACGGCAAGTACACGGAATTCAAAGCCCTGCTCCTCAGGACTTTCGGACTCTCACGGCGCGAGCGGGCTGCCCGTTTACTGCACCTGGATGGCTTGGGTGACAGACCTCCTTCAGCTTTAATGAATGAGATGTTGTCTCTCGCCGACGAACACACACCCTGCCTCATGTTTGAGCAGGCATTCCTGGAGCAGCTGCCCGAGGACATCCGCCTGCTGCTGTCCGACGCGGATTTCAGTGACCCCCCCGGAAGGTGGCAGCCCGGGCAGACTTGCTGTGGAACGCCAAAAAGGTGAGCGGGGCGTCCATCGCACGGATCTCCCAGCCCCGCTCCCGGCAGCAAACCAGTCCAGGCCCGGCCGCAGAGCCCGCCAACCCCCGGCCCAATGAACACTGGTGCTTCTACCACCAGCGGTGGGGTGCAGAAGCCCGCCGTTGTCGCCCGCCCTGCGAGTTCCCGGGAAACGCCAGGGCCAGCCGCCGCTGATGGCTACGGCGGCTGGCCATCGGGATAGCCTCCTGTATGTGTGGGATAGAAGGTCGGGACGCCGGTTTTTGGTCGATACTGGGGCTGAGATCAGCGTTTTACCTCCGACGAGTTACGACACCCGCAGCAGGGCACCGGGTCCCCCCCTGAGGGCCGTGAACGGCAGCACAGTAAGGACCTATGGCACCCGTCAGGTGCAGCTACAGTTCGGCTCCAGCCAGTTCACGTGGGACTTCACACTGGCCGCCATAGCCCAACCCTTCTGGGTGCGGATTTTTTGCGGGCTCACAGCCTGCTGGTCGACCTGCCCAGGAAGAGACTGGTACACGCCGAGACCTTTCAGACGTTCTCCCTGGGTGCAGCCCAGTTGCCAGCCCCTCACCTCGGCTCCATCACGCTGTCCGACAACGACTTCACCAGGGTCCTGGCGGAGTTCCCATCGGTTCTGGCACTGCAGTTCACAGCAGCCATGCCCAGGCACGGCGTACAACACCACATCCCGACCCAGGGACCACCCCTCCATGCCCGTGCTCGGCGGCTTCCCCCGGACAAGCTCCGACTGGCGAAGGAGGAGTTCCAGAGGATGGAGGAATTGGGGATCATCCGGCGGTCCGACAGCCCATGGGCTTCCCCCCTGCACATGGTGCCCAAAGCGACGGGGGGCTGGAGACCCTGCGGCGACTACCGCAGGCTGAACGAGGCTACCACACCGGACCGCTACCCTGTGCTGCACATTCAGGACTTTGCGGCAAACCTGCACGGCGCACGGATCTTCTCCAAGGTAGATCTCGTCCGGGGATACCATCAAATCCCGATGCATCCTGACGACGTCCCCAAAACGGCTCTCATCACCCCATTCGGCCTTTTTGAGTTCCTCCGCATGCCGTTCGGCCTGAAGAAAGCCGCACAGACGTTCCAGCGGTTAATGGACGCGGTGGGACGGGACCTGGACTTCGCGTTCATCTATTTGGATGACATCCTCATAGCCAGCGGCAGTCGTCAGGAGCATCTGTCCCACCTCCGTCAACTCTGCGCCCGACTGAGTGAGTACGGTCTTACAATCAACCCTGCCAAATGCCAGTTCGGACTCGATACCATTGACTTCCTGGGCCACAGAATTACTAAAGACAGGGCAACCCCTCTGCCCGCTAAGGTAGATGCGGTCCGCCACTTCCCCCGACCCACCTTCAGGAATTCGTAGGTATGGTCAATTTCTACCGCCGCTTCCTCCCTTCAGCTGCCCGGATCATGCGCCCCCTGTTCGCCCTGATGTCGGGTCTGGGCAAGAACATTACCTGGGACGAGGAGTCCGCCGCCGCTTTCGTTCAAACGAAGGAAGCTTTGGTGGACGCCGCAATGCTAGTACATCCCAGAATGGACGTCCCTACTGCCCTCACAGTGGATGCATCAAACACGGCAGTCGGTGGGGTGCTGGAGCAACTCATCGCAGGTCGCTGGCAACCCCTGGCGTTTTTCAGCAAACACCTGTGGCCACCCGAGCTCAGTACAGTGCTTTCGACCGGGAACTGTTGGCGCTCTACCTGGCAATCCGGCATTGCAGGTACTTCCTAGAAGGTCGGCCCTTCACCGCGTTCACGGACCACAAACCGCTTACCTTTGCGTTTACGAAAGCATCCGACCCCTGGTGGTCCCGCCAGCAACGCCACCTGTCCTACATCTCTGAATACACGACGGATGTCCGGCACGTCTCGGGTAAGGACAATGTCGTGGCGGATGCGCTCTCTCGCCCTACCGTTCATGCCCTTTCCCAAGGGGTAGACTTTGAGGCGCTGGCAGAGGCACAGCAGGCGGATGAGGAGATTCCGAGTTACAGGACCGCAGTCTCCGGTCTGCAGCTCCAGGACCTCCCCGTGGGCCCGGGTGAGAGGACCCTACTCTGTGACGTCGCCACCGGCCAGCCCCGTCCAGTCGTCCCGACAGCATGGCGGCGCCGCGTTTTTGACTCCATTCATAACTTGGCGCATCCCTCCATCCGGACAGTTGTCCGGATGGTTTCCAGCAGGTTCGTTTGGCACGGACTCCGCAAGCAGGTCAGTGAATGGGCCAAAACGTGCATGCACTGCCAGACGGCCAAGGTGCAGCGGCACACCAAAGCCCCACCGCAGCAGTTCCATCCCGCCCACCGGCGTTTCGACCACATTCATGTGGATATCGTGGGCCCCCTGCCAGCGCGTTACCTCCTGACTATTGTGGACCGGTTCACAAGATGGCCAGAGGCGGTCCTGCTCACCGACACCACCTCCGAATCTTGCGCCCGAGCCCTGATCGCCACCTGGATATCTCGCTTTGGTGTACCAGCCCACATTACCTCCGACAGAGGCGCCCAGTTCACCTCCAGCCTGCGGTCAGCTATGGCCAGCCTTTTGGGGACTCAGCTGCACCACACAACTGCCTACCACCCACAGTCGAACGGGCTAGTGGAGCTTTTCCACCGTCACCTGAAGTCGGCCCTCATGGCCCGCCTGCGAGGAGCCAACTGGGCGGACGAGCTTCCCTGGGTCCTACTCGGCATCCGCACAGCGCCCAAGGACGACCTGCACGCCTCGTCGGCCGAGTTGGTATACGGCGCGCCCCTGGTCGTCCCCGGAGAGTTCCTACCAGCCCCATGGGGGCAAGAGGAAGAACCCGCAGCAGTCCTGGGCAGACTTCGCGAGAAGCTCGGTAACCTGGCCCCCTTACCCACTTCACAGCATGGGCGGCACCTGACCTGCGTACCCAAAGACCTACAGAACTGTAAGTTTGTGTTTGTACGAAGCGGCGGGCATCGGCCACCGCTGCAGCGGCCATACGAGGGGCCGTTTATGGTGCTCCAGAACAACGGGTCCACGTTCGTGCTGGACGTTGGGGGGAAGGAGGAGGTTTTCACGGTGGACCGCCTCAAACCGGCCCATGTGGACCTGGCGCAACCGGCCGAGTTTCCGGCGCCTCGGCGCAGAGGCCGACCTCCCAAGCAGGTTCTGGCCCAGACTGTGGACATTGGGGGGTGTATCGCCGGTTCTGGGGGGGGGTTATGTGGCGACCCATTTCCTAGCGTATCCGAACCGACTCACAATTAGATAGCCTACGGGGGTTTGCGAGCACAGAGCTTTGGAGCCTCCGCGACATGGGGGGCCGGTTGACAGAGGCTTAAAAGTGAGGCTGAAGTTTTCGAATAAAGTTTTTTCCTTCGACTGCAGTTACCGACTCAGTGTCGTAATTTTAGCGCTGCGTGTAGCACACCGCTACACCACCAACATTACAGCGAAAGACAAGGAGCAGAAGTATTTGAGAGAAGCCTTGAAAGCATGCGGCTACCCTGACTGGGCCTTCGTCAAGACAGCAACAAAAGCCAACAGAGAGAGGTAAGGAGCAAAGCAGATGGAAAACAACATAGTCCGTAGCTGCATGTAGCTGGAGTTTCAGAGAAACGCAGAAAGATTTTCAACAAACACCAAATCCCTGTTTTATTTCAGACCTAAAAACACACTCTGACAGAAACTCATCCACCCCAACGATCCTACACCCAAACAAACAGAGCAATATTGTATATACCATCCAATGCAATGAGAATGCATAGATCTGTATATCAGTGAGACAAAACAACCATTTCACAAACAGCTGGCCCAACATAGGAGGATAACACCTCAGGTCAAGACTCAGCTGTATATCTACACCTAAAGGACAAGGGGCACCCCTTTGATGATAACAATGTGCACATTTTGGACAGGGAGGACAGGTGGTTTGCAAGAGGGATTAAAGAAGCCATCTTTATCAAACTGGAAAACCCATCCCTGAACATAGGGGGTGAGTTATGGCACCACCTATCAGCTACTTACAATGCAGTCCTAGCATCTCTACAACAGTTCACACCAACATTCATGGAAAGATAAGACTAATGGCCCTCTCATTACCTCCATGACTCTTAACGATCCTCATGTGATTTCTCTACCTTTAAACAGAGTTACTGATTCACAGAGTTATAAACTGGTAAACTACCCACCATAGATCTGAACTGAAGCCTTTCAGATGAGTGATGAATCATCTTCTAAACAACACAGCAAGTCTAGTTGCCTTGATTTACTACTGCTTGATATACAGGGAAATTGCTGCTTTTGTCAACGACCAAAGCAGTCTGAGAGGTAGACTGCAAGTGTTGCCATGTTTCCAGTGCCAACATAGCATGCTGCCTACTTACTAACCCTAACCATCCGTACATCTTTGGAATGTGGGAGGAAACCAGAGCACCCATGTGGTCATGTTGTCACTATGTTCGGATATGGTCTAAGTGCAGAGAAACACTGAGGTGGGTTGATTGTTCACTGACTTTAATGCGAACAGAGTTTACAGGGAAAGAAAAATAATTAATGCTTGGCCAAACAGGGCTGTTAACTAAAACTCTCAAATGGAAATCAATGCCAACACTATGGCTGAAAGGAATAACTAAATATAAAATGAATAATGTTACTGATTCAGCAACAATAAATATATGAGTGAGGCAGGGGTTGTTATAACAAATAAAACATTTATTAAACACTGAAAAACAAACCCCCAAAAGTAAACAAATCACTAACGTCACCGGAAATCAGCTGCTGTGCGGCAGCTTAAACCGTTCTTAAAGCAATGAAGCTTAAACAGTTCTTCAAAGTAGTATTGCGAAAGTTCAAAATGCTTACAGTCCATTTAAGGAAGAGACTTTTTAAGACGATTTAAATTCTCTTTCACGTTGTCTTGCTGTGATTCCCAGTCGAACTACTTTTCCCACGAAGGATTTACAAAGATGGAAAATGAAACGGCTTAAAGGCACTGACCTTTCCTTTACAAAACTGTTCCCAATCCTTTCTGCTATTCACAGGGATTAACACGGGGACAGTGACCGAATTCCTTCCGAATGAGGATCAAACAAGGTCGAACCTGTTTCACTGTCGGAATCGACTTCCTCGATCTTTTAGCTCCAAACTCCGATCTTCACTCTCCACTGATTTTTAACTAGCAGTATTATTAAAAAAAACTGCTGGCAATGACCTTTTAAACTTTAGGCATTAAATAAAACTCCATCTTTCGACTAAACTGCGTCATACATTAAATCACGCAGTGGCGTGAAGTCAACATGGCAAATCCAGCCACGAACTGCCCCTCCTCACAGGGAGGGGTCCTCCTTTTATACCCTGTAAAAAAAACCTGTCACATGACCTCTACTGGCGGGAAAATGATGTCACTCCACCATCACAAGACCATTACCTCAAGTCCAGTATAGCTTTAACACCTGTCGCGTGACAAGTACACCACTGTCACGTGTCACAGGTACGTAACAATAATGTTAATCTTCAGCGTCAGTTGACTTGATAGTCCACTTCCCCCAGGCGAGGCCGAATGCAAGCAGGCAGCGTAATGTTGCTGTACTTTGCTCATCTTGACAAATGCTATGACGGAAAGAATGGAGTTAAATACCATCACAAGTAAATAATAATTAACTGACACGTGCATATTCATGAGCACAGTTGCTGAATCTGCTGCGCTGCTGAATCCGTGGTTGTGACACATGGAGAGAACACATAGCGGTGGAAATTAATCTGGATCACAGGCACAGTAAAGTGCTGCACCACCATGTATTTATAGTCTGTATTACAGAGTACAGTGTGTTGTAGAGTAATGTAGTACTTGAAGTTCAAACAACTTGGAGTTTTGAGAGCAGTTTTGGGCCCTTTATCTAAGAAAGGATATGCTGACATTGGAAGGGGTTCCAAGGAGGTTCACGAGAATGACTCCTGGATTGATAAGCTTGTCATATGAGGAGCATTTGATGGCTCTGGGCATCTGCTCACTGGAATTCAGAAGAATGGCCTGATGGGCCAAAAGACCTAATTCTGCTTTGGAATGCAAAATTGATGGCTTTGTGCCCAAGCTTGTGGAACGATACAAAGACAGGTGGAGGAGCAGGAAGTGTTGAGTAAGCGGGGTGTCTACAGAAGGACAGATACATTGGGAGAACGGGCAAAGAAGTGACAGATGGAATACAGTGTAGGGAAGTGAATAGTCATGCATTTTTGTAGGAAGTATAAAGCCATGGATTATTTTCTAAATGGGGTGAAAATTAAAAAAAAATATGAGGTGCAAAGGAACTTGGGGGTTCTCATGCTGGAATCCCTAAAAGGTAGTTTGCAGGTTGAGTTGGTGGTGAGGAAAGTAAACACATTCATTTTGAGAGGACTAGAATATAAGGGCAAGGATGTAATGCTAAGGCTTTAGTCAACCACACTTGTAGCACTGTGTGCAGTTTTTGGCATCTTACCTAAGAAAAGATGTGCTAGCACTGGAGAAGGTCCAGAGGAGGTTCATGAGGATAATCCCAGTAATGAAAAGGTTAATATATGAATCAGAACCAGGTTTAATATCACAGGCATATGTCACAAAATTTGTTGTCTTTGCGGCAGCAGTTTCAGTACAGGTGATCTGGGTTCAATTCCCATCACTACCTGTAAGGGGATTGAACATTCTGCCTGTGACCATGTGGGTTTCCTCCCACAGTCAAAGACATACTGGTTGGTATGTTAATTGGTCATTGTAAATTGTTCTGTGATTAAGCTAGGATGAAGTTGGGGGATTGCGGGGCAGCATGGCTTGAAGGGATGGATGGGCCTGTTCCATATATCTCAATAAAATAAAATAAAAAATACAATACATAATAATAGAATAAACTGAATTACTGTAAGTACGTATATTAGATAGTTACATTAAATAAGTAGTGCAAAAATAGAAATCAACAAAGTAGTGAGGTAGTGTCCAAGGGTTCAATGTCCATTTAGGAATCGGATGGCAGAGGGGAAGAAGCTGTTCCTGAATCACCGAGTGTGTGCCTTCAGACTCCTGTACCTCCTTCCTGGTGGCAACAATGAGAACAAGGCACGTGCTAGGTGATGAAGGTCCTTAATGATGGATGCTGCCTTTTTGAGGTATTGCTCCTAGAAGCTGTTCTGAAGGCGAGTGCCCATGATGGAGCTGACTAAGTTTACAGCTCTCTGCAGTTTCCCTGTATTTTGATCCTGCGCTGCAGCACCACCTCCCCCCACCCCACCACCATACCAGGCGGTGATGCAGCCAGTTAAAATGCTGTCCATGGCATAACTGTAGAAATGTGCGAGTGTTTTTGGTGATGTATCAAATATCTTCAAACTCCTAATGAAACATAGCTGATGTCATGTCTTCTTTTAGCTGCATTGATATGTTGGGTCTGTTTCTTACCCTGTAATGGGTTAAAAGGACCAGCAGAAATGGGGCACACCTGGATTCTGAGTCTTATCAAACTCTGTTTTATTAGTAACTATGTAATAGAGTAATATGAAGCAAGACAAGGCAAACAGGTTAGCCTAGTTTATGCATACATAAGTGTGTGAATATAAAACCCCAAACTTCTTCAAGCTCAGGTGGTAAATGATACGGTCTTATGATGGTATAGGAAATGAAGTCAGTTCAGCTTGTGATACTGAGTTGAGAAGATTTAGGAGAGAGAGATTTGTAATCGAAAGACGAATGTCGTGAGAGGGCAATAACGTCGATATTCCACAGATTCCACGACAGCAATACAAAATAACAATAGCAGTAGGTTTTATCTCCGAAGTTGTTCCACTCCACACACGAAGTATCACCGACAGTGATCTTCAACGAATATCCTTTCAACACAAATGGTGCCACACCCGAATGCAGCTACGGGACATCCCAAAGTGATGGCCACAGGTTACTCAAACAGAATCCACGTATGGATTATCACCAACAGTAGCTTATCACAAAGGGGACCATCTTCAAGGGAAATACCACCCAGGCAAGGGTTGACACACTGGTAGATTCCACAAGGTTACCTCAAATACACAACGTGATAGCCTCTTATCCAGTTCCATGACATACAAAATAACTCCAACAATGATTTGCCAAAGGGGTGCCTTTCTTCAGTGAACTACCACACCCAGACAAAGGGTAAATAAACATGTGGTATTCAGAAAGGTTTTCTCCCCACCAGAGAACACACTCCCGTGGATTAACTAAGTGACAATCACACTTCCATAGCCGAATGGAAACAAACTCCCCCTCATGGGCTACAGAGGAGAGAGTCCAAACAGTGGTCCCTTTGTCCAAACCTCCCTCTCCTCTCTTCTCTTCCTACAAACTTGTTCTAGTTGCAGCAAACTTGTGAGAGTCACTTATCAATACTCAGGATCGATCTCAACTCACCCCTTTTGGGCTACTGAAAGTTTAAACCAGTGACCGCTCACTAGTGTCTTCCAATGACCAAATCCATCTTGACTCTAAGCTGTGTCTTTCTGTGTGTCCCTGTATATTCAAAACAAACCGCGAGAAACCATTAGCACAAGCTGCTCAACATAGCAACCCAGCAACTCTGCAATCAGTAGAAATCCAAAAAAAAACAGAAGTCAGTCTCAATTCTTTCAGTGTTTTAAAGTGACAGACCACAGAAAAAATTAACCCTAGGGGTACATAACAAGTCCAGTTTAGATCTGTAGAGACATTGACAGCCAGGAACTTGATATTGCTGGCTTGGAACTTGAAACTGCATATGATGAGTGTTTGCTCACTCTGTGCCTGTACTTGCTGGAGTTTAGAAAAATGAGGAGTAAATCTCATTAAAACTTATCATATAGTGCAAGACAGAATGGATGTGCAGAGGATGTTTCCTATAGTGGGAGAGTCTAGGACCAGAGGGCACAGGCTCAGAATACAAGGACATCCCTTTAGAACAGAGATGAGGAGGAATTTCATTAGTCAGATGGTGGTGAATCAATGAAATTCATTGCCACAGATGGCTGTCATTGGGTATATTTAAGGTAGTCGTTAGTTAGATCTATGACTAATCGAGGTGTTAAAGATTTTTGGGAGAAGGCAGGAGATTAGGGTTGAGAAGGATAATAAATCAGCCTTGGTAGAATGGTAGAGCAGACTTGTTGTGTGAAATGGCCTAATTTGGGAATGGTCACATTGGTACACAAGATAGGATACAATATGATGTCCACATTAGTCTCATACAATTATACTGGCAAAACAATGATAACAGATATTAAAATTCCTTCCTTGTGGTTGTGGAAACCCAGAGGTTTCCTTCAGCTGTCCCATATATTTGACTTCTTTATGCTTTAGACATTGACATCTCAAATGCATTACCTCTCAATGGTATATCCATTTATTGACTTGATTTAGTAACCATTTGTACCAGGTGATTTATGTTTCTTAATTACTATGGGCGCATTGTTGCTACGTGTTCAGACATACTGTGAAAAAGCTGATCTTGCATATTATTCCACATACACACAAAATGCTGGAGGGACTCAGGAGGTCAGGCAGTATTTATGGAGAGGAATAAACAGTCAACATTTTAGGCCAAACCCCTTCACCAGGACTAGAAAGGAAGGGGAAAAAGCCAGAATAAGAAAGTGAAGAAAGTTGGGGGGAGGGTGGGTGGTGAGAGAAACAAGTACAAGCTGGCAGGTGATAGATGAAACCAGGTGAGGGGAAGGTACAGTTAGTGGAGATGGGTGGGGATATGAAGTGAGAAGTTGGGAGGTGACAAGTGGAAGAAGGAAAGGGCTGATGAAGATGGAATCTGATAGGAAGGGCAGTTGACTTTGGAAGAAAGGAAAGGAGGAAGGGAATCAGAGGGTGTTGATGCACTGGGGAGGAGGAGGGATAGGAATTTCTGTTTGATGCTCTGGAGTTGCAGCACCTGAAGAACCTCTTGCATTTCTGACTTGCATACTGTTCATACAGATCAGATCATTTACACAGTTCATTGAGAAAGAACGAGGTAAAACCAAAACAATGCAGAATAAAGTGTACAGCTACAGAGAAAATACAGTGTAAGTAAGCAATAAGGCACAAGATCATAATGAGGTAGATTGTGAGGTCAGAAACGTAACACCAACATTAACTGGTCTTCATCTAAGCAAGAAATATTAATAATTCTTCATCTAAGATCTCCACCACTTCTAAACCCTGACAAACATGTGAGCATCTTATAGTCCTTTGAAAGATGCCAGTAAACAGTTCTATTAAATGGCCAGAGAGACAAAATCATGTGGAAGTCTTGGCAGCAGCTCAGAACCCAACAGAACTCTTAGATAAATCAAAGTCATAGCAAATAGCTCAGGGGACTATTCAATCATTGCCCAACAGACTTTTTCACAGAACCATTCCTGTTAGTGAATGCGCTAAATATCTCACCACTAGTGTGTTTGATGTGTGACAGACTGAGTATATTAGGACTGTGGGTTTAGAAAAATGAGAGATCTCACTGAAACTTAAAGCATCCTTTAAATTAGTGGCCACCAACCCGTCGATCGCGATCGACTGGTCGATCTTTGAGACTTTCCCAGTAGATCCCAAAAAAAAAAGAAAAATAAATACACAAATACTGTTGAGAGATTGTTTCCGGGTTGCGGGGTTTTAGTTCCGTTCTTTCTGCCCAGTGCGCATGCGTGTAGCTCCCCCGCCACGCACTACAGTGTACTTCAGTGGTCCCCAACCACCGGACCGCGAGAAAACGATATGATTGGCGATATGAAATGATATGAGTCAGCTGCACCTTTCCTCATTCCCTGTCAATACATGCGAGGTCATCAGTCGCCTAAACGCAGTGATACCCTCGCGCCAGGGATCACTGGTTGGCCTCGTGAGGCCGGCGGGAAGTGCCATTGCTACTGGCCTGGAGTGCGGACAGATGGGTGCTGCCTCTAAACCTGTTTAACATACAGAATGTTCGTGGGGAACCCGGTGCTAAACTATTCGCAGACGACCTAATTCGGGCTCAGCATTTCATAAGTAGCAGAGCAGCTCGCTCGCTGTGATCTACTGAAACAAACTTTTGTCAGCCGATAGATCCTACAAGGGAGGCTGGCGGGTGCCCTGTCGTACTCCTCGCTCAGTCAGGCATGATAAAAAGTAGCACAGCACATATGTAGATTGAACAGTGCAGCATGGAATTAGAGTTCATTCATTCTTTCCAGACTGTGAAACCTTGGCAGGAGGAGAATGGCTGGGAAGTAGAACCAGCCATCGCAATAACAATGTACCATGCAGCACATTCAAAGAGTTTTATTCCAATATAATTTCAAATAATAAATGCTCAAAAATAAATAGAAAGACATGGATATGACATACAAAGTTAAATACACAAGAATTGATATCTTATATTAGTCCACCGTACTTATTTACTTTTCGTCAAAATGTTAACAGAGAAGGCTCTTAGATAAATAAGCACATTAATGTGCAGAGATTGAAGGGATCAACTTATGTAGGCAGGAGGAATTAGTTTAGTTAGGCTTTCAATTACTTGTTCAATTAGTTCAGCATGATCATGTGACTGTGCCTCTATTGACATTGGTATTGTTTTATAATAATAATAATAATAATACTTTATTGATACTGAGTGGGAAATACTTTTGTTGCAGCAGCAAAATCTAAAAACACTCTTAGCAATGTGCTTAGCTAATAATAAATACAGAATAATAATAGTGTAAAAATAGTAATAATATGAACATAGTATACCAATGTGCAATAATAATGTACAAAATAATAAAGCAGAAACTATTGTACTGTGATGTGAAATGAACTGTTTTATATGCTTATTGCATTTGGTAGGAAGGATTTCCTATAACGACCCTTGTGACAGCGGAGCAGAACGAGTCTGTTCGAAAAGGTGCTCTGCTGCTTATTCAGTCGGTCACGGAGAGGATGTGCCTGATCGTCCATCATGGATAACAGTTTGTTTAGTGACCTCCTCTCCACCATTAACTCAAACGAGTCTGGGTTGTAGACAAGGACGGATCCAGCCTTTCTGATGAGTTTATTTAGACTTTCTGCATCGCCATCACTGATGCTGCTCCCCCAACATAAAGCAGCAAAGAAGACTGCACTCGCTACAACAGACCGGTAAAAGATCTCCAACATCCAGTTGCACACATTGAAGGATCTCAACGGATGCATTGGTAATCATTTTCCAATGTTCCTTAGATTCAGGATCAGTTCCTGAAGGTTGGAGAGTGGCTAATGTTATCCCACTTTTCAAGAAGGGAGGGAAGGAGAAAACGGAGAACTATCGCCCTGTTAGCCTAACGTCAGTCATGGGGAAGATGCTTGAGTCCATTATTAAGGACGAGATAGTGGCACATCTAGATGGCAGAAATAGGATTAGGCCGAGCCAGCATGGATTTACCAAGGGCAAATCATGCTTGACTAATCTGTTGGAGTTTTTTGAGGGTGTAACAAGGATGTTAGACGAGGGTAAGCCAGTGGATGTTGTATACCTAGATTTTCAGAAGGCAATCGATAAGGTGCCACATAGGAGATTGGTGAGTAAAATCAGAGCTCATGGCATTGGGGGCAGGGTTTCAACATGGATAGAAAACTGGTTGGCAGATAGAAAGCAAAGGGTAGCAGTGAATGGGTGTTTCTCAGACTGGCTGGAGGTGACTAGTGGGGTACCACAGGGCTCTGTATTGGGACCACAGCTCTTTACGATTTATGTCAATGATTTAGATGAGGGCATTGAAAACTATATCAGCAAGTTTGCTGACGATACTAAACTGGGTGGCAGTGTGACATGCGAAGAGGACGTTAGGAGAATACAGGGAGACTTGGATAGGCTGGGTGAGTGGGCAGATACTTGGCAGATGTCATTCAATGTGAATAAATGTGAAGTTATCCACTTTGGAAGCTGGAACAAGAGGGCAGAGTATTGTCTGAACGGAGTAGAGTTAGGTAAGGGAGAAATGCAAAGAGACCTAGGAGTCCTAGTTCACCAGTCAATGAAGGTGAATGAGCAAGTGCAACAGGCAGTGAAGAGGGCAAATGGAATGTTGGCCTTTGTTACAAGGGGAATTGAATACAAGAGCAAGGATGTCCTTTTGCATTTGTACAGGGCCCTGGTGAGACCACACCTGGAATATTGTGTACAGTTTTGGTCTCCAGGTTTAAGTAAGGACTTTCTGGCAGTTGAGGAAGTGCAGCGTAGATTCACTAGGTTGATTCCTGGGATGGCAGGGCTGTCTTACGCAGAGAGATCGGAGAGATTGGACTTGTACACGCTGGAATTGAGGAGATTGAGAGGGGATCTGATTGAAACGTTTAAGATAATTAAAGGATTGAATAGGATTGAGGCAGGAAATATGTTCCAGATGTTGGGAGAGTCCAGTACCAGAGGGCATGGATTGAGAATAAGAGGTCAGTTATTTAAAACAGAGTTGAGGAAGAGCTTCTTCTCCCAGAGAGTTGTGGAGGTGTGGAATGCACTGCCTCGGAAGACGGTGGAGGCCAATTCTCTGGATGCTTTCAAGAAGGAGCTGGATAGATATCTGATGGATAGGGGAATCAAGGGATATGGGGACAAGGCAGGGACTGGGTATTGATAGTGAATGATCAGCCATGATCTCAGAATGGCAGTGCAGACTCGAGGGGCCGAATGGTCTACTTCTGCACCTATTGTCGATTGTCTATTCCTTAGAAAATAGAGTCTGCTCATCTCCTTCTTGTAAAAGGCCGTGGTGTTGGTTTTCCAGATGAGTCTGTTGTCAAGGTGAACACCCAAGTATTTGTACTCCTTCACCACCGAAACTTCTTCTCCCAGAACATATACAGGACTTGTCAGTCTTTTTCCTCCTAAAATCAATCACCATCTGTACAGAGACACAGTGGAAGGCCCATCTTCCATACTGTTGATACCAATATGATTATTTACACAGTGCATTACAGTTGAACAAAGTAAAACCATAACAATGCATTATAAAGTGTAACAGCTACAGCAAGTGTGGTGCAGGTACACAATAAGGTGGAAAATCATAGCAAAGTAGATTGTGATGTCAGGAGTCAACGTATTGTACAAGGGAACTATTTAATAATCTTATAAGAGCAGGGTAGGAGCTATCCTTAAGCCTGATGGTATGTGCTTTCTGACTTTTGTATCTTCTATCCGATGGAAGATGGCAGAAAAGAGAATGTCTGGGGTGGGTGGAATCCTAGATTTTCCTGGCTGGCAGCTTTACTGATGTAGTGAAGCAGAGTCTGTGGAGGGGGAGACTGGTTTCCGTGATGTGCTGAACTATGGCTACAACTCTCAGCCATTTCTCGTGGTAAGTGCAGAACAGTTGCCATACAAAACAGTAATTAATCCAGATAGTTTTCAAGGATTGTCAGGGACATGCCGAATTTTTTTAGCCTTCTATGGAAGTAGAGGCATTGGTGATCGTTCCTGGTCATGATGGCTACATGGTTGGACTGTTACGTATCCCATAACTGGATAACTCACCAGCAAAGATAGAGAGGTCCTTTGGAGTCTGATGTCACTATTTTCAAACGTTTTATTTATAAAGGGATACAAAAGTAGGGTTAATACATACATTCAGATAGTGCACATCGTCAACACTCAATCTAAAGTGCAGGTATAGTAATAATCATCATTAAGAAGTGAGCTCTGCTGTTGTCTAGGGGTTAATAGATTGTCCGTTGGAAATATAAAAGTCACTCAGAAAGTCTGCAGGCCTCAACCCTTTGAAAATCACTGGGTTTCACGTGGGGTGACCGAGAGAGAGAGATTGGGGGAGAAGAGAAAGAACTTGCCGAGTCTTGATGAATCTTCCGTGAAATCGGGAGAGTGTTGGTTTCCTCTCCCCAATGTTAGTTAAAAGTGGTTTTCTGTGATTCCAGCCACAAATTCCAATCCCGGAATCTTACGCACGTGGCTTCCTTCAGAATGGCTTCCCGCTGCTGCGGGACCACTCTCTCGTGTCTTCTTGGTGCGTCTGAGGGGGCTGTCCCCCTGAGACTCTCCTTTATACTTCCTCACGGGGTCGCAGGTGTCAATCAGGTTGGGATGATGCAATCTCTCTCTCAACCAGCCCACCTTGCCCGAGGGCTTTTCACGTGGTCTCCATGAGACAATAGTCGCTGTCATCTTATTCTGTACCCGGGTGGGACGTGCAATTTGGCACGTTTCTCTCTCTCTCACTTCCTGGGTCTACTGACCCCCCCCCCCCCCTCAACGGGTGCTCTTGCGATTCTCACAAAGGAGGGGGCTGGGATCATAACAGGACTAAGATAGGTTATGGGTGATGGGAACTTGAAACATTCAAACCCAACACCCTTGATGTATGTGCTCTGCTACCCCTCCTCCCTCTTCCCTCTCATTTTGCTGACATTGAGAGAAAGGTCATTGTCATGGTGGTCACAGGAGGCAGAGGAGTGAATACAGAATTGCTTTAACTCGGTGGTCTGGGCCATGTTCAAGGACTTACCAGGCGATCTGAATGAATACACCATAGTAGTCACGGGCTTTATTAAAACAGTTGTGGGTGAAAGTGTCCCCACAAAATCATTCAGCATCTTCCCTAAAGAGAAGTCCTGTACAAAGCATGAGATCCGCAAGCTGCTGAGGCCCAGATGAGTGGTATTCAGGTCTAGCAACCAAGGAAGACACAGGAGGTCCAGGAACGATCTCCAGAAAGCCGCCTCATGTGCAAATTGTCAGGTTCAGAACAAACAAGTCACTGGGGGTTGTTCAACAGCTTGGATGCTATTATCTCTTGCAGAGTGAAACCAAGAGACATAGGTGATCTTGAGTGTGAGGCTTCACTCCCAGATAAGCTCAGTGCTTTCTATGTTTGCTTTGACTGTCAAAGCACGGAGGAAACTTTACAAACTCCCATAGCCTTCGATAACCCTGTAATTTCAGTCTCTGAGAGCATAATTTCAGGAGGGTGAGCTCATGAAATGCATCTGGCCCAGATGGGGTACCTGGCCAAGTACTAAAGACCTGTGCTGATCAACAGGCTGGGGTGCTCACCAATATCCTTAATATCTCACCTTGGGAGTCTGAGATACCCACCTGCTTTAAGCAGGCTTCAATCATATTGGTGCCTAAGAAGAACATGGTAACCTACCTCTATTACTACGCCCAGTTGCACTCACATCCACTGTGATGAAGTGCTTTGAGAGGCTGCTGATGAAACATCAACTCCTCCCTGAGAAGTGACTTGGATCTGCTCCAGTGTGCCTACCGCAACAACAGGTCCATAGCAGATGCCATCTCATCAGCTCTTCACTCAACCCTGGATCATTTGGACAACAAAGATTCATGCATCACAAGAACATAAGAAATAGGAGCAGGAGTAGGCCATCTGGCCCATCGAGCCTGCCCCACCATTCAATAAGATCATGGCTGATCTGTCCGTAAACTCACCACCATCTACCTGCCTTTTCCCCATAACCCTTAATTCCCCTACTATGTAAAAATCTATCTAACTGTTTCTTAAATATATTTAGTGAAGAAGCCTCAACTGCTACCCTGGGCAGAGAATTCCACAGATTCACCTCTCTCTGGGGAAAAACAGTTTCTCCTCATCTCTGTCCTAAATCTTTTGCCCTGAATCTTGAGGCAATATCCCCTAGTTCCAGTCTCACCTACCAATGGAAAAAACTTTCCTACTTCTATCTTAACTATCCCTTTCAAAATTTTGTGTGTTTCTATAAGATCCCCTCTCATTCTTCTGAATTCCAGACAGTATAGTCCCAGTTCACTCAATTTCTCTACATAGGTTAACCCCTTTATCTCTGGAATCAACCTGGTGAACCTCCTCTGCACTGCCTCCAAAACCAGTGTATCCTTCCACAAGCATGGAGACCAGAACTGCACACAGTACTCCAGGTGCGGCCTCACCAGTACCCTGTATAGTGCATCATGAACTCCCTGCTTTTGAATTCAAACAATCCCTCTAGCAATGAAGGCCAACATTCCATTTGCCTTCTGAATAATCTTTTGTACCTGTAAGCCAACATTTTGCGATTCATGAACAAGCACTGCCAAGTTCCTCTGCACAACAACATGTTGCAATCTTTCACCATTTAATTAATAATCTCCACATCCTCTGTGCAATTTCCTTTTCCACTCAGTTTAGTGTCATCAGCAAATTTTGCTACGCTACACTCAAATCTTCCAAATCATCAATGTAAGTGGTAAACAGCTGTGGGCCCAGCACCGACCCCTGTGACAACCCACTCACCTCTGGCTGCCAACCGGAGAAACACCCATTTATACCAGCTCAGTTAACCAATCCACTATCCATGCCAATACACTTCTTCCAACTCCACGCATCTGTATCTTATTTATGAGTCTCTTGTGCGGCACCTTATCGAACACCTTCGAAATCCGAGTATACGACATCCACCTGTTCCCCTCAGTCCACTGCACTCATTATGTCCTCAAAGAACTTCAGTAAGTTTGTCAAACAGGACCTGCCCTTTCTGAATCCATGCAGCGTTTGTCTAATGCAACCATTTCATTCATGATGCTTTTCTCGATGGCAATTTGGCATTAAACACTAGACCTGGACCTCAATACCCCCTTGTGCAATTAGATCCTCAATTTTCTCAGTTGCAGACCCCAGTCAATTCAGATTGGCAACAATATTTCCTCCACAATCTGCATCAGCATGGGTGCTTACCCCTTGCTCTGTATGCTTTATAATTATGACTGTGTGGCTAAGCACAGCTCCAATACCATATTTAAGTTTTCTGGATGACACCACTGTCATTGACAAAATCAAAGGTAGTGACGAATCAGTATATAGGAAGCAGAAAGAAAATCTGGCGGGGTGGTGCCACAACAACATCCTCTCACTCAATCTCAGCAAGACCAAGAAGGTGATTATTGAGTTCGGGAGGAGAAAACCGGGGGTCTATGAGCGAGACCTGGGATCAGAGGAGGAGAGGACCAGCAACTTTAAATTCCTTGGTGGTATCAGTTCATCATATCAGTCCTGGGACCAGCATGTAAGTGCAATTACAAAGAGAGCACGGTAGCACCTCTGCTTCTGTAGAAGTTTGCGAAGATTCAGCACGACATCCAAAACTTTGACCAGATTCTATAGATGTATGGTGGAGAGTTTATTGACTGGTTGTATCATAGCCTGTATGGAAGCACCAAACCCCTTGAACAGAAAATCCTACAGAAATTAATGGGCACAGCCCAGTCGATCACAGTTAAATCCATCCCCACCACTGAGCACATCTATACGGAGCACCGTCACAGGAAAGCAGCATCCATCATCAGGGACTCCCACCACCCAGTATGTGCTCTTTTCACTGCTGCCAGTATATTGGATCCCAGTACTCTCAATCTCTCTCACATCCAGCACACCAGTGGTGAGGCATTTAGCATATTGCCTGATGAGAATAGTTAGAAACATAGAAAACCTACAGCACAATACAGGCCCTTTGGCCCAGAATGATCAGCCAAACATGACCTTACTTTAGAAATTACCTAGGCTTACCCATAGCCCTCTATTTATCTAAGCTACTTGTACCTATTCAGTAGTCACTTAAAGGACCCTATCATATTTGCCTTCCCCACTGTCGCTGGCAGCCCATTCCACACACTCACCACCCCTGACATCTCCTATGTACCATCTTCCAAGCACCTTAAAAGTGTGCCCTCTTGTGTTAGCCAATTCAGCCCTGGAAAAATGCCTCTGACTCTCCACACGATCAATGCCTCTCATCATCTTATACACCCCTATCTTATCACCTTTCACCCTCTGTTGCTCCACGGAGAAAAGGCCGAACTCACTCAACCTATTCTCACAAGGATGCTTCCCAATCCAGGAAATGTCCTTGTAAATCTCCTCTGCACCCTTTCTATAGTTTCCACATAGTTTCCGGAACTGAGCACAGTACTCCAAGTGGGGTCTGACCAAGGTCCTATTTAGCTGTAACATTACCTCTTGGCTCTTAAACTCAATCCCATGGTCGATGAAGGCCAATACACCGTATGCCTTCTTAACCACACAGTCAACCTGCGCAGCAGCTTTGAGTGTCCTATGGACTTGGACCCCAAGATCCCTCTGATCCTCCACACTGCCAAGAGTCTTACCACTAATACTATATTCTGCCATCATGTTAGACCTACCAAAATGAACCACCTAACACTTTTCTGGGTTGAACTCCATCTGCTATTTCTCAACCCAGTTCTGCATCCTATCAATATCCCACTATAACCTCTGACAGCCCTCCACACTATCCACAACACCTCCAACCTTTTCGTCATCAACAAATTTACTAACCCATTCTTCCACTTCCTCATCCAGGTCACTTATAAAAATCACAAAGAGAAGCGGTCCCAGAACAAATCCCTGAGGCACACTACTGGTCACCAACCTCCATGCAGAATATGACCCGTCTACAACTACTCTTTGCCTTCTGTGGGCAAGCCAGTTCTGGATCCACAAAGCAAAGTCCCCTTGGATCCCATGCCTCCTTACTTTCTCAATAAGCCTTGCATGGGTACCTTATCAAATGCCTTGCTGAAATCCATATACACTACATCTACTGCTCTTCCTCTCTATCTTCATCAACGTGTTTAGTCGTATCCTCAAAAAATTCAATCAGGGTTTGTAAGGCATGACCTGCCTTTGACAAAGCCATGCTGACTATTCCTAATCATATTCTGCCTCTCAGAATCTTCTCCATCAGCTTACCAACCACTGAAGTAAGACTCACAGGCATGTGATTTCCTGGGCTATTGCTACAGAGGATTTTGCAACATTGTAATGTTGAAAGAGGTTCACAGATCTGGCAAGTGAGACCAAAAACACTGACTGGGAATACGTATATCAATCATTTATTTACAAACAGTAAAAATTCAACCAAACATTCATGTTCCCCAAGTTACAGACACTACAAAGCTGCATATTCAGCAAAAGTACTTAAAAGTGCATGCAGAGCATACCTACCCAATGTTCATGTGCACCTCTTGTCTTAAACAAAGGAAGAGAGACAGACAACCTCCCACATGTGCTCTCTATATACCCAGGATATTTGAAACTGGACCAGGCAGCTCACCAATGGGAAAAGCAGCCGCAGTTTCTAAACTAACCAATCACAACGGTGTGACTTTCGACAATCACAATAAGCCACACTCCCACAGGCCACTTCATCTCTGAAAGTTGCAAAAGTGATGATCCAACCTTCAGACTAGTATGACTCTGGGAACTAACACATAAGTACACTGCCCAGTACTGTAAATCCAATTGTCACCTCTCAGAGTATTACAATAGTCCACCAGCCTCCCCGTGCCCCAAAAGACCAGCAGCCGCACCCTCGAGTGTAACAACTTGACTCTCAGATGTGATCAGCCAGGTGCATTATGTTACTCGACCCATCAGGAATGTAGGTGCAGCCTTCTTGATCAGTAACAGTACAAGTGTCACATTCCTTTGTGAGCAGGTAGTCCAAGGCACCAGTTCCCGGGACATTCTGGCCGTACCATGCTGAGAAAGGCTATCATTCAAACAGCCTTTCTTTGTAATAGCCCTGTTACCGAGCAGCATGGGCAAGGTGTTTATTCAGGGCACCGGGGTGGCATACATGCAGCACCACATATCAACCGCACCACCCTGTGGGAACCATGGGAAGGCCGAGGAACCGCTTATCCTGTAAGTGCCATTCAACGTCCAACAAGTGCCCAGCTTCACAACACCATTTGGCATGGACACATGTTGTACGTAGTTGTGTTGAGAAGGTGTGCAGTGCGAGTGATTCCCTTGGACATTTTCATTGGGATCGCAAGTCCCTGTTGGACATTGGCAATGTAGGGTAACTCTCATTTCGGCTAGCAGCTTAATATAGGGAATGATAGCCCCTGGCTAGGCTAAACTTAAGAAACCTTGTCTGGGTGGATGCTGCGTGATGTGTCCCCTGTTACAAATCAGTACCACAAAATAACAAACACAGTATGTAATTAAATGACTGAGCTTTATAATTCTGAATTTGACTATGTGGTTAGTAAAGAAAACAAAAAAGAAAAAGGTCCCATTCTCATGAAACAAGTGCAAGGTTGGAGCTCACTGATAAGGTCGTTCGTCCACCATTAACCTCTTCTGATCGTTGCTGACCTTTGGACCCGCGGTCCAGGTCCACTCTGTCCAGCGGTCTACCAACTCTCTCCATTAGTGTCTTCTCTCTCATCTCTCCCCGGCCAAAACAAAAATCCGCCAATTCCCAGCTCCCAGACACACACGGAAGAACCACATCCCGCTTATTGGCTAGCATGCCCCGTTATCTCTAGTCATAACCCAAACATCGCTGCTACAGAGAAACCATTACCTCAGCAGTGGAACATTACAGAGAAGCCATTACATTAGCGTTGAAACCTTACAGCGTGTTACACTCTCCCCCCACCAAATTTAGTCATGTCCTCATGACGTTGAGATAGTTTGCCAACACTTCCTACGCAACACAAAGTCCAATCCAGGTGCACAAGGCAGTAACAAAGCTCCCCAAAATGGCAGGGGTCACACTCTGCTCCCCGGTGCTACGTAAGTCTGAATTCTCTGAGACCTCCACACTCCCTCACCTAACCCTTCAGGTTCCGACACTACTGGGCATACTTTCAGCACTCCAGGCAAGGCCTCCCCCGACCTACCACTCGTGCCCACCTGCAACTTGGACCGCTCGGCCCTGTGGCCAAGCCTCGCTTCCTCCCCTGCCGAGTCTCGCTGTAACCCAGGCTGCCCACTGATAGGCCCCACCGCACCTCACCTGACTTAGTGGGAGGAGGGCCAGGAGTCTCTTCCTCGATCAATGGGAGTTAGCGAAAGGCTGCACATACCACACATCCAGATCCCTATCCTTCGAATCAGTATCCCTCTCAGGGGTGGGGGCCAGCCTAACCTCGCCTGCTGTGGGCCCTTCAGTTGCTCGACATTTCCGCTGAGTCCTCTTACTAGTTGAAGGCTCCAAGTCAGGTTCTGGGTCTGTCTGCACCTCTTGTCTCGGGGAGGCAGTTGGTTCCGATGGAGAATCTTGACAGGCCCATTCCCATCCTCTGGTTTCACCCAGAAAACTGATAGGTTTGGCATCTGCCTCTCCCCCACACAGGGCGTAGCTGCCCAGTGGTCAGCCAACTTATGCTTCCCAGGTAGCCCCAGATTCCCTATGAGGACCCGGTCTTTCGACAGAAGTTGGGAGAACCTCACCTTTTGATCGTACCTCCTCTTATTTCCTTGATTCTGCTTGGCAACTGCGACCCCAGCAAATTCATAAGCCCTTTTCAGCTCTCTTCTTACATCAGACCCATACTTCACATAAGTCCTTGGGGGTAAGTCACCCCTGTCAGACCCAAAGCAAAGGTCAATGGGCAACCTCGACTCGCGCCCAAACATCAAATAATATGGTGAGTACCCGGTAGCTTCATTTCGTGTACAGTTGTAACTGTGAATCAGATGCCCATTATGTTGACTCCACCTGCTCTTCTTGCTGATCTCCAGGGTCCTGAGCATCTCTATCAAGGTGTGAATAAACCTCTCTGGCTGGGGATCACCCTGTGGGTGATAGGGCATGGTCCTCGAATTCTCGACTCCAAGCATGCCCCGTAACTCATGGATGAGCCTGCTCTTGAAATCCCGTCCCAGATCACTATGTATCTACCTGGGAAGGCCATACTAGATGAAATATTTCTCCCATAACACTTTGGCCACCGTGGACACACTCTGGTCCTTGGTAGGAAAAGCCTGAGCATACCTGGTGTAGTGGTCTGTGATGACTAAGAAATTTGCCATGTTACTGTCATCTATTGACAGGAAGTCCATACGCACCAGGCCCAGAGGCCCCACACTCTGCAAGTGGGACAAGAAAGATGCCTGCCTAGGCAGTGTCTTCCACTGTACATATCGAATGTAGGAGCTGCAGTATTCATTGACCTGTGATTTCATCCGGGGCCAGTAAAACTGAGCAATCCATAGGTCTTCTCCAGCCCCAAATGTCAAGAATCATCATGAACTGACTACAATGCAATCCTCTGATACTTCTCTGGCAGAACTAGCTGGCAATGTTGAGGTCGGTCTGGGGGTGATGTGACCTGGTATAAGGTCTGGTTCTGCAACTCCAACCAAGGCCATTCTCACAGTAATGGAGGCACTGACGCATGTTCCATCTTCTCCGCCTGAGCCAAGTCTCCCTTTTCGACTGATGCCCAAATGGTACCGGCGCCCAGATCATCTCGCTGAGCAGCTGCCACTTCCCCAGAACTCAATTCCGGCAGCTGATTTGTCTTCAGAGCAGTCAGGTTACAGTACTCTTGGAGAATGGCGTCATCAGAAGCTCCCGATTGATCCACTGCTCAATCCTACCCCTCCTTTCCCTCTGCCTTCATGATGATGGCAAACTGACACGTGGCCTTCACCCCCGAGGCAAGAACATTCTCTCACTGCTCATCCCTGACCAGTCTCTCATGTGCCCATCAGGACAAAGCATCAGCATCAACGTTCCTACTTCCTGGCCGGTACTTCAGGCTGAAATCATAGGCAGACAATGCTGTCAACCACCGACGGTCCATGGCATCCAGTTCCACCGAGGTCAGGATATAAGTTAGGGGGTTGTTGTCCGTCCTCACATCAAACTTGGCCTTACAGAGATAGTCACTCAGCTTATCCATCACTGCCCATTTCCACACCAGAAATTCCAACTTGTGCGTGGGATAGATTTTCTTGGAAGGCAACAGACTCCGGCTGACAAACACAACGGACCTCAACCCAGTGTTCTGATCCTGATACAGGACGCCCCCAAACCCTCTCCGCTGGCATCCATGTGCAGTACATATGGCAATTAGGGGTCTGCAAATGCCAGCACTGGCACCCGGGTCAGCAGCTCCTTCTTCCCCGGGGGGGGGGGGGGTAACCACACAGAAGCTGATTTAACGGGTGACTCACTTTCGCGTAGCCTTTCACAAACCTCCGATAGTAACCACAGAACCCAAGGAATGAGCGCAGAGTGCACACAGTCTGGGATCTTGGCCAAGTGGTAACAGTCTCAATCTTAGCCAGATCTGTAGCTACTCCATCCCATGAGACTATGTGCCCAACATAACTAACAGTCGTTTGGCAGAACTGGCACTTGTCCAGGGAAAGTTTTAACCCTTCTGCTTTCAGGAGGCCCAGCTCCTTCAGCAGCCTCGCTTCATGATCTTCTAAAGTGGAACTAAAAACTATGAGGTCATCCAGATACACCGACTCCTCCATGACCCGCTGGAGGTTTGCAGGAGCTCCCAAGTTGCCTTGGAGCATCCTTTTGAACTGGAAAAATCCCAGGGGACATATAAATGCCGTTTTCTCTTTGTTGGCCTTACTCATGGGGATCTGGTAATATCCACTCCTCAAGTCCAGCGCACTGAACCATTTCACACCACTCAGGCAGGCCAACGCGTCTTCGATCCTTGGGACTGTTGTTACGAAGGATGAACAACTCTGATGGGAAGAAGGGTACAGAGTTACCCATGCCCCCTCCCTTTTGGAGAATTGCAAACCGTTACTATTTCGATGCTGCTATCAAGGAAGTAAGAGAGACGATAAAAGCATGCCAGGACAGCTGTTACTGATAACAGCTCATGAGAGAGAATGAGAATGAGACACAGATAAGAGGTAAACAAGTTGGAGCATCTGCTACTGATAAGAGAGGAGAGGAGCCATTGATTAACTGTTATTGTCTTTTGGAGAAGGATTGTTTACTTGGTACTATTCTATTCATTGACAACTGGGGTGGGCTGGTTTGATGAGCTAAGCCATTCAAAACTGATTGACACTGGAGACCCCGTGAGTGGGGATAAAGGTGAGGTCTGGGGTGACACCCCTCAGACGCACTAGGAGAAACACTAGTGAGCATTAGGCACCCACGAGAAAGTGGGAGGCATCAGAGACCGAACGAAGGATCGGTAAATTTTAACTCACAGTGTTTTGTAGCGAGGCCAGTGGGGGCTTGTGTGTGTGTCCACCTTGCCTGGGTGATGAGTCCACCACGGAAGAATGGTCTAGCTAAAGAACAGAGGGGTCATACTTGAATGGCCACAACAACACATCGATGGATCAAGATCGTAAAGGAAGGTTTGCAAGACAATAGCTGTTACTGTTTGCGCATTCTCGTTTTCTCTCTCTCTCTCTCTCTCTCTCCAACAATTATAACACATCGACCAACAAGTACTCAGCCTGCATGAACTGAACTGAACTTTATATTTCCATGTGACAATTCATTATCCCCAAGGCAACGATAGAGCTTGTTTATTATTGATTATTATACCCACATTTTTAGGTTTAGTATTGCTAACGTATATTATCTGTATATTTGCATTGATATTGTTTTGTACATCTTTACTAATAAACACTGTTGAAAATAGTACCACCAGAGTCCAACGGACACTTCGATCTTTGCTGGTAAGACACCCAGTTACGGGGTACGTAACACTGTATACTGGTAAGGAATGGTACACCTGTTCAGAGTCCTATAGTCCACACACATCTGTACCTTCCCGTTCTTCTTTTGGGCCACCACTATTGGGGATGCATAGGGGCTTCGGGACTTGGGGATGATCCCAACTTCCTTCAACCTACACAAATGCTGCCGAACGTCATCCACCTCTGCAGGGGCCAGTCGCCACGACCTCTTTCTGAAAGGTGTGTCCTCAGTCACCCGGATAGTGTGACACGTGCTCTTGGAACAACCCACGTCAAACTCATCACTGGAAAAAACACCTTCCAGCTTCAACATCTTCTCCACCAACCTCCTCTTCCAAACCGCAGGAACTAGGGAGTCCCCAAAGTTGAATGACTCAGCGGTCAACTTTCCCCTTTTGTCCAATAGTTTCTCCCCGGCTTGTCTCACAGGGACACTAAAGATTACTATCACCAGGAACAAATGGGCCAGGGACAACCCCACTTGAAGGTGACCTCCCTCTTGACGATCACCGCCGTCCTGCTCGCCTGTACAACCGAGGGCTTCTGCAATTCGGGCCTCACCAGTACCCCAGCAGGAAATCCTGACTCCCCCTCGTAGTCTTCCACTAAGAGGGCCTCGCTTTCAGGCACTCCGGGAAATGTGGGGGTCCCCATCACTCTCACTACTTCCCCAGACTGTACTACCATTGGTTTCGACTGGGTGAACCACACAGTCCCTTGTTTAAATTCAGAATCTGGCCCAATGCAGCCACACACTTTCTCAAAAGCAGCTCCAAACACCGGGTGCACGGACAATGTTCCCCGAAAGCTCATGCCAGCCTTCTCCTTCCGGCCCCCCAGGAGCCTCCTCACAAGTGGGGGTTTGGTCCCCACCAGAATTGAAACGCCGCCCGTCCCAACAGGGTCTGGACAAACCAGCACCAATGTATCAGGTACCTCAGGCACTCCCACAGCGGCCTCTGAGAATTCCAACTTCACTGACAAATAACCGTCACTAGCACTAAACCCCCAGATCTCCAGTGCACTGAATGGTGTCAATGGTAAACGCTTCAGATACCAATTGTAAAATGAATGGTACAACAACGTAACCTGCGACCTGGTATTGAGTATGGCTTTAGCATGAATAACCTCTGTCCATAGCGAGACACTGGGGCATGGTTCCACTAAGCCTTCAGGAATTTGGCCTTTTGCTTTCGGGGGTTCCTTGGTACATTGCTGGGAACATGTTCCCCCAGAGACACCAGGCCATTCCTTCACTGGGTCTCCTCTAAGTTTTCCCAGTGACTCTCCTTGCTGAGGTACCTGGGGGCTCACTCTCCTTCCGGCGTGACGCCTGCTGCCAGCAGCCCTCCGCATTGTACGTCCCCTTGAGGGATCCATCCTCCTCCATCAGCTCCATCATATGGAGGGGGTCACACCCGCTGACAACAGCCAACGTATCTCCATTCTCAACTCTGCCACAATCTCCTCTACCGCTCCCCGGGGTAGGCTATCTGTGGTCACTTCACCGCAGGGTCTACTATCGAGGGCTGTACCCTGCTGACAGAGGCCTCCCGCGCCTCCGACGCATTCTCCTCTTCCCGTACCTCTCTGATCAGCTCAACAAACGATGGAGAGGGGTGCATCTTACTGTCGGAGACCCCAAGCAATCAGGTCCTGGGGCCGGACGCCCCTGGCTATCTGGTTCATTCCTAACTGATCCGCCTCAGCCTCCTGAATGACCCCTCTGCGCCGCAGCTGCTTCTCTGGTCGAAAAATAAAAGCAGAGAGCTTCTCCCCCTTCTCCTGACGCATCTTCTGAAACTCCACCATGTGCTCCACTGGGCTTCCTGTCGGGCCAAAAGAGCTTTCCGGGGCTCACGGTTGCTAAGGGATATTTCAACCTGATGGCTCTCACAATGTCAGCAGCCTGCCCATTCAAACTTTCAACCAGTCTCTGTCTCTGTACGTCATCGGAGTACTGCCGCTCATCTAACAACTGAGAGGTCCGCTACGCCCAAGTCTTCTCTTTCTCAATCTTTTTTATTGATTTAAATGAATAAGGATAAATACAAATCAGAGGAGAGGTTACCTCAAAAACATATTTCAATAATAGTACAAAGAAAGGAATAGACATTGTTAAAATCAAATATAGTATTAAGCTAATATAAAAAAAAGAACCACATCTCCTCTTAGCAGTTAATAGAAAAAACTCAAAATTTCTGTTATTGAGAACCCTTCCCCCCCCCCACTAAACTAAACTAAAACAAAGAAAAGGGGGCTGGGCAGTCCATTTTGAGGATACAGTTTTTTTAAAAAAGGAAAAAAAACCCTTCTGGTCAAATCTAAAACTTTGCGGAGAAGAAAAAAAAGATTAACTGAAAAAGTAAAAAGAATTAGATTATATGAAAATATTGAATAAAAGTTTGCTCAAATTTAAAAGATGTATCAAATGTCCGACTCCTGATTTTCTCCGAACTTAAACACGACATAATGGAGGAGAGCCGGAGAAGAAGCAGTAGTTGGATTGGGATCCTTCTAGTACAATGGAATAGCTCTCCTAGCCAATAAAGTTGAGAAAGCCATCATGCGTTGAGCGGAAGCAGGAACATTTCCTCCTTCCGTTGGAATAATCCCAAAGATTGCCGTAAATGAATTAGGTTGTAGGTCCAAACCTATGACTTTTGATAATGTTCTAAAAACACCTCCCAACATCTGCTACAGTGAAACCATTACCTCAGCAGTGGAACATTACAGAGAAGCCATTACATTAGCAATGAAACCTTACAGCGTATTACACTAAGAACATTGGGTACTGCAGGACTATCAGCCAGTTGCTCGATAGCAATGGAGCTGGACTTATTATGTAGTGTTGCTGTGTTGTCAACCTGGACTTGTTGTGCACCGTTGTGTTGAGAAGTTGTTGCAAGTGATTCCCTTGGACATTTTCATTGGGATCGCAAGTCTCTGCTGGACATTGCCGACATAGTATACTGCAAGTTTGTTTAATTGGTTCATTGGTGAGACTGATGCCGGGGGAGTTGCGTTGCTTTGGTTGTGGTGAGGACTAGGCCCTCACCATGGGGGTGCCTATCGCAACCGCTCAGGAGAGGAGACACCGAGGCAGAGTGGGAGAACCTTTGTGGTGTGAGCTGGAATCCGTACTGGGTTGCAGGTTGGCCATGAGCCAGTCCTCACTGGAGGATCAGAGGTAGAGAGGATTAGAAGCTTTAAATTCCTAGGTATTACTATTTCAGAGGACCTGTCCTGGGCCCAGCACACAGTGCAATTGTGAAGAAAGCACGACAGCACCTCAACTTCCTTAGGAATCTGCGGAGATCAGCATGACATCTAAAACTTCGAGATTTCGACAGATGAGCAGTGGAGCGTATATTGACTGGCTGCATCACAGGCTGCTATGGAAACACCAATGACCTTCAATGGAAATTCCTACAAAAAGTAGTGGACACAGGCCTCCCCACCATCGTGAGCACCTACATGAAACTCTGTCAAAGGAAAGCAGCATCCATCATCAGAGACCCCCACCACCCAGGTCAAGCTCTCTTCTTGTTGCTGCCATCAGGTAGGAGGTACAGGAACCTCAGGACCCACACCACCAGGTTCATGAACAGTTACTGTAACGTTCTCCTTCGGGTGTAACGAAACGCCGAATTTAACGTCCGGATAAACCACAGTTAATAAGAACCAGATCGCAGTAAGATTAACCATTTACTGTTCACTCTTCACATTAACATATGGTGAAAACTGTTGATAAAACAATACAAGATTGATACAGTATTTGTTCCTTCCTTAATATCACATTTCAAGTGTAAATACTTGCAAAGGTGACTATAACTACATTACACTAAGGTGCAGTATACAGGGAGAGTTTACCTGCTCCATTGACTACTTTAAATACACTTCCATGCAAACTATCCGCGACTCTTTAACTAACGAAAGCATAAACATTATCTACCGACGTTACCTCTAACAGGATCAGCATTAATATCTTAGTTCAATATATCGATTATCTATTAACTTACAGCGTTGCTCTCACTGTGATTTCTCATGCCTGCAAAACTGCTTGTGCTCAGGTGAGCCTCGTGGAAAGCCCCCACCCTCGCGCTAATTTCAAACCGGTGTTTTCCCACAAGACGCGGCGAAACCGGATGTGACGTCATCGCATGCCGATATATTTTACATGCAATGAATATACTTTAAACACTTCTAATTCTAACTAGAAAATACTATTGAATGAATTACTAAGCGAAAATATTATAAACTAAATAACTGTCGTAAAGACAGCACACTCCCCGCTTGACCTTCGTAAGGTCACAATGAGCAGAGTACAAAACTTAGTCTCTTAATCAGTCATTGGGTAGAAGTAGAATAACTTCTGTAACTGGCCCTTGGTAAATTTTCACATCGCCTTGGTCGGTAGTCTTCAATTCGATCTTCCTGACATGTCCATCCTCGCTAGGGAATGTATCAGTGATTCTGGCCGTTGGCCAGCTGTTGCGAGCGACTTGCTTGTCCCTGAGCAGGACTAAGTCTCCAACTTGAAGATTCCTACGGGGTTCTGTCCACTTTCGTCTCTGTTGCAACGAGGGTAGATATTTCTGTCTCCAGCGGGACCAGAACTGATTTGCCAGAGCCTGGACTTGTCTCCATTGCTTTGTGTACAAATCCTTGTCTGAGAAGTCTCCTGGTGGAGGAGGTGCTCCTGCCTTCTGCGTAAGGAGCGTTGATGGCGAAAGTATAAAGGGGTTTTCTGGGTCAGAAGACACAGGTAGGAATGATTGTGCGTTTATAATGGCTGTGACCTCTGCCATTAGGGTGCACAGTACCTCGTGGGCCAATCGGGTGCGTTGCTGCATCTCGGGTTTCCTTTTCCGGGTTTTCCGTAAGGACGTGAACCGTTTGACTGCCTGCTCTTTGTTATCTGGTGAGCGCTGGCATGGTTCTCTGATTGGCAATGGGGCAACCCCATTATTTGCTTCATCTCTGAAGACCTTGGTGTCTTTGGTTTTTAAAGAAATGGTATCTTGAGCTGATTGTGCAAGTTTGTTGTCATACTTCGTTAGAGCGAAGACTGACTGGCCCAGCGACTCGTCGCTTGCCTCGCGCTTGTTAACGCCTTGTTGTGCTTCCTTGATGCACGGGACACTCGGGCAGGGTCGAAAGATTGAATGGCGGCCACTCTCTAGCACATTGGTCTTGAGTGTGTTAACCATCGGTTTGTGTACGTCACCGAGACACACCTCTCCTATCACCACCCAGCCCAGATCCAGACGTTGCGCGAAGGGGGCGTTGAGTGGTCCATTGATCTGCTGCCTAACCTTGTGTACCTGGATAACATCTCTTCCTAATAGCAGGAGTATTTCCGCTTTCGGATCCAGTTCTGGGATGTGTTTGGCGATGTGGTGGAGATGCGGCTGGTGTAGCACCGCACTTGGTGTCGGGATCCCAGCGCGGTTATTCATGATTTCATTGCACTCTAAGAGCGGAGGGAGACAGATGACGACTTTACCATCCAGGGACTCGATCTGGATGCCTTCTGCCTTCCTTCCTTGGGTTTTCATGTTGCCTGAGCAAGTTTTGAGGTAGTATGGGAACCGCTCACTCTCAATGTTGAACAATTTAAAGAACTCTGGACTGACTAGTGAACGATTGCTCTGATCGTCCAGAATCACATAGGCTTTGATGGCCTTGTCTTTGGCTCCTTTAGGGTACACCTTAGTGAGGCAGATCTTGGAACAAGAACGACTTGACTGAGCTTGACCGCAAACTTCTGTACAGTTCGTGCTGACAGCTATTGACCTAGAGTGAGCCTCTCCCTCCCCGCCGTCCTGTTGTGGGGGTGAAGGAGCGCTCTCGGTTTGTGGTGACAGGTCGGGATGCATGGCCTCGACGTGATCTGGGCTGCCACATTCCGGACACTTCACGGCGATCGTACACTCTCTGGCGAGGTGAGAGGTTGAGGAACAGCATCTAAAACATATTCTTTTCTCCTTGAGAAGAGCCGTCCTCTCTTCAAGGGGTTTTTCCCTAAACATTCTGCATGCTTTCAGGGGGTGAGGTTTGTTATGCAATGGACAATACTTGCCAGGGTCGTTGTTAGTCGTAAGGGCTTCGGTCTTGAGCACTGACACGGGTTTATCAATGTTGAAAACATTCGAAATGGATCTGCCTGGCTTGGTGTAAATCGAACTGCTTCCTGGACCTACAAGGCTAGGGTCGTTTCGCCTCTTCGCCTCCTTGCACACAAACCTAGTGAGGAGCTCAAAGGGAGGAAATCGACCATCGTGGTCTTCCTTGTACTCTGAGGCAACAGTCAGCCACTTGTCCTGCAGCCCAAATGGAAGTTTGTCCACAATTGGTCTAATCCCGGATGGAGTATCTAGGAATACTAGACCAGCTGAATAGCCATCTTCTTTGGCGCCTTGGATCTCCATGAGTAAATCTCCGAATTCTCTTAACTTAAAGTGATCTTTGGCTGACACCTTAGGAAAGTTTCCCAGACGTCGATATAGCGCCGCTTCAATAATGTCGGGGGCCCCATATCTCTCCCAAAGTCTCTCCCACGCTTCGCTTAAGGCTAGCTCAGGTTTGTTGATGTACACTGAACGCATGCGTCTCACCTGGTCGCGTGATTCTTTCCCCAGCCATTTCGCCATAAGGTCCAACCTTTGGGTTGCACTGAGCTGGACCCCGTCAATCACGTTGGTGAATGTGGAGAGCCAAGCACGGTAATTTTCGGGTTTATCGTCAAACTGGTACAGTCCCGAAGTGACGAGATCCCGTCGTGCTAAATACTGCAGCGTGGGATCGGCTGCAAGCGGCATGCGGGCTGGAGAAGTACGTTGGCGCCCATATGACTGAGAACGCACGTTTCTCATGGAATTTGCCATCCTGGATTCAACCTCCGCGTCTCTTCGCATCGAACTTTGTAACTTTGGTGTCAAAGTATATCGGTTGTCAGCTCTTTCATTCTTGACTTCATCGCGGGGCCGCGAGGGTAAATTCTCTTCCTCATAGCTGGGGAAGTTATCGAATAGGTATGGAGAGGGGAGACGAGCCTGCCTGTCTGCTTGATATTGTACATAGTCGCTCGTGCGTTCCAGTCTGGTCCTTTCCAAAGCAGAACTTGTTTCGGTCAGATCACGCGACCCTTCAGCTTCTTCTATGTACTCTGCTTCCACCCTGGCAGCTTCTCCTTCTCCTTCTAGCTGCAGCACATGCAACTCTGTCGATATTTTTGTCATTTCCAACTGGGTTTCGGCTTCTCTGGCGGCCTTTTCTTTCTGGGTTTCGGCTTCTCTGGCAGCCTCTTCTCTTTGTCTGGCGGCCCTTTCGGCTTCTTTGGTGGCCAGTTTCATTTTCAAAACTGCCTCTTGTTTGGCGTAATGCAGTCGCACCTTGGCGGCTTCTGCCTTGGCTCTTGCCTGTGTGGACTTACTTGATGTCGTTCTACTGCCCTTGTCGCTGGGCGCCATCGACTTGATCCCGGATCGAGCTGACATTGCAGCACTTGAAACACCTGATAATGCCGCTTTTTCACTGTAACGTTCTCCTTCGGGTGTAACGAAACGCCGAATTTAACGTCCGGATAAACCACAGTTAATAAGAACCAGATCGCAGTAAGATTAACCATTTACTGTTCACTCTTCACATTAACATATGGTGAAAACTGTTGATAAAACAATACAAGATTGATACAGTATTTGTTCCTTCCTTAATATCACATTTCAAGTGTAAATACTTGCAAAGGTGACTATAACTACATTACACTAAGGTGCAGTATACAGGGAGAGTTTACCTGCTCCATTGACTACTTTAAATACACTTCCATGCAAACTATCCGCGACTCTTTAACTAACGAAAGCATAAACATTATCTACCGACGTTACCTCTAACAGGATCAGCATTAATATCTTAGTTCAATATATCGATTATCTATTAACTTACAGCGTTGCTCTCACTGTGATTTCTCATGCCTGCAAAACTGCTTGTGCTCAGGTGAGCCTCGTGGAAAGCCCCCACCCTCGCGCTAATTTCAAACCGGTGTTTTCCCACAAGACGCGGCGAAACCGGATGTGACGTCATCGCATGCCGATATATTTTACATGCAATGAATATACTTTAAACACTTCTAATTCTAACTAGAAAATACTATTGAATGAATTACTAAGCGAAAATATTATAAACTAAATAACTGTCGTAAAGACAGCACAGTTACTAACCCTCAACCTTCAGGCTCTTGAACAAAACTTCACCTCAGATGGTTGAGGAAGTTTTGTATGGGCCTCCAAAATCCTAAGGGGCACAACTGAGAGCATCCTGACTGGCTGCGTCTCTGCCTGGTGTGGGAACTGTACCTCCATCAATCGCAGGACTCTGCAGAAAGTGGTGCGGACGGCCCAGTGCACCTGTAATTGTGAACTTCCCATGATTCGGGACATTTACAAGGACAGGTGTGTAAAAAGGGCCCGTAGGGACCCAAACCATCCCAACCACGATTTATTCCATCTGCTACCATCGGGAAATGGTACCACAGCATAAAAGCCAGGACCAACAGGCTCCGGGACAGCTGCTTCCACCAGGCCAACAGACTGATGAACTCGCGCTGATTTGAGTGTACTCTATATTACATCGACTATCCTATTTATTATAAATTACTATAAATTGCACATTTAGATGATGTAAAGATTTTTCCTCCTCATGTATGTGAAGAATGTAAGAAATAAAGTCAATTCAATTCAAATACACTCAAATTCACTTGACCCTTCATTGAAATGTTCCCACAACCAATGAACTCACTGTTCATCTCATGTTCTAATTAATTATTGCTATTTATTTTTATTTGCATTTGCACAGTTTGTTGTCTTCTGCACTCGGATCTTTCGTTGATCCTGTTATAGTTACTATTCTATAGGTTTATTGAGTATGCCCAGAAGAAAATGAATCTCAGGATTGTATGTGGTGACATACATGTAATTTAATAATAAAATTTACATCAAACTTTAGCCACTCCCATTGATGCTACACGCCAATGTTTGCTCGATGCTGCCCTCCAGTGTTCATTTGATGGATGAACAAGCTGGACCAGAACAACGTCCTAAATCTATGGTCCTGCCACTCAAGAAACTGAGCTACATTACTTTTCTCTTTGTGATGGCACGCTTTTCTGAAATCACAACCATATCCACAATATGTGCTATCTTCTATGTGCTGTTAGTAATGTATTTTGCACCCTGAGTGAGAAAATCTGTAGAAGCTGGAAATCCAAAGCAACACACACAAACTGCTGGAGGAACACAGCAGGCCAGGCAGCATCCATGGAAATAAATAAACGGTCGATATTTTGGGCCGAGACCCTTCATCACCCTGACCTGCTGAGTTCCTCCAGCATTTTGTGCGTGTTGTTTTGCACCCTGGGCTGGAGGAACGCTAATTTGATTGGCTATATTCTTGCATGGTTGAATGATAATTAAACTTGAATTTGCAGGGCCAATAGTGGAAAGGGTGAGCTGCTTCAGGTTGCTATATGTCAGCATCTCAGGTGATCCATGTTGGGACCAACATGTTGATACAATCACAAAGAACCCACACTGGCTCTGGTTCATTAGGATTTTGAGGAGATTGTGTAGAAGTGCAGAATGCAAAATTATGAGGGGTATAGATAGGGTACCCTCAAGCAGGCTTTTTCCCCTGGGGTTAGGTGAGACTAGAACAAGAGGCCATAGGTTAAGGGTGAAAGGTGAAATAATTAAAGGGAACATGTGGGGGAACCTTTTCATTCTGAGGGTGTTGAGAATGTGGAACGAGTTGCCAATGGAAATGGTGGATGGAGGTTCAATTTCAGCGTTCGAAAGACGTTTGAATAAGTACATGGATGGGAGGGGTATGGAGGGCTAGGATAAATCATAGGAGCAGATTAGGCCATTCAACCCATTGGGTCTGCTCCGCCAGGTGCAGGTCAATGGAATAAGTAGAATAACTGTTAGGCATGGACTAGATGGGCCAAAGGGTCTGTGTCAGTGCTGCAATGCTCTACAACTCTAATGCCCTAAAGCAGTGAATACTTAGTCTATGGGGACTGAGGCTACTGAAAGTGAGGACACTTTGTAGTTACTGGCAGTCTGTGTACAGCAAAATTCTGATTATCTGCTATCTGATCGATCTGAAACCAGTAGTTGGCATTCAGATTACTCATGAGTAGATAGGTTCGAGGCCAGAGCGAGGGTCAGGTTGAAATGTTAGTTATGGTAAATTGAAACATTGGGTGCTCTTCCGGGGTTGGTTGAGACCTGTACAGAAGGGACAGTATCCACCTGACCTGGTAGGAAGGGTTGTTACTGCTGCAGTGGGGTTTCGAGTTGCAGGGGGATCTGAACCAGAGTGCCAGAACAGGTGGTGGAGAGGTTGCGGAGGCAGATGTTGGTAAGATCTCAAAGTCAGGAATCAAAAGGTTGAACATGGTGTGACTAGTATCAATGCAAGGGGTATCATAGGGAAGGAAGATGATAGTGCTGAAGATGAGGTAGCTGGTTTACAAACAGAGGCAATGTGTAGGGAGGAGAATCTGTTGATAGAGCAAAATCGCAGTCGAGAGGATGAGCTGCAACGTAAAAGGTGGACAAAATCAAAAAGGGTGAATACAGGATGGAGGAAACACACACAAAATGTTGGAGGAACTCAGCAGCCAAGGCAGCATCTATGGAACAAAGTACAAAGTTGTGATGGGAATACACAGAAACATAGAAAACTTACAGCACAGTACAGGCCCTTCAGCCCACAAAGTTGTGCCGAATGTGTCCCTACCTTAGAAATTACTAGACTTACCCATAGTTCTCTATTTTTCTAAGCTCCATATACCTATCCAAAAGTCTCTTAAAAGATCCTATCATATCTGCCTCCACCACCGTTTCCGGCAGCCCATTCCATGCACTCACCATTCTCTGAGTAAAAAACCTACTCCCTAGGACCTTAAACCTGTGTCCTCTTGTGGCAACCATTTCAGCCCTGGGAAAGAGCCTCTGACCATCCACATGATCAATGCTTCTCATCATCTTATACTCCTCTATCAGGTCACCTCTCATCCTCTGTCACTCTAAGGAGAAAAGGCCAAGTTCACTCAACCTGTTTTCATAAAGAATGCTCCTCAATCCAGGCAACGTCCTTGTAAATCTCCTCTGCACCCTTTCTATGGTTTCCACATCCTTCCTGTAGTGAGGCAACCAGAACAGAGCACAGTACTCCAAGTGGGGGTCTGACCAGGGTCCTATATAGCTGCAACATTACCTCCCTACTGCTAAAGACAATTCCACGATTGATGAAGGCCAATACACCGTATGCCTTCTTAACCACAGAGTCAACCTGTGGAGCTGCTTTGAGGGCCCTATGGACTCGGACCCCAAGATCCCTCTGATCCTCCACACTGCCAAGACTCTTAACGTTAATACTATATTCTGCCATCATACTTGACCTGCCAAAATGAACCACCACACTTATCTGAGTTGAACTCCATCTGCCACTTCTCAGCCCAGGTTTGCATCCTATCAATGTCCTGCTGTAACCCCTGACAACCCTCCACACTATCCACAACACCTCCAAGCTTTATGTCATCAGCAAACTTACTAACCCATCCCTCCACTTCCTCGTCCAGGTCATTTATAAAAATAATGAAGAGTAAGGGTCCCAGAACAGATCCCTGAGGCACTCCACTGGTCACCGACCTCCATGCAGAATATGACCCGTCTACAACCACTTTTTGCCTCCTGTGGGCAAGCCAGTTCTGGAACAAAGCAATGTCCCCTTGGATCCCATGCCTCCTTACTTTCTCAATAAGCCTTGCATGGGTACCCTATCAAATGCCTTGCTGAAATCCATATACACAACTTCTACTGCTCTTCCTTCATCAATATGTTTAGTCACATCCTCAAAAAATTCAATCAGGCTTGAAAGGCATGACCTGCCCTTGACAAAGCCGTGCTGACTATTCCTAATCATATTATACCTCTCCAAATGTTCATAAATCCTGTCTCTCATGATCTTCTCCATCAACTTATCCACCACTGAAGTAAGACTCACTGGTCTATAATTTCCTGGGCTATCTCTACTCCCTTTCTTGAATAAAGGAACAACATCTGCAACCCTCCAATCCTCCAGAACTTCTCCTGTCCCCATTGATGATGCAAAGATCATTGCCAGTGGCTCAGCAATCTCCTCCCTCACTTCCCACAGTAGCCTGGGCTACATCCCATCTGGTCCCGGCAACATATCCAACTTGATGCTTTCCAAATGCTCTGGCACATTCTCTTTCTTAATATCTACATGCAAGTCATCACTACAATCACCAACATCCTTTTCCATAGTGAATACTTAAGTATTCATTAAGTACTTCTGCTATTTCCTCCAGTTCCATACACACTATCCCACTGTCACACTTGATGGGTCCTATTCTCTCACGTCTTATCCTCTTGCTCTTCACATACTTGTGGAATGCCTTGGGGTTTTCCTTAATTCTGCCCGCCAAGGCCTTCTCATGGCCCCTTCTGGCTCTCCTAATTTCCTTCTTAAGCTCCTTCCTGGTAGCCTTATAATCTTCTAGATCTCTAACATTACCTAGCTCTCTGAACCTTTTATACTCTTTTCTTTTCTTCTTGACTAGATTTATTACAGCCTTTGTACACCACGGTTCCTGTACCCTACCATAACTTCCCTGTCTCATTGGAACATACCTATACCAAACTCTACACAAATATCCCCTGAATATTTGCCACATTTCTTCCGTACTTTTCCCTGAGAACACCTGTTTCCAATTTAGGCCTCCGATTTCCTGCCTGATAGCTTCATAATTCCCCTTACTCCAATTAAACGCTTTTCTAACTTGTCTGTTCCTATCTCTCTCCAATGCTATTGTAAAGGAGATAGAATTGTGTTCACTATCTCCAAAATGCTCTCCCACTAAGAGACCTGACACCTGACCAGGTTCATTTCCCAATAGCAGATCAAGTACAGTCTCTCCTCTTGTAGGCTTATCTACATACTGTGACAGGAAACCTTCCTGAACACACCTAACAAACTCCACCCCATCTAAACCCCTCACTCTAGGGAGATGCCAATTGATATTTGGGAAATTCAAATCTCCCATCACGACAACTCTGTTATTATTTCACCTTTCCAGGATCTGTTTCCCTATCTGATCCTCGATATCCCGGTTACCATTGGGTGGCCTATAAAAAACACCCAGTAAAGTTATTGACCTCTTCCTGTTCCTAACCTCCACCCACAGAGACTCCGTAGACAACCCCTCCATGACGTCCACCTTTTCTGCAGCAATGACACTATCTCTGATCAACAGTACCACACCACCTCTTTTGCCTCCCCTCCTGTCCTTTCTAAAACATCTAAAATCCAGCACTTGAAGTAACCATTCCTGTCCCTGAGCCATCCGGGTCTCTGTAATGGCCACAACATCATAGATCCAAATACTGATCCATGCTCTAAGCTCATCCACTTTGTTCACAATACTCCTTGCTTTAAAATACACATATCAAACTGTCTGTCTGAGTGCGTCCCTTCTCTATCACCTGCCTATCCTCCCTCACACACTGTCTCCAAGCTTTTTCTATTTGTGAGCAAACCGCCTCTTCCCTAGTCTCTTCAATTCGGTTCCCACCCCCCAACAATTCTAGTTTAAACTCTCCCCAGTAGCCTTAGCAAACCACCCCACCAGGATATTGGTCCCTCTGGGATTCAAGTGCAACCCGTCCTTTTTGTACACATCAAACCTGCCCCAAAAGAGGTCCCAATGATCCAGAAATCTGAATGCCTGCCCCCGCTCCAATCCCTCAGACATGCATTTATCCTCCACCTCATTCTATTCCTATACTCACTGTCGCGTGGCACAGGCAGTAATCCTGAGATTGCTACCTTTGCGGTCCTGCTTTTCAACTTCCTTCCTAACTCCCTATAGTCTTTTTTCAGGACCTCTTCCCTTTTCCTGCCTATGCCATTGGTACCAATATCTGGCTGTTCTCCCTCTCCTGCAGGATATCTTGGACGCAATCTAAAACATCCCGGACCCTGGCACCTGGGAGGCAAACTACCATCCGAGTTTCTTTCCTGCGTCCAAAGAATCGCCCGTCTGACCCCCTAACTATAGAGGGTACAGGATAGAAGATGTTGTATTTAAATTCACACAGTATACAGAATAAGGTAGATGAACTTGCAGCACAGTTGCAGATTGGCATGTGTGTTGTAGGCACCACTGAATCACGACTGAAAGATTATAGCTGGGTGCTTAATGTCCAGGGATAGACATTGTATCGAAAGGAAAGACGGAGGCAGAGGGGCAGCTTTGATCTGTTCGTAAAAAAATGAATTCAAATCATTAGTAAGAGTTGATATGGGGTCAGAAGGTGTTGAATGATTGTGGATAAAGCTAAAGAACTGCAAGGATAAAAAGACCCTGATGGGAATTGTATACAGACCCCCAAACGGTAGTTAGGATGTGGTCTGCAAATTATGGCAGGAGATAGAAAATGCATACCAAAAGGATAATGCTACAATGGTCATGGGATTTCAATATGCAGGTAGATTGGGAAAGTTGGGTTGGTGCTGGATTCTAGAAGGGGAAATTTCTGGAATGCCTACAAGACGGCTTTTCAGAGCAGCTCATGGTTGAGCCCACTAGGGGATCAGTTATCCTGGATTGGGTGTTGTGCAACAAACGTGACTTTGATTAGAGAGCTTAAATAAAAGAACCCTTCGGGGCAAGTGATCACCATATGATCGAATTCACTCTGAAATTTGAAAAGGAGAAGCTAAAGTCAGAGGTATCAGTATTACATGGATATAAAGGGGATTACAGAGGCATGAGAGAGGGGTTGGTTAGAATTGATGGGCAAATACTTCAGTGGTTGACAAGTTGATGGAGAAGATCCTGAGAGGCAAGATTTATGAACATTTGGAGTGGCATATAATTATATGTAATTTAATAATAAAATTTACATCAAACTTTAGCCACTCCCATTGATGCTACACTCCAGTGTTCGCTCAGTGCTGCCCTCCAGTGTTCATTTGGTGGATGAACAAGCTGGACCAGGACAACGTCCTAAATCTACGGTCCTGCCACTCAAGAAACTGAGCTACGTTACTTTTCTCTTTGTGACGGCACGCTTTTCTGAAATCACAACCATATCCACAATATGTGCTATCTTCTATGTGCTGTTAGTAATGTATTTTGCACCCTGAGTGAGAAAAGCTGTAGATGCTGGAAATCCAAAGCAACACACACAAACTGCTGGAGAAACACAGCAGGCCAGGCAGCATCCATGGAAATAAATAAACGGTCGATATTTTGGGCCGAAACCCTTCATCACCCTGACCTGCTGAGTTCCTCCAGCATTTTGTGTGTGTTGTTTTGCACCCTGGGCTGGAGAAACGCTAATTTGATTGGCTATATTCTTGCATGGTTGAATGATAATTAAATTTGGTTGGTAAGTTGATGGAGAAGATCCTGAGAGGCAGGATTTATGAACATTTGGAGAGGCATAGTATGATTAGGAATAGCCAGCATGGCTTTCTCAAAGGCAGGTCGTGCCTTACGAGCCTGATTGAATTTTTTGAGGATGTGACTAAACACATTGATGAAGGTAGAGCAGCAGATGTAGTGTATATGGATTTCGGCAAGGCAGTTGATAAGGTACCCCATGCTGAGTTATTGAGAAAGTAAGGAGCCATGGGATCCAAGGGGAGCTTGCTTTGTGGATCCAGAATTGGCTCGCCCACAGAAGGCAAAGAATGGCTGTAGACGAGTCATATTCTGCATGGAGGTCGGTGACAAGTTGTGTGCCTCAGGGATCTGTTCTGGGACTGTAGTATTCTCGCTCAGGTGTAAGAGAACTCTGAACTAAACACCGAGGTAAACCGTAGTCAATGAAAACAGGATCACAGTAAGATTAACCATTTACTGTTCACTCTTCCACATTAACGTATGGTGAAAACTGTTGATAAAACAATACAAAATGTATACAGTATTTGTTTCCTTCTTGATATCACATTTACATCGTAAATACTTGCAAAAGTAAAACTACAACAACTACATTACATTAAACTGCAGCATACAGTCAGAATCTACCTACGCCATTGACTGCTTTAAATACACTTCAACACAAACTAACCGCAACTCTTTAACTAACGAAAACATAAACCTTATCAACCATCATTACTTTTAACAGAATCAGCGTTAACATTTTTAATTCAACACATCGATTATCTCATGAACTTACGGCGTTGCTTCACTGATGTTTCTAGTGCGTAGAAAGAAAACTTTTCTTGCGCTGATCCTGCACATGTGAGCCCCCTCCTTCCCGATTCTCCGAACCAGTACTTTCCCACAAGACGTGGCGAAACCAGGTGTGACGTCATGCACGCCATGATATATCACAGACAACGAATTTACTTTAAACAATCTTAACCTTAACTAGAAAATGCTAACAAACAAATTACTAAAGCGAAAATATTATATGCCGTAAAGGCAACACACTCCCCGCTTGACCTTCGTAAGGTCACAATGAACATACTACAGAACTTCAGTCTCTAAATCAGTCGTTAGGTAGAAGTAGAATGACTTCTGTAACAGGCCTTTGGTAAATTTTCACATCACCTTGGTCGGTAGTTTTCAACTCAACCTTCCTGACATGTCCATCCCTACTAGGGAATGTGGCAGTGATTCTGGCCATTGGCCAGCCGCTGCGGGCGATTTGCTTGTCCCTGAGCAGGACTAAATCTCCGACTTGAAGATTCCTGCAGGGTTCTGTCCACTTTTGTCTGTGTTGCAACAAAGGTAGATATTCCTGTCTCCAACAAGACCAGAACTGATTTACCAGAGCCTGGACCTGTCTCCATTGCTTTGTGTACAAATCCTTATCAGAGAAGTCCCCAGGTGGAGGGGGAGCTCCTGCCTTCTGCGTAAGGAGCGTTGATGGCGAGAGTATGAAGGGGTTTTCTGGGTCAGAAGACACAGGTAGGAGTGGTCATGCATTTATAATGGCTGTGACCTCTGCCATTAGTGTGCACAGTACCTCGTGGGTCAATCGGGTGCGTTGCTGCATCTCAGGTTTCCTTTTCAGGGTTTTTGGCTTCTCTGGCAGCCACTTCCATTTTCAATTTTGCTTCTTGTTCGGCGTAGAATGCTTGCACCTTGGTGGCTTTTGCCTTGGTTCTTGCATGGGCAGCCTTACTTGATGATGCCCTACTGCCCCTGTCGCTGGATGGCAACGACTTGATGCTGGATTGAGTTGCCATTGCAGCACTTGAAACACCTGATAATACCGCCTTTTCACTGTAGTGCTCTTGCTCGGGTGTAAGAGAACTCTGAACTAAACACCGAGGTAAACTGTAGTCAATGAAAACAGGATCGCAGTAAGATTAACCGTTTACTGTTCACTCTTCCACATTAACGTATGGTGAAAACTGTTGATAAAACAATGCAAAATGTATACAGTATTTGTTTCCTTCTTGATATCACATGTACATCATAAATACTTGCAAAAGTAAAACTACAGCAACTACATTACATTAAAGTGCAGCATACAGTCAGAATCTACCTACGCCATTGACTGTTTTAAATATACTTCAGCACAAACTATCCGCAACTCTTTAACTAATGAAAACATAAACCTTATCAACCGTCATTACTTTTAACAGAATCAGCGTTAACATTTTTAATTCAACACATCGATTATCTCATGAACTTACGGCGTTGCTTCACTGATGTTTCTAGTGCGTAGAAAGAAAACTTTTCTTGCGCTGATCCTGCACATGTGAGCCCCCTCCTTCCCGATTCTCCGAACCAGTACTTTCCCACAAGACGTGGCGAAACCAGGTGTGATGTCATGCACGCCATGATATATCACAGACAACGAATTTACTTTAAACAATCTTAACTTTAACTAGAAAATGCTAACAAACAAATTACTAAAGCAAAAATATTATAAACTAAACAAATGCCATAAAGGCAACACAGGGACCGCTACTCTTTGTGATTTTTATAAATGACCTGGATGAGGAAGTGGAGGGATGGGTTAGTAAATTTGCTGATGACACAAAGATTGGGGGTGTTGTGGATGGCGTGGAGTTTACAGCGGGACATCGATAGGATGCAAAACCGGGCTGAGAAGTGGCAGACTGAGTTCAAGCCAAATAAATGTGAGGTGGTTCAGTTTGGTAGGTCAAATATGTTGGCAGAATATGGTATTAATGTTAAGACTCTTGGCAGTGTGGAGGATCAGAGGGATCTTGGGGTCTGAGTCCATAGGACACTCAAAGCTGCTGTGCAGGTTGACTCTGTGGTTAAGAAGGCGTATGGTGCATTGACCTTCATCAACCGTGGGATTGAGTTTAAGAGCTGAGAGGTAATGTTACAGCTATATAAGACCCCTGGTCAGAACCCACTTGGAGTACTGTGCTCATTTCCGGTCACCTCACTACAGGAAGGATGTGGAAACTACAGAAAGGGTACAGAGGAGATTTACAAGAATGTTGCCTAGATTGGGGAGCATGCCCTATGAGAACAGGTTGAGTGAACTTGGCCTTTTCTCCTTGGAGGAAAAGAGGATGAGAGGTGACCTGATAGCGGTGTATAAGATAATGAGAGACATTGATCATGTGGATAGTCAGAGGCTTTTCCCCAAAGGCTGAAATGGTTAACACAAGAGGGCACAGTTTTAAGGTGCTTGGAAGTAGGTACAGAGGAGATGTTAGGGGCAAGTTTTCTACACAGAGGGTGGTGGGGGTGTGGAGTGGGCTGCCAGCAATAGTGGTGGAGGTGGATACGACAGGGTCTTTTAAGAGACTCCTGGATAGGTACATGGAGCTTAAAAATTAAAGGGCTACGGGTACCCCTAGGTAATTTCTAAGGTAACTACATGTTCGGCACAGCATTGTGGGCGGAAGGGCTGTATTGTGCTGTAGGTTTTCTATGTTTCTCAAAAAACACTGGCAGGAATGATGGCACAGCAGCAATGGCTGGAATTTCTGGAAGAATTTGGAAGGCACAGGGTACATACATCCAAAAGAGTAAGATGTATTCTAAAGGCAAGGTGACACAACCATGGCTAACAAGAGAAGTCAAAGGCAACTTAAAAGCCAAAGTGGGGCATGTAATAGAGCAAAAATTAGCGGGAAGTTAGAGGATTGGGAAACTTTTAAAAACCAACTGAAGGCAACTAAAAATGTCATTAAGAAGGCAAAGCTGGAATATACAATAAGCTATCCAATAATATTAAAGAGGATACCAAAAGTTTCTTCAGATACATTAAGTGTAAAAGAGAGGCAAAGATGGCTATCGGCCCGCTGGATAATGATGCTGGACAGGTAGTAATGGGGGACAAGGATAAGGTGGATGAACTGAATAAGAATTTTGCATCAGTCTTCACTGTGGAAGACATCAGCAAAATGGTGGAAGTTCCAGGTGTCAGGGGTCATGAAGTGTGTGAAGTTACCATTACTAGAGAGAAGGTACTTGGGACACTGAAAAGTCTGAAGGTAGATAAATCCTCTGGACCAGGTGGTGTACACCCCAGGGTTCTGAAAGAGGAGACTGAAGGGATTGTGGGGGCTTAGTAATGATCTTTCAAGATTCACTAAATTCTGGAATGGTTCCAGAAGTCTGGAAATTGCAAATGTCACTCCACTTTTCAAGAAGGGAGAGACAGAAGAAAGGAAGCTATAGGCCAGTTAGTCTGACCTCAATGGTTGGGGAGATGTTGGAGCCAATGATTAAGGATGAGGTCTCAGGGTACTTGGAGGCACACGATAAAATAAGATGTAATCAGGTTTCCTCAGGGGAAATCTTGCCTGATAAATCTGTTGGAATTCTTTGAAAAAATTAGAAGCAGGACAGACAATGTTGTGTGTGTACTTGGATTTTCAGATGCCTTTGACAAGGTGCCACTCATAACGTTGCTTAACAAGCTATGAGCCCATGGTATTACAGGAAAGATTCTAGCATGTTTAAAGCAACAGCTGATTGGCGGGAGGCAAAGAGTGGGAATAAAAGGAGCCTTTTCTGTTTGGCTGTTGGTGACTAGTAGTGTTCCCCAAGGGTCCGTGTTGGGACTGTTCTTTTTACATTATATATCAACGTCTTGGATGATGGAATTGATTTTTTTTGTTGAAAAGTTTGCAGAAGATATGAAGATAGGTGGAGAGACAGGTTGTTCTGAGGAAGTAGAGAGGCTATAGGACTTAGATTAGGAGAATGTACAAAGAAATAGCGGATGAAATACAGCGTCAGACATTCCACCCTGCAAAAACTCACTTCAGGGAGGTGGCATCCCTGCCTCCCCATATCCCCCCCTCCCCGGTAAACCTCCAAGGGTGTATGTAATACTTTGTTTAATCTGTAAACCAAGTTGGGTATATGCAGAAAATGTGACATTAAAATATGTACTTATATTATCATGGAGTTGTTTTTTTATTCTATTACTTTAAGCAAGTCTCCAGGGAGTTTGGCCTCATCACGTAGGACACCAATAGAGACACCAATAGCTCCTTAGGAGCTAGCCAGCTAGTTTACATTAGCTATGCTAATGAATGAATGACACCTGTTAAACTCACCTCAACATGTCTTTTACATTTTAACCCACCATGGGCAATGGAAAAGTCACTGTTGCAAACAGTGCAGTGAGCAACACTGTCATTATTTTTGAGGTCGACTGTAAAGCCCGCCCACAGAGAAAACTGATTGGTCTACTTAGCACAAAGAGAGACCAATCAGGATGCTCCCTCTCACTCTTCCTCTCCCTCTCCCTGTAAAAAAAATCGATTTCCAGGATATTGTATATAACTTGCAGGCGTCAGGGAGCCGCTATCAATATGCGGGAGATTCTCAGAACTTCCGGGAGAGGTGGAATGTCTGCAATGTTGAGAAGTGTATGTTCATGCACCTTGGTGAAAGAAAATAACGGATTGACCATTTTCTAAATGGAGAGAAAATGCAAAAAAAGTGAAGTGCAAAGAAACTTGGGAGTCCTTGTGCAGGGTTTCCTAAAGGTTAACTTGCAGGTTGAGTCAGTGGTGAGGAAGGCAAATACAACGTTAGCATTCTTTTCAAGAGGACTAAAATATAAAAGCAAGTATGTGATGTTGAGACTTTATAAAGCACTGGTGAGGCCTCACTTGGAGTATTGTGAGCAGTTTAGTTCCCCTTATCTTAGGAAGGATGTGCTGAAACTGGAGTGTTCAAAAGGAGTTCATGAAAATGACTCCGGGATTGAACGGCTTGTCATATGAAGAGCGTTTGATAGCTATGGGCCTATGTTTGTTGGAATTCAGAAGAATGAGGGCTGATCGCATTGAAACCTAGCGGACGGTGAAAGGCCATGATAGAGTGGACATGGAGAGGATGATTCCCATGGTGGGAGAGTCTAAGACCAGAGGGCACAGCCTCAGAATAGAGGGGCGTCCTTTTAGAATGGGGATGAGGAGGAATTTCTTTAGCTCGAGAGTGGTGAATCTGTAGAATTGTTTGTCATAGGCAGCTGTGGAGCCTGTCTTTATGTATAGGTATGGCAGTGGTTGATGGGTAGGGCCTGAAGGGATATGGGGCTGAGAGGAAAGTTGGATCAGCCATGATGAAATGACAGAGCAGACTTGATGGGCCAAATGGCCTAATTCTGCTCTTATATCTTATGGTCTTCTGTCAGTGAGATCCCACAGATTGGGAGATTGCTTTGCTGGGTACTTTGGCTCCATCCGCCACAAAAAAGCAGGATCTCCCAGTGGCCATCCATTTCCATTCTACTTCATTCCCATTCTCCTCTACTGGCTCGATGAGGCCATACTCAGGTTGGGAGGACCATTCCATCTGGGCAGCCTCCAACCTGATGGCATGAACATCAATTGCTCAAACTTCCGGTAATTGCCCCCAACCCCTTCTTCATGATTCCCCATTCCTGCTTCCCCCCTCTCAGCTTAACTCCTTACCTGCCCATCACCTCCCCCTTCCCTTTCTTCCATGGTCTTCTGTCCTCTTCTATCAGATTCCCCCATTTCCAGCCCTTTATCTCTTTCACCAGTCAACCCCCCAGCTCTTTACTTCACCCCTCTCCCAGTTACACCTATCACCTTGTATATTTCTTCCCCCCTCCTTCATTACTCTGACTTCTCGTCTTCCTTTCCAGTCCTGAAGAAGGGTCAAGGCCCGAAACGTCGACTGTTTACTCTTTTCCATAGATGCTGCCTGGCCTGCTAAGTTCCCCCCAGCATTTTGGTGTGTTGCTTAATATCGCTGGCACACACATCATGAAATTTGTTGGTTTGCGGCAGCGGAACATTGCAATGCACAGCAGTAACAAGAATCAGAATGAGAATCATGTTTGTATCAATGGTATATGTCATGCAATTTGTTAACTTCACGATTATGTATGTTACTGTAAGAAGTTTACATGAAAAAGAAAATTAAGTTTAAATAACTAATGCAAAAAAAGAGAGAAAAGTACAGAAGTAGTGTCCATGGATTCATTAGCCATTCAGAAATCTGATTGTACTGGGGGGAAAAGCTGTTCCTGAAACGTCGAGAGTGCTCATCGAGTGGCCCCAGACGTTATACTTGTGTAAAACGGCATGAATAGGGGTAGCCATAAAATCCGCCAGGCTGGCACTACCGTAGAGTTGGGTGGCAGCTGGATTGTACGAAGGTTACTGCAGTTGAGTGCGTGTTGCGGTTTCTAATCCGTGACCCTGCGAATGAATTGTAGTTTATTACAGCGGGCCTGGCGGCGGCTCCTCACCCACAACGAGCTGTCCAGTAACGGTTTGAAACAGTTGTTCGGGCTGAGGCCAAGTTGAGGGGCATCTACCCATCGCAGGTGACGTGGTGGTTCTTCACATTGTACCGGGTCTTGCAAAATGAAATCGAAACTCTCTTTAAAAGAAGTCGCCCTACTCTTTTCTGTGGATGTTTCCTGCCCTGTCGCGTCCCTCCAGCATTCTCTCTCTCTCTCTCGCTCTGTGTGTTGCTCGGATTGCCAGCGTCTCCGGATTCCCCCCGCCGGGGTGACTGAACCCTCACAAAGGCGGATCACTTTCCGGTCTGATCCCGTGATAAGCTTCCGGCAGCCTTACCCATCGTTTCGCTGCGGCTCCGCTCTGCCCGGGGTTGTGCAGGTATTCGTAGCTTCTCGGTTCTAGCTTCTAAATTACAGGTTCAAGTCCCACTCCGACGCGTAGATTCGGTGCAGAGGGGCCGTGAATCCGAAACATTAAAATTGAACCAGTTTTGAAGAAGGGGGTGCTTTGACGGGTGGGGGTGGGGGGTGTCAAAGAAGGAAGGGAGTCCTGATTTTGTGTGTGTTGCCTGAATTTCCAGCATCTGCAGATTTCCTCGTGTTTGCTTTGACAGCAACTGTCTTTCAATCAATATCGCTGAAATACTGTAAATCTAGTAATTCTTATTGCTTTGTGGGAGCTTTCTGTTTACATTGATGACAGTTTTTCCAATGTTTGAACATGACTGTATCCTAGACAGTTAGCTACATTATGTTTTTGAATCCCCAATTGTACAAATTGTTATTACAAAAACAAGCTTCTCTTAAAAACGTCCGGAGTATTTCTGATGAGGTATCCCCTATTGTTTCCCTGAACAGAGAGTGCCACAAATTCAGTACTTGCTGGGAAAAGTAAGGGCATGTAGGAGACTCACAGATGAATGAAAACAGCCTCGACCAACTTGATTCACCCAATCTATGTTCAATGGTTCCATTTAATATCAGAGAATGTACACAACATTACAACCTAGTATAGTATAATACAACATTGTATACAACCTGAAATTCTTACTCTCAGCAGATATCCCCAAAACAGAGAGAAAACCCCAAAGAATGAATGACAGAGAAACGTTAGAACCCCAAAGCCCCCCCCCCCTTTGCACAAGCAGCAGCAAAGCATCAATCCTTCCCCCCCCCCCGCCCCAACCACGAGGTCAATGACTAGATCACAAAGACCATAATTTAAGGTCCATCAAAAACTACTGTCCATCGCAATGCTTGGACATCTCAACAGGCCCCTTCTCCCACTAATGAGGTTAGTTAAAAGTTTAAAAAGTCTGTCCACACACACACACTAATGAGGGAGGGAGAAATATTGCTTCTGCCACAGCGAGAGGGGAGGCCAACAACTCACCGTTTTGATGTTGCAGTCTGCAGCATGGCTTCTTCGAGTTTCCCTGGACTTGGGAACCAGCAGATTCTCTCTCACTACAGAGAGAGAGAGAGAGAGGGAGAGATCGCTCGAGTGGTGAGGGCTCCAATAGCTGCGCCGGCTGTCTCAATGTTTTGATCTTCCGCAACGCTTCAGTCGGCGACCAGTGAGGAATCAGGTCGTCCACAGGGCCGTACCCCAAAGACGCACATCTTCCAAGCGGGTCCTGGAGGTACCAAAACATGGGCCGTCTCTGAAGAGTGAGATCTCCAGCACCCCTGAAGAACGTGGTTTGAGCGCAGCAGCGGATCACGGACTCCCAACAGGACTCCAGCCACCTTGAAAAGGAGAAAAGAGACAAGAGAGCAGGAGATTTAAACTGTCTCGCAGAAGCTGCCCAGGTCTGCAAAAACCTCTGGAGCTATCTTTGGCCATCTTTGTTCCTCCCTGATTTGTGCAAGTTAAAGTCCTGAATGACATGCTGTTCTATTCTTAACTGTGTGAGATTTTTTATGATTTATTGCCTGAGCTGCTATAATGTTATAAATTTGGTGATCTACGCATATCAGACAGCAATTCCCCCCCCCCCCCACCTTACTATTCCTAGTCTCCAGTAGTAGGCAGCCATCAAACCCAGGGGATTATGTGTCTGTGCCTCTGGTGGACTGTGTCCTCTCCAGGATGCAAGCCTGGGCAGGAAGATTTGAAGAACCGGCTGTTGCCCATGCTGTGGGTTCCCGCTCTCCACGTCACTGATGTAGTCCAAGGGAAGGGCAAACACCGATACAGCTTGGCACCAGTGTCGTCGCAGAAGATGCCAGAGTGAAGTTGTGAACAACATCAAACTGCCTAGGGACCCTAGCTCTGGATTTCTTCCTTGGGGTTTACTCCCGAGGCCTTTCCCACGGGTGGGTATGGCCCCAAGGCAGCGGAGGTTTAAAATCAGTTTTCCTCCCAGGCAGGCTGCTGTCCAAGGCTGATGAGCCCCACCTGCCTGATCCTAGTCTCTACCCCAGTGGACTCAACATTTTGCTCTCTAGGTCTTGTATCATCTCTCGCTATTGTCCTGATCTCATTCTTATTTATGTGTGCTGTTCCACCTCCTTCTGTATTGCTCTCGGATGTTTAATTCCCACTCAGCTGCATCCTGCAAATATGTTCTGTAATAGCCACTAAATCATACCTCTTTGTACTGAATTTTGCCAAAGATTTACTGACCGTGTTTCAAATACTATGAACACTCAAAGTGCCCGTTGTCCTTTGGAATCTAGTAATCCTTGTATCTTCTACATTGGGCTTTTCAGTACTCAACCCCTTTCTCTTTTCCAGTGTTTGCTTGGTCTCGGCCTTATTTCTCTTAGTCTTTCTGCGTTGATTCCCATCCCCCTCCCATATTAGTCTGAACCCCCCCAAACAGCAAACAGTCTCCCTAGTTCTGATCCCATCTCTCACAGAATGAACTCTAATGCCTCAGGAATCTGAAATCCTCCTTTCCACTTCTCTACTCAAGCCACATATTCATCCTAACGATTCTGTTACTTTGACCAGCACGTTGCAACCTTGAGATTCAGTGTTCCCTCTAGTTCTCTTTTATGGCTGCATGGACCAACCATTACTCTGAACGAGAAGCTTTTACATGGCCTGAAAACTGTGTGGCAATTTAAATGTTTCGTTGTCATGATAAACGTGTAAGGGATATTTAGAATGAAATTTGAAAAATCGTATAGTTTTTGATTTTATTAATTGAGGGGTATAATTAAATAGAGTACAACAAATAAAATCTTTCACATTTCATAAACTTTTCCCTTCCCAAGGAATCCCTTACCACTATAGCTCTGCCTCTCTTTTTTTTCCCTGCCCTCACATTTGTCACTTAGTCACTCACATTGCCTCTTTCTCCATTGTAGAACCTGGCTACAGTACATTGTTGCAGGAGTTCTTTGAGGCTAGAGGCTCTACCAGGAATTCGAATGTGACTGCGTTTGGAGGGGTATGCTCAATATACACTCAATGACCAGTTTAATAGATTCTCCTCTACAATTCAGTACTGCAAATATCTAATCAGCCAATCTTATGGCAGCAACTCAATTCATAAAAGCATGCAGACATGGTCAAGAGATTCATTTATTGTTCAGACCAAACATCAGAATGGCCGGGGTGGGGGGGGGTGGGAATGCTATCTTAAGTGACTGACCATGAAATGATTGTTGATGCCAGATGGGGTGGTTTGAGTATCTCATAAACTACTGATCTCCTGGAGTTTTCATGCATAACAGTCTCTAGAGTTTACAGAGAATAGTGCGAAAAATTTAAAAAAAAATCTATTGAGCAGCAGTTCTGTGGGTGAAAATGCCTTGTTAATGAGAGAGGTCGGAGGGGAATGGCCAGACTGGTTTAACCTGACATGAAGGCGACAGTAACTTATAGCCACACATTACAACAGTGGTGTGCAGAAGAACATCTGAATGCACAACATGTGGAACCTTGAAGTGAGTGGGCTACAGGAGCAGAAAACCACACTGGATTCCATTTCTGCGGCCATTTTAGTAGGTATACCGTTATACCTAATAAATTGTCCACTGAGTGTATATGTGTAATTCTTTCCTGCAATGGACAGGTGGGCAGAGTAATGGCAGGAGTCCTTGCTCTATTTCAGAACAGTTTCCTAGACCTTCACCATTAATGACTTTCCATTCAGAATTTGGTCAGAAATGGGGATGTTTTCTATGGATTTTCCGTGCCGTTGGTAATGAAGGAGTTAATGCTTTCTTCTGGCTGGAAATCAGGTTGGGACTGACGTGACAAGTAATAATTATGCTATACAATGAGTGGTATCACATTGAAACTTAAAGAATATAGAAAGGCCTAGATAGAGTGACGGTGGATAGTGGAGGAGTCTAGGACCAGAGGCCACAGCCTCAGAATAGAAGGACACCCCTTTAGAACAGAGATGAGGAGGAATTGTGACTCAGTGGATTCATTGCTCCAAATTTTCAGTTAACTTTTATCTTATTTTCTGAAAAGGTGTATTGAGTGACATGACTTATCAACATGACAAGCAGAAACATAGAAGAGACCGTCTTAATCTCCAGCTGGTCATGCTGATAAATGAGCTTATTTGGCTTGCTTCTTGTTGGGGCTTGTCAAGTTGTCCTTTAGGTTAAGGGAATCTGTTGGCCTTACACAGTCTTGCTTATCCTTGACGCCAGATCTAATATTTGGTTGAATTTTAGGTACAGGCAATAATTATCTTCAATGTCCACATTGTGGTGGAAGTGACACAAGTAGTGGATACAGTCCAGTCCATTCACAGAAAAAGCCCTCCTTGCCATTGAGTGCTGTCACAAGAAAGTAGCATCCATCATCAAGGGAAGAAGAGGTCCCATGCCACCAATTTCATGAACAGATATTATCCTACAACCATCAGGCTCCTAAACCAGTGTGGATAATTTCACTCATCTCAACTCACAACTGGTGGATTTACTTTCAAAGACTGTGCAGCTCGTGTTCTCAATATTATTTATTGTATTATTATTACTTTTTTTTGTATTTGCATAATTGGTTGCATGTCAGTCATTATGTGTAGTTTTTCTGTGGTGGTTCAGTCCAAAGTCCGGTCCGCGGACTCCGGGTTTTCCGGCGGCCCCTTGCTGCGGTTGGACTTAACTAGAAACACCTGAGGCTCATATTGGAACTGGGAATATAAGTGGCCCTGGTATTGAGTGTGGTGGGGGTTGTCTTGTCAAGATGCTCATGGCACAGATGGTGGGTGGAAGGCTAGAATGGGCTCTTGCCATCCTTGGGGCTGTGTTGGAGAACCATGGCTTCTGGGAGCCTTGTTGGTAGTAGTCAGAGTGGTCACTGTGGTATGGATTCAGCTGTTCCCTGGGCCAGCTGGGTGGCCGTCAGCCACTCCGAGCTAGGGAGGAATCTGGTTGCTTCTGTAGCCAGCCAAGGCTGCTGGCTGTAATGGCTACTTGGAGCTACCCTGATGCAGAGGTGGAAGTGTTTATTGTTCCTTGGTGTTTCTCTTCCTGTCCTTGCCCCTGTGGGCTAAGTCTGGCTGTTCTGCTGTTGCCCTGTGGGGGGGGGGGGGGGAGAATCTGTCTTGCCTTGTCCTTGCCTTGTTGAGGTAAGTCAGGCTGTTCTGCTGTTGCCCTGCGGGGGGAATCTGTCTTGTCTTTGTCTCTGTTGGGTAGGTCAGGCTGTTCTGCTGTTACCCAATGGATGGTCCTGCCCCACCTTGGTGTGGAGTTCTAGGTGAGTCCTGGCTTGTTGGAGGATAAGTCCTGGCTCTATGTCTGTGTACTGTCCCGTCTCATGTCAGTGTCCCGTTAAAGATGAGTCCCGGCTTGTCGGAGGGCAAGTCCCAGCTCCATGTTGATGTGAAGTTCCTAATCTGCCCCTTGCTCCAGCCTCTGAGTTCCCCAAGCTTGCAGGCTGCAGCCTCGACCCAAGTCCCTAGCCAAGCCTTGTCACATCCTTGCCTGGGTTTGGGGGTCCGAGCCCAAGGCAAGACCCAGGTTCTGGGTCCTTGTCCAGTCTTGGGCTCGGAATCCATCCCAGGCTCTTTGTTCCCAGTCCCTTGTCCTGGTCCTGCTTCCCCTGCCTAGACTTGGTTCTAGACTAGTCCTTGGGTTCTGTCTCATCCTGTCTCTGGGTCTCCAGTGTCTGTGTCCTGCAGTTGGGTCCTGATTCAACACCTGACATGACATTTTCATAATATTTCTACAGTATTTCTTTCTTCTACAGTGAATGCCTGCAAGAAAATGAATCTCAGGGTAGTATACGGTGACACAGATGTACTTACATAAGTAAATTTGAACATTTTGTAAATGAATAAGTTGGACCTAGCAACCCTACACTAGCGTGTTGTAAATTGACAAAAACAGCAAGTGCTGGAAAAATTCAGCCGATATTGTGCCTCTGGAAATTATGTTAATGTTTTATGTTCAGGTTAATCAGAACTGGGAATGAGAGAGACATGTCAATTTTGGATGCAGTGAAGGTGGAGGAGGGAGAATAGGACAAGGGGTACATCACTGATAGGTTGAGGCTAGAGATATCATGGTGATGGGTCATGGAGGTTATTGAGACAATGGATTATTGATGACAGGGAGAAATGAATTTATTCTTTGAAATGAAGTTAGTTAGACAATGAGTATAGACGTAAACAAATCCAATGTTTAAAAAAAAATTGCAAAATCCTGGGACACAGTAGGTTAGGCGGTGTCAATGGAGAAGAAAACCCTGACACAACATGGATGACCCTACTGTAGAACTGGCTGGTTCAGATACACACAGAAGATGTGCTGCTTGCCATTGTAGAATGAATTTCTTTCAGTCTCTAACCATCACTGTTAACCCACTTCCTGGATAATCTCCACAATTTATTTGCATCAGCAACCCTGGACTCTTCCCAACAGAGAGATACTCTTTGTCCTACCTGTCTAAATTTTCCCCCCTCTCTCCCTCTCCCTCTCTCATCTGTTCTGCAACTTACAACTATCTTGTTTTCTTTCTCTCCCAGTACTGATGGAGGGACTCTTCGTGGTTTAGCCTGAACCTGCTGAATTTCAGATTTTTAGCAATTGCAGATTTCTTCCATCAGATTTATTTCCATAGTTTTCGATGTACACATGATTAAAAAGGAATCTGAAACTAAATTAGTAAGAGGACTAGAATATAAGTCAAAGTACATTTATTATCAATGTATGTATACTTCATACATTCTTACAATTTGTCTTCTTACAGGCAGCCACAAAACAAAGAAACCCTGTGGAGCCCATTAAAACAGAAGAGGACTGTCAAACACCCAACGTGCAGAGAAAAAAAAAAGTTTAAACTATAAAGGTAAGCAATTGCATTCCGAACTGAAGTTCACGAAAGTGAGATCGCACCATGATAATTGCAGACCACAGCCACAGTTCGGTGCAGAAATGAGTAAACCCTGTGGAGTAACAAGTTGAAGTTCGGTGTGGAGACGAGTAAACCTTGCTGAGCAACAATCTCAGCAACAATGCCTCGTCTCCGGCCCTGACAGCCTGCTCTTTTCAATCTGGCCCGGTGCCCAAATCGTCTGGATCTTGCTCTCAGAACCAAACCCTGCCGTTTAGATATGCCGTGCCACCTCTTTTAGGCTTATACACAACTTTTCCAGTTTGGCTCAGTGCTTTAATTGATCAAACCTTGGGTTCTTCTTCGCTCTCAGGCCTGGGTCTCAGCCCATCAACTCAACTCGCCTTGGTTCTGCCAAATCAAATTGCCTCCAAGTTCACAACATAAATGGCGAGATGTTGGCTCATTCCTCGTCCTCCTGCCTGGACCCCACTGCCTCAAGTCAGCCCGTACACACCACGCTGCAGCCATCCTGCACTTTCGAGACCACAGTTCCCTCTGCAAAAATGGCAGGTCATAGAGACACTTCAACAGCTCAACTCTGTCAGGGAAGTTAGTCTATTGTTTGCAGCGAATGTTTCGTAAAAAAAAAGTAATTAATGGCATTTAATGGTTTTCTTTGTTTTATTTGCCACCAGCACACAGTCTCTGAGCTTCACCAGCGCCATTTTAAACCAGGAAGTCCTTAAAGACAAGGATGTGATGTTGAGGCTCTGTAAGGCCTCACTTGGAGTATTTTGAGTAGTTTGGGGCCCCTTAGGAAGGATGACTGTCACTGGATAAGGTTAGAGAGGTTCACAAAAATGATTTCAGGATTGAGTAGCTTGTCATATGAAGAGCTTTTTATAGCTCAAGGACTGTAGTCACTAGAATTCAGAAGAATGTTGGGGGGCGGTGGCCTAATTGAAACCTATCAAATGTTGAAAGGGCTCAATAGAGTGGATGTGGACAGGATGATTCCTACGGTGGGAGTGTCTAAGACCAGAGGACACAGTCTCAGAATAGGGGGATGTCCTTTTAGAACAGAGATGAGGAGGAATTTCTTTAGCCAGAGAGTGGTGGAACTGTGGAAGTAATTGGCACAGGCTGCTGTGGAGGCCAAGTCATTATGTATATTTAAGGCAGAGGTTAGATTCTTGATTGGTCAGGGCACGAAAGAATACTTGGGAGAAGGCAGGAGATTGAGAGGGAAATTTGATCAGCCACAATGAAGTGGCGGAGCAGACTCAACTCGATCAAGTGGCCTAATTGTGCTGCTATATCTTCTGGTTTTATATCAGGAGTCTCACTTCTACCTATAGTGCTCCCTCACAGGTGCAGGGGCCCAGGTTCAAGTCTAATTTCAGGTACTATCCATGTGGAGTTTGTTTCATCTTCCCATTACCTGGTGGGTGCCCTGGTTTCCTTCTGCATTCTAAAAGCCCAAGTAGGTTAGTTGGCCATTGTAAATTACTCCCGTGTGCTTTAATGTCGAGAGGAATCGAAAAGACAGCAGGCTGCAGGGATAGAGGGGCTTTTGAACAAAAGGGGAGAACTACACTCATCTGTTGAGATGTTCCCACAACCAATTATCTTACTTTAAGGAGGCTGTCTTATTATTTCATGTTCTTGTTTATTGCTATCTACTTATATTTGCATTTGCATCAACCAGCCGCCTGCACTCTGATCTTTCTTTGATCGCGTTGTAGTTACTATTCTATAGATTTGCCAAGTGTGCCTGCAGGAAAAAGAATCTCAGGGTTGTATGTGGTGACAATAAAAATTACCGATAATAAAATTTACTCTCAATTTTAAATTATGAACATAGGGAGAATAGGTGTATTGGTATCAGAAAGGCTGTCTGATATACCCCTATCTCACAACCTGGGATTTTAAAGGAAAATCGTTTATTAAAAAAATATATATATATTCATTTGCGGGATGTGGTTGTCGTCAGCTAAGCCAACATTTGTTGCCCATCCCTATTTGCCCTTGAGAAGCTGGTGACGAGTTGCCTTCTTGAACCACTGCAGCGCCTGAGGTGTAAGTACACCCACAGTGCTGTTAGGGAGGGAATTCCATGATTTTGACTCGATGACAATGAAGGAATGGCGATGTGTTTCCAAGTCAGGATGGTATCTGCTGTTCCCATCCTTCTAAATGGTAGTGGTCGTGGGTCTGGAAGGTGCTGCCCGAGGAACTTTGATGTGTTGTTGCAGTGCATCTTGTAGGTAGTACACACTGCTGTGATTGTTAGTAGATGGCGGAGGGATTAGTCGCTTGTGGAAGGGGTACCAGTCAAGTGGGCTGCCTTGAACTGGATGGTGTCAAGCTTCTTGAGTATTTATGGAGCTGCACTCATCCAGGCGAGTGGCGAGTATTCCATTTCACTCCTGACCTGAGCCTTGTAGATGGTGGACAGGCTCTAAGGAGTCAGGAGGTGAGTTACATGTCGCAGGATTCTTAGCCTTTGACCTGCTCTGGTAGCCATGGTGTTTATATGGCTAAACCAGTTCACCTACATCATGTTTTAAATGTAAGTGGCTGGGGTCAGGGATGAAAATCAACAATATTGTGAAGGGTAATTATGGTAAATCAATTAGGCTTTTTCCGGTGAGGGTTGGTGAGACAAGAACTAGTGATCATGGGTTATGGGTGAGAGGTGAAAGGTTTAAGGGAAACATGAGGGGGAGCTTCTTCATTGAGGGTGGTGAGAGAATGGAACGAGCTGACAGTGGAAGTGATAGATGCATGTTTAATTTCAGCATTTAACAGAAGTTTGGATAAGTCCATGGATGGGAGGGTTATGGTCCAGGTGTTGATGGGATTCGGTAGAATAATTGTTTGGCATAGACTAGATGGGCCAAAGGGCCAGTTTCTGTGCTGTAGTTCTGAGTGCCTTTCACAAGCTGTGGATGTCTAAACGCTTGTGAAGTTTAGTCATTGTGAATGTGACAGAATGAAAGAAATTACACGTCTTGTTAAGTAACTCCTTAGATAAACCATTAAATCTTCCATCTACCTCTGAGAGGGATAAGAGGAGATGCAGATTGTCTGACCTGGGAAATGCTACCTCTAACTCTAACTCTCAGGTCAGACATTCTCTGAGGGGTGATCTGAAATGGTGAATGGCGCTGGATAAATTTTTCCTTAATTTTTCATTGATGCAACAAACTAAAGCATGAAACGATTTACTGATTCCGTTCCTGCAACTAAAAGAAACAGTGGTCAGTGATCTTGAACGAATCTTGGCCTGGCACAACTCCTGAGTCGCCATCTACTGAGTTACAGGTTGACCAGAGTGGACATTTGGCCAGTGCGTATTAGTTAAAGTTTTATCTGGTTGATATATTCTATTTTTGCCTGCAGATTCTTAAATGGCCAACAAGAAGCTGTTGCTGGTGGATACTGACTGTGGTTTGGATGATGCCAAGGCCATGATGATGGCCTTTGCAGCTCCTAATGTGCAGGTCCTGGGCATTACATGTTGCCATGGAAACACATCCATCGATAATGTGTGCAGAAATGTGCTCCGAGTTCTGAAGGCTTGCAAGAAGACTGACGTAAGTGTCTGAAAACAGGAGTGAAAGAGTGGCATGATTTCGGAAAGTAATAAAAACACAAAATGCTGGCAGAACTTGGCAGGCCAGACAGCATCTATGGGAGGAGGTAGTGACGACGTTTCGGGCCCAAACCCTTCATCAGGAGTGAAGTAACATGGGATGGTTGGGGGGGATGAGAAGTGGGGGGAGGGATAAAGTAGAGAGCTGGGAAGTGATAGGCTGGAGGAAAATGGACTAGGGGGAAGGTGGAGAATTATGGGAAATGAAAGAAAGAAAGGTAGGGCTAGGGGGAGATTATAGTGAGGGGGGGGGGGAAGAGAGAAAGAGAACCAGACTAAAATTATAGATAGGGATGGGGATAAGGGGGGGGGGGCAGGGGTATCAACGGAGGTCAGTGAGTTGGATGTTCATGCCGGCAGGTAGGAGGCTACCTAGACGGGAGATAAGGTATTGCTCCATCGACCTGCGTGTGCTCATCTTGACGGTAGAGGAGGCCATGGACAGACATGTTGGAGTGGGAGTGTTCTGTGGAATTGAAGTGTGTGGCCACAGGGAGATCCCGCCACTGCTGGAGGACTGAGCGCCGGTGTTCGGCGAAACAGTCTCCCAGTCTGCGGCGGGTCTCCCCAATGTATAAATGGCCACATCGGGAGCACTGGATACAGTATATCACCCCAGTTGACTCGCAGGTGAAGTGGTGCCTCACCTGAAAGGACTGTCTGGGGCCTGGGATGGTGGCGAGGGAAGAAGTGTGGGGGCAGTTGTAGCACTTCTTCCGTTTGCAGGGATGAGTGCCCGGAGGGAAGTCCGTGGGGAAGGATTGGGGGGGATGAATGGACAAGTGAGTCGTGTAGGGAGCGATCCCTGCAGAAAGCCGAGAGTGGGGGAGAGGGGAAGATGTGGCTGGTGGTGAGATCACGTAGGAGGTGGTGGAAGTTACGGAGGATTATATTTTGTATCTGTAGGCTGGTAGGGTGATAGGTGAGAACCGGGGGACTCTCAGCCTGGTAGGCTGATGGGGGGATGGGGTGAGGGCAGAGGTGCATGAAATACGGGAGACGCGATGGAGGGCAGAGTTGATGCTGTCTGGCCTGCTGAGTTCTACCAGCATTTTGCGTTTTTATTTATTTCCAGCAACTGCAGATTCACTCGTGTTGATTTTGGAAAGTGATTCTTTGACAGGTCTTATGAGGAAAAAGTTGAGCAAGCTAGGTCTTTTCTCTTTGGAGAGGAGGAGGATGAGTGGTAACTTGATAGATGTGTGCAAGATAGTAAGAGGCATAGATTGAGTGGACAGCCAGAAGGTTTTTCCCAGGGTGGAGATGGCAATATAACCATATAACAATCACAGCACGGAAACAGGTCATCTCGGCCCTCCTAGTCCGTGCCGAACTCTTAATCTCACCTAGTCCCACCTACCCGCTCTCAGCCCATAACCCTCCACTCCTTTCCTGTCCATATACCTATCCAATTTTACCTTAAATGACACAACTGAACTGGCCTCTACTACTTCTACAGGAAGCACATTCCACACAGCTATCACCCTCTGAGTAAAGAAATACCCCCTCGTGTTTCCCTTAAACTTCTGCCCCCTAACTCTCAAATCATGTCCTCTCATTTGAATCTCCCCTCCTCTCAATGGAAACAGCCTATTCACGTCAACTCTATCTATCCCTCTCAAAATTACAATAAATAATAAACAAGACAATAGGGCAGTAAGGTCCAGGCTCTGGGTATTGAGGAGTCTGATGGCTTGGGGGCAGAAACTGTTACATAGTCTGGTCATGAGAGCCTGAATGCTTCGGTGCCTTTTCCCAGATGGCAGGAGGGAGAAGAGTTTGTTTGAGGGGTGCGTGGGGTCCTTCATAATGCTGTTTGCTGATGCAGCATGTAGTCTAAATGTCTGTAATGGCTGGAAGAAAGACCCCAATGATCTTCTCAGCTGACCTCACTATCCACTGCAGGGTCTTGCAATCTGAGATGGTGCAATTTCCAAAGCAGGCAGTGATGCAGCTGCTCAGGATGCTCCCAATACAACCCCTGTAGAATGTGATGAGGATGGGGGGTGAGAGATGGACTTTCCTCTGCCTTCGCAGAAAGTAAAGACACGGTTGGGCTTTCTTTGCTATGGAGCTGGTGTTGAGGGACCAGGTGAGATTCTCCGCCAGGTGAACACCAAGAAATTTGGTGCTCTTAACGATCTCTACTGAGGAGCCGTCGATGTTCAGCGTGGAGTGGTCGCTCCATGCCCTCCCGAAGTTGACAACCATCTCTTTTGTTCACATTCAGAGACAGGTTGTTAACACTGTTCCAAGGTTGGAGAAAGAGTGAAATCTCTGCTATAAGGACAGGAAAATGTTATTCACCAGCCCGTTTTAACCAAAACTCTAGTCACATGGCATAGCTCCAGATCTCTAGCTAAAGTAGTTGAATATTCATCTGGGATCAAGGATCAACATTATGTTCTGGGAATTTGCTGTAGTGTGTTGGTGCAACATTCAAAAACAGCATTTAAACATAAAGAATTATATAAAATTAGAGGTTAAAGTATGGCTAAGGAATAGAACCATAGAACATTACGGCACTGAAACAGGCCTTTTGGCCCTTCTTGGCTGTGTCAAACCATTTTTCTGCCTAGTCCCACTGACCTGCACCTAGACTATATCCCGCCATACACCTCTTATCCATATACCTGTCCAAGTTTTTCTTAAATGTTAAGAGTGAGCCCGCATTTACCGCTTCATTTGGCAGCTCATTCCACACTCCCACCACTCTCTGTGTGAAGAAACTTCCCCCCCCCACCCCCCCATGTTCCCTTTAAACTTTTCCCCCTTCACACGTCTTTTTTTCTTCCCTAGCCTCAGTGGAAAAAGCCTGCTTGCATTCACTCTATCTAAACCCATCATAATTTTATATACCTCTATCAAGTCTCCCCTCATTCTTCTACGCTCCAGGGAATAAAGTCCTAACCTATTCAGTCTTTCTCTGTAACTCAGTTTCTCAAGTCCTGGCAACATCCTCGTAAACCTTTTCTGCACTCTTTCAATCTTATTAGTATCCTTCCTGTAATTAGGTGACCAAAACTGCACACAATACTCCAAATTCAGCCTCACCAATGCCTTGTACAACCTCACCATAACATTCCAACTCTTATACCCAATACTTTGATTTATCAAGGACAATGTACCAAAAGATTACAAGACAAAGGAGCAGAAGGAGACCATTCGGCCCATTGAGTCTGCTCCACCACTCCACCATGAGCTAAACTATTCTTACATCTAGTTCCAATTTCCAGCTTTTTTCCCCATATCTCTTGATACCCTGACTAATTAGATATCTATCAATCTCCTCCTTAAACACCCTCAATGACTTTGCCTCCACAGCTGCATGTGGCAACAAATTCCATAAATCCATGACCCTCTGGCTAAAAAAAATTCTCCTCATCTTTGTTTGAAATGGGTACCCTCTAATTTTAAGACTCTGGCCTCTTGTCCTGGACTCACCCACCAAGGGAAACAGCCCTTCCACATCTACTTTTGTTCAACCCTTTCAACATTTGAAATGTTTCTATTAAATCCCCCCTCATTCTTCTATACTGTAATGAATACAGTCCAAGAGCTGACAAACACTCCTCATATGTTAGCCCCTGCATTCCAGGAATCATCCTCGTAAATCTTCTCTGAACTCTCTCCAACATCAGTTATAACATAAGATAGGGGGCCCAAAACTGCACACTATTCCAAATGAGGTCTCACCAGTGCCCCATAGAGCCTCATCAACACCTCCTTACTCTTATACACTATTCCTCTTGAAATGAATGCCAACATAGCATTCGCTTTCTTTACTGCCGATCCAACCTGGTGGTTAACCTGCACGAAGACCACCCAGTCCCTTTGCACTTCCGATTTTTGAATTTTCTCCCCATCTAAATAAAAATCTGCCTGATTAGTTGTTCTTCCAAAATGTACAACTGTACATTTCTCAGCATTGTATCTCATCTGCCATTTCTTTGCCCACTCTCCTAAGCTGACCATGTCTCTCAGTAACCTTTCCGTTTCTTCAACATTTCCTACTCCTCCTTGGTGTCATCCGCAAACTTAGCCACAGAACTGCTTAATCCATAATCTAAATCATTGATATACAGGTAGACCCTGAATTATGAACATCCAACTTACGGACAACTCGTACTTACGAATCGAGGAAGGAGAATGCTGTCTGCCATTTTAAGTCGGATCGCAACGCCGTCTGCCATTTTAAGTCATTGCTGTTGACACTGTTTAACTTTGTATCTCGCTTAAATTTTTCTTGGTAAGATTCACCCTGACCCCAACCCCCCCCCCCCCCCCCAGGTCAGCTGGTGGCTCCGTGAGATCAGCGCCAGGCTGAAGAACGGAAGTTCCCGAGTTCGATCCAGTAAGAGATCCTCCCGTGCCAGGTTGATGTCGATCCAGTGACTCTTATACCATCCGTGCCGGGTTGATGTCGAGCTTGCAACTCAACCTTTTTTTAAAAAAAAACTGCCACCTCCAGTTGAAATTCCCATGTGGAATATTGTGGAGGATCAGATGCCCAAACCCAGCACAGCCCCCACTTGTCCTGTTTAGCCTGTCTCAGTGCGGACCTGAGGAATTCAGTGCGGTGGTCCTTAGGACCCAGCGGAGCTCAGGACCCACCGCCCGCAGTGTTTCTGTTCCATTGACGGGAAGTGATTGTGATTGAAAATAAAGTGGAAATAATAAAGCGTTTGGAAAAAGGTGAAACGCCATCGGTCATTGGAAAATCGTTAGGCTACAGTCGGTCAAGGATTGGAACAATTTTAAAGGATAATGGATAAAGTGAGAATAATAGAGCATGTGAAAGGCTCTGCCACTATGAAAGCTACAATTATTACTAAGCAATGCAGTGGTTTAATTATTGGAATACATATTTAAGTGTTTTATATGCATAGAAAGGTAAAATATATACTAAGACAAACATTTGACTAACTGACGCTAAATAATACCGGATGTACTTGTTCCGACTTGCGTACAAATCCGACTTAAAGATGGACTCGGGAACGGAACTCGTACGTAACCCGGGGCCTGCCTGTACAGTGTAAAAAAGAAGTGGCCCCACCACTGGCCCCTGAGGAACACTGCTGGTAACCGGCAACCAACCAGAATAGGATCTCTTTATTCCCACCCTTTGCTTTCTGCCTATCAGCCAATTTCAATATCTTTCCTGTAATTCCATGGGCTCTCATCCTATTAAGTAGCCTCTTATATGGCACCTTATCGAAGGCCTTTTGAAAATCCAAATCCAAATACACAACATCCACAGCTCTTGTCAATCTTTTTTGAGATTACCTCAAAAAATTCTAAAAGGTAGGTGAGGCAGGATCTTCTCTTCATGAAACCAGGCTGGCTTGGGCCTATTTTGTCATGCACCTCAAGGTAATTCATAGCCTCATCCTCAAGGCTCGACTCCAATAACTTTACAACTACCGATGTCAGACTAATAGGTCTGTAATTTTCTTTTTGCTGCCTCCCTTGTTTCTTAAACGGCGGAACTACATTTGCGACCGACCTTGCAGTCCTGTGGAACCATGCTAGAGTCTACTGATTCCTGGAAGATCATTTCCAGTGCCTCCACAATCTCCAAAGCCACCTCCTTCAGAACCTGTGGATGCACCTCATCTGGTCCGGGAGACTTATCTATCCTTAGTCCATTTAGCTTCTCAAACACTTTCTCTCTAGTAATCTTGACTGTACCTAATTCTATTCTGAGACCTCTGGCTATCAGGTATGTTGCTAATGTCTTCCACTGAAGACTGATGCAAAATACTCATCTAGTTTCTCTGCCGTCTTTGTTACCCATTATAATTTCTCCAGCATCCTTTTCAATAGGTCCTATATCTACCCGTGTCACTCTTTTACTCTTCATATATTTAAAAACTCAGCGTCCTTTTTTATGTTAATTGCCAATTTCCTTTCGTAATTCATCTTTTCTTTCCTAATGACTTTCTTAGTTTCCTTCTGTAAATTTTTAAAACTCGTCCAGTCCTCAGTTTTCCCACTAATTTTTGCTTCCTTGTATGCTGCCTCTTTTGCTTTCATTTTAGCCTTAACTTCTCTCATTAGCCACATTTGTGTCATTTTTCCTTTTGTGATTTTCTTTTTTCTTGGAATATATTTTTTCTGCACTTTCCTTATTTCTTGTAGGAATTTCATCCAATTCTGTCCTACTGTTCCTCCATTTAGCTTACTTTTCCAATCAACTTGGGCCAGTTCCTCTCTCATATCACTGTAATTTCCTTTGTTCCACTGAAATATTGATACACCTGATACCAGCTTCTCTTTTTCAAATTTGAAACTGAACTCTATCATTTTATGATCACTACTTCCAAGGGGTTCCATTACCTTTAGCTTGCTAATCACCTCAGGTTCATTACACAGCACTCCATCTAAAACAGCCGATCCCCTGGTGGGTTATGGACAAGCTGCTCCAAAAAGTCATCCCGTAGGCATTCTACGAACTCCCTCTCCTGAGATCCAGTACCTTCCTGACTTTCCCAATTCACTTTCATATTAAAATCCCCCATAATTATCTTGACATTTTCCTTCTGACACGCTTTTTCTATTTCCAGCTGTAACTTGTAGTCCACATCCCAGCTGATATTTGGAGGCCTGTATATAACTGCCAATAGTGTCTTTTTACCCTTGTCATTTCTTAACTCAACCCATAAGGATTCTACCTCTTCTGATCCTATGTCCCTTCTTTCTAGTGATTTGGTATCATTGCTTACCATCAAGGCCATGCCACCCACTTTACCTACCTTCCTGTCTTTCCTATAAACTGTGTATCCTTGGACATTCAGCTCCCAATCACATCCATCATTTAGCCATGACTCAGTGATGGCCATAATGTCATTTTTTAACTTGTAGCTGTACAACAAGGTCATCCACTTTATTTTTAATGCTGCGTGCATTTAAGTATAGTACATTTAGATCAGTATCTGTTACCGATTTTGCTATATTTCTATCACACAGCAAATTACCCTGTCTGTTCACCTGCCTGTCCTTCTTGCCATCTTTGCTGCACAGTATCTTTGACTTATTTCTATATTCCTGTTCCTCAACCCTAACACCCTGGTTTCCTTCCCCTTGCCAACTTACAACTATATTAAACAATCCTGCCAGGATATTAGTACCCTTTGAATTCAGGTGTAACCCATTGTTTTTTTTATAGATCCCCAAAATCCCCCAAAATAGATTCCAAGGATCCAAGAATTTGAAGCCCTGCCCCCTGCACCAGTTACTTAGCCACACATTCATCTGCTTATTTCTGCTATTCTTACCATCATAAGCACATGGCTCAGGCAGTAATCCTGAGATTATTACGCTGGAGGTTTGGCTTTTCAATTTTCTTCCTAGCTCCCAGTAATCTTCCTTCAGGACCTCCTTTCTTTTTCTATCTATCTCCTTGGTACCAACATGTACCAAGACTTCTGGCTGCTCGCCCTCTCTCCTCAGAATACTCTGGTCCCGTATCCTGGCACCAGGGAGGCAACACACCATCCCGGTATCCTTGTCTGGCTCGCAGAATCTCTTGTCTGTTCCCCTCATGATGGAATCCCCTATAACTACCGCATTTCTCCTTGTTGTCTTGATCACGGCACTGGGCAGAGTGCCAGAGTCCTGTTCGCTGTGGTCTTCCTCTGTCAGGTCAACCTCTCCAACAGTATCTAAAACGATATATCGATTTCTGAGGGGGACTGTCACAGAGGTGCTGTCTACTATCTCTCTATAGGTATTAAAAATAATCGCCTCACTTTTCCTAATTAGCTGAAGGTCCTCAAGTTGCAGCTCCAGATCCCGGACATGGTCCTTGAGAAGCCTTATCTCAATGCACTTGGTGCAGATGTAATCCTAGGGGAGGCTGGGAGTCTCCCAGGGTCCCCACATCTGGCATTCCAGGCACAATACTAATCCTAGATGCACACCTCTAATGCTATTGTTATTACTAAATAAATAAACCTGTAATTTACCCCTTTACTGTAAGACTCAACGGTCACAGGAAGCCTCTTCCCGTTTCCACCTAAGCCCATTGAGCCAAAGCTCTATCACTCTGCTGCCCGCTGGATATGGCGGAGTTCTTTTAAAACCTTCCATACTCTGAGGTCACGCGCCTGCGCAGTCGTGCCTCTTTTGTCCCAAGTAATAAAAAAAAATCTATCTGAATTTTCTCTTGAAAAACGGCGACTCTAAATATATATATATATATAAATACCAGCACATATTTATAATGTAACCAGCATTATAAAAAGTGGTTCAGAGTGTTAACAGTGTAGTGACTTGAGATAATAGAAGGGGTAGGGGTGGCTAACCAGAATGGATAAGATTGGGGGGTGGGGGAGGGATCTTTTAAGTTAGCAAGAAATTTTCAATTTAATAGCCCTATGGCGCTTTCTAGAAGGGAGCTTTTAGAATAGGCAGTTTGTGCTTATAACATTCTATCCTGCCCACTTTTTTGTCCTGAGCACATACAAGTCCAGCACTTCAAGTGAAGTCTAATCAATGCCTCATGAAGCCTCATCGTTACATCCTTGCTTCTATATTCTAGTCATCTCAAAATTAAGCTGCTGGCATTGATAAGATAGGCTGAATGGCCTCTTTCATTATAGATTGATGATCCACCCTCAGTGGTACCTCTGGAATTCATCAAAGTCCCATTGCTTCTTGGCTACCTGAGGGGGAGAAAAGCTTGTCTGCATAGAACTGTTGAGAAATGCCGATTGTACATTAGACTTTGCTTTATCCCCTCTGCAGATCCCTGTGTTCCGGGGTGCCAGTAGCTCTTTCCTTGGACAAAGTTTGGATTCTACAGATTTTCACGGGAAGGATGGTCTGGGTGATGTTCCAGACCCCAACGCGCCAGGACTGGAGCATCTGCAGAGCGAGCATGCAGTAAATGCCATGGTGCGGATCGTTACTGAACATACTGGGCAGGTGAGTTGACCTGACTTTTGGGAAAGGGAACCCCATTAGCTCTTGGTATGAGTGCCAACGCAAACCCACTTGGCCCATTGAGTCCTCAATCATCATGAGTGATTTATTTTCCCTTGCAACGCCATTCTCCTGCCTTCACTCTGTAACCTTTGATGCTCTCAACCTCTGTTTTAAATATACTCAATGACTTGGCCTCCATGGCAGTCTGTGGCAATAAATTCCTCAGATTTACCACTCTCTGGCTAAAGAAATTCCAAGGTTTTGCTTTCTGCTCCTACATCCTCTCACTTTTGGAAACAACCTCTCCAAGTATTGTGATTTCTTACGTGCCATTCTAACTTCCTCTCCTGCCATTTTCTTGTCACCATGGTTACCAATGCACAGTCACATCTAACATTTTCCAGTTATGTTATAGGTTGAACACTAAACAAATACTGCTTGTTTTTGAGTATTTTTGGTATTCTCTGTCTAACTCTGTGTTCTGTGGTAGATTCTTGATTAATAACGGTGTCAAAGGTGCAGGCTGAAGGCAGGAGAGTGGGGTTGAGAAGGATAATGAAATCAACCATAATGGAATGGCAGACACGATGGGCAGAATGGCATAATTTGCTCATGTGCCTTATTGACTTCCTTTGTGTTACTGGTGAAGGATAATATTGGGCGGAAAATTGTGTGTGGCTCTCACTCTTTTTGAAAAGGTTGCTTGAGATCTTTCCATGTCAAGCCAAGAGCATTGATTTGTCTTGGTTTGGATCCAAAATTCAGCAGGTCGGTGTCCGTAGAGCGCTCAGCACCACACTGGTGTGATATCACAAACCGAGTGTCTCAGGTCTGATGTCGAGGGAAGTGTGCTCTCGAGTAAGCCATAACTTGAAGGAAATTTCACCCCTGTGAAGGTGTCCCATGCACACAAAGCTACATGATTAAGTTTCACATTGGTACTCTGTAAAGTAACATTTTGTCTTGCAGATTTCTCTCGTGGCGCTTGCTCCCTTGACTAATGTAGCTCTGGCAAGTAAAATGGACCCAACTTTCTCGACAAAGCTAAAAGATCTGTACATCATGGGCGGAAACATGAAAGGTACACCAGTTTGTTGGATCTGTTTTTGTCAACAGGTCTGTAGTTCAGCCGTGACTGTTTGAGTAGGTATCTCTGTAAACATATCCATCAGATATAAATTGTTGTTATGCAATCAGCCCCAGGTCAATTATGAAATGTTACTGCACTGGGCAGGTTGTCAAAGCAAAAATTTTTGCTAGCAAGATTTACGAGCAAAATTTTCACATTAATTATTTTGAAAAAATTGCACAAGTAATTTTTTTTCTTAATGATTATTGAGCTCATTTTATGATTCAGACTCTCATTCAACAACATTAATTTATTTAGAATTCATATTTTCATCAAAGAAGTTCTGGATATATTCCTGATAAAGTAGAAAGCATATGCCTTATGAATAAAACTTGAACCTGCATGCAAAATAGTCTGAGGTGGCTCAGCCAGTGTTCAGTGGATCATTTTATTGCTGACAATAAAATAATCTCCACAGAAACAACTATTACCATCACTTCAGGAAATGGTTAATATAGGTTCTGCCTCATGCTTTTACCATTAGATAATTCTGATAAATCAGATGAGTTTTGCTTTCAGAAAGTGGACAAAGGTAATAGTTTGATTTATAATGAATCAACAAGATGTGATCTTGGGTGCATGTTTTCATAATTGCTTTTAGAAACATATAAACGTAGAAAACCTACAGCACAATACAGACCCTTACTTTACTTTAGAAATTACCACGGGTTACCCTTAGCCCTCTATTTTTCTAAGCTCCATGTACCTATCTAGGAGTCTCAAAAGATTCTATCATATTCGCCTCCCCCACCATCGCTGGCAGCCCATTCCATGCACTCACCCTCTCTGTGTGTATTAAAAAAAAACTTACCCCTGACATCTCCTCTGTACCTACTTCCAAGCACCTTAAAACTGTGCCCTCTCATGCTAGCCATTTCAGCCCTAGGAAAAAGCCTCTGACTATCCGCACAGTCAATGTCTCTCATCTTATGCACCTCTATCAGGTCACCTCTCATCCTTCATCGACCCAAGGCTTTTCTTTGTCTTTGCATTCCAAGGTCAAACAATTTAAAAGAAAGTTGTCAGTACTGAAACATTTATGGTTGGCGCTGCATTTCTGTGTAAAAACAATCTATCTGAATAAGATTTACAGAGAAAATTTCTTTTGCAGTTGTATTTTTCATTATTGTATGCTCAACAAGTACAGGGAGTCTTTGAGTCATTGAGACTTTTGCCATTTTGGAGAGCATGTTAATCTAGGCATGGCGATTCACCCAGCTGCATGACAACATTTCCTCTCTGCCTGTACAGTTTTAAATCTCATAAGAACATACAAGTTCCACTCCTCCCTCCCCCCCATTTGCCCTCGATTCTGCAAGACTGCAGATCAGTAAGTATTAGTGCCTGTGAATGGCAATCAGTGGCAAGAGTGGTGTCAAAACAACAACCTTACACTTAATGTTAGCAAGACCAAGGAAACTGATAGTGGACTTCAGGAAGGGGAGATCGAGTGAACACACCCCAATCCTCATTGAGGGATCAGCAGTGGAAAGGGTGAACACCTTCAAGTTCCTAGGTGTCAATGTCTCCAAAGATCTGTCAACATATTGATGCAATTACAACGAAGGCACGGCAGTGGCTTTATTTCATTAGGAGTTTGAGGAGAGTTGGTGTGTCACCAAAGACTACCGCAAATTCCTACAGCTGTACCACAGAGAGCATTCTAACTGGTTGCATCACCATCTGGTATGGAGGGGCCACTGCACAGGATCGGAAGGAGCTGCAGAAAGTTGCAAACACAGCTCCGTCACAGACACCGGCTTCCCCAGCGTCGAGGACATCTTCAAAAAGCGATGTCTCAAAAAGGCAGCATTTGTCATTAATGAACCTCCAACCCCCCATCATCCAACACAAGCCCTCTTTTCATTGCTATCTTTAAGGAGGGTGGTACAGGAGCATGAAGATACACCCAACATTTCTGGAACAGCTGCTTCCCCTCCACCATCAATTTTTTTTTGCCCTACTTATATAATTATAATTTATGGTATATTATGTATTACAAAGTACTTCTGCCACATGTCATGATATGCCAGTGCCATATGCTACCTGATTCTGATAACATTTACCATCTTTGGGATTTGGGCATTGCTGGTGATATAAATGGAAGTGCCTTGCTTTGATGGTAGAGGAAGCGAATAAAACTAATGACTGATGTAAGGGCACAGAAAAGGAAAAGCATCAGGAATTTTTTTTGTGATTTCTATAAATGACCGATGAGGAAGTGGAAAATGTGAACTGACACACTTTTAAAAGATCGGCCTTGAAGGCAGAATACAAGTTGGACGGCAGGATTCTTGACAGTGTGGAAGAACAGAGGGCCCTCAGGGTGAACGTCCACAGATTCCTCAAAGTTGTTGTGCAGGTTGATAAAGTGCTAAAGAAGCCATTTGGTGTGTTGTCGTGGGATTGAGATAATGAACTGTGAGGTAATATTATGGTTCTATAAACTCTGGTTGGACTACACTCATATTGGTATAGCCATGGACCTGTACATTAGCAAGGGGTCCATAGACCCTAGATTGGGAACCCCTGTTGGCAATGCCAGGGATGGTGGTGGAAGCAGACAAGATAGTTTTTAAGTGGCATCTAGAGAGACGCATGAACATGAGAGTTAAGAAGCCTCTGCAGGCAGAAGGAATTAGTTTCTTGGCACCATGGTCAGTACAGACAGTGCAGGCCGAAGGGCCTGTTCCTGTTCTGTATTCTTTCTTGAATAGCCGATCGCTTTCCTTGAGACTGTAACCCTTCATTCTAGATAGTTGATTTGTGCAAGTTTGAACCCATCGAGTCCTGTACAATTTTTTTGTGTTCCAATGAGCTCATTTGTCTAAAGAGTTGAGACTTACTTGCGGCATTCTGATCAGGCAATCCCCTTTACCCCAGGAACCAATCTGGTGGGACGTTCTTGGTCCTGAGAGGCTGACTCCTTATCCTGAATCTGTAGCATTTAGATCTCCAGCTAGGACCAGGGCTTCCCAACCTGGTGTCCGCAGACTCCTCAGTCAGAGGTGGGGTCTGTGGCATAAAAAGGCTTGGGAACCCTTAATTTAGAGTAAACTGTTCCTCAAAGCTGTGTTCTAAAGTTCAACTTCTGATTTTCTCTAAACTGAGACATAGCATCACCTGAGCGAACCATTGTATCGAAGTAGGAGCAGAAGCATCTTTCCATTTCAACAAAATAGCCCTTCTGGCTAATAATGTAACGAATGCAATTACATGTTGGTCTGATGGAGAAATACCATGAATATATTGAGGGACTATAGCAAACAGAACTGTCGATTTATTAGGTTGTAAATTTTTAAAACTTTAGAAATTGTAGAGAAAATAGATTTCCAAAAATGTTTCAATACAGAACATGACCAAAACATATGTGTCAATGTGGCTGTCTCAGTTTTACATCTGTCACACTGACTATCAACATTAGGAAACAATTTAGACAGTCTCTCCTTTGTCAAATAGTAACAATGTACAATTTTAAATTGAATTAAAGACTGACTGGTACAGATCGAAGAAGAGTTAACCGACTTCAAAATCCGCAGCCAATCCTCTGTTATCAGGGTCATGTTAAGCTCTCTCTCCCAATCTTGCTTAATCTTAAGTGAAGGGTAATTGTGCTGATGTAATAATAAATTATAAATTTTCCCAATAAAACCTTTCACTAAAGGGTTCATTTTTAAAATAATATCTAACAGGTCAGAATCCTGTATATATGGAAAATTACTTAAGTATTCTTGTAAGAAGTGTCTGACCTGAAGATACTGCAGGAAATGTGAATACGAGAGAGAGTATTTGATTACCAGTTTCTCAAAAGACATCAATCAACCATCTTGGCACAGATCCTTGAAGGAATAAACTCCTTTTGATCCTTGATTTGATTTTGAGAAAAGATGGGGCTCATTTGCCAGCTACTATCATCTGATTTGAGTTAATTAATATGGTTTCCTTCTGATTTTTCTTTAAGTGGATTTGAGTTGGCGGATTGGTGTTCTTTTTTGGAAGCTTGTATGATGTATAGCTCCGGGGTTGTGCTCCCAATGGGTTTTTTTGTTTTTTTTTCAGTTAGTAGGGGGTTTTTTCTTTCAAAAATATTCTTAATACTTTATTTTTTCATATTATTGATATATTGCTTAGCTTTGTTAATCAGTTATTTGCTAATTTAATTCTTCATTGTACTTAATGGCATATTGACTTGATTACCTTAATGTATTTTTAATTGATTTTCAATAATTAATAAAAGATTTTAAAAATGAAAATGAAAGCTGTGTTCTGTCAATCCATCTACAGTTATGTTTTTGGCAAGCAGTTGGAATGTGGGTACTTTTCACTACTCAGGTAGGAGTGAAAAAAATTAATGGCTATATATTTAAAATTATTGACTGTTTAGAATGCTCTGCCAATGGAATTTTCAGTTTTTTAACGAGATCAAAACCTAAACTAACCTAACAAGCTGTAGACAAGATATTACTGTAGTAGCCTTTGCTCAGATGTGCTTGATCACGTTCATTCAGATTGTATTATTGCTCTCTGTTTAGGATTCAGAGAGGTCTTTTACCATCACGTTCATGACTGCTTGGTTTATTTTCAGCCACGGGGAATGCAACTGTGTGTGGAGAGTTTAACTTTGCCACTGACCCAGAGGCTGCGTTCATTGTCTTGAATCAGTTTGTGTGTCCAACCTACATCGCAACATGGGAGTATACGCTTTCTCACGTGCTGTCTTGGGTAAGATTTTCACTCAGAAGGTACGCCTACTAACGACGTACTCCTAAAGAATGCAGATATCTAATCAGCCAATCGTGTGGCAGCAACTCAATGCATAAAATCATGTGGTCATGGTCAAGAGGGCGTTCAGGCCAAACATCAGAATTGGGAAGAAATGGGATCTGATTGACTGTTGGTGCCAGATGGGGTGGTTTGAGTATCTTAGAGACTGTGCTGAGCTCCTGGCATTTCCCCACGTAACAGTTTCTAGAGTTTAATGAAAATGGTGAGGAAAAACAAAAAAAAACAAATCCATTGAGCTCCATTTCTGTGTTAATTGAGACCTTGTTAATGAGAGAGGTCAGAGGAGAATGGCCAGGTTGATTCAAGCTGATGGAAGGTGACAGCTATGGAAATGACAACCGTGGTGTGTAGAAGAGCATCTCTGAATGCACAACACTTTAAACCGTAAAGTGGAGGTACTACAGCAACAGACAAACATGAAAATACAGAAATACCCTCAAAAGCCACTTCTTTAGGTGCCTCCTGTTCCCAATAAAGTGGCAACTGAGTGTATGTTGGTCAGGAACTTAAGTTAGTTAGGAATTGGGAGTTTCTCCTGTAACTGACTGTAAATTTCATAACCCCTGTAAGACCAACCAGGGTAGGTCTTACACAGTGAACAGTAGGGCACCGAGGAGTGTGGTAGAACAAAGGGATCTGGGAATACAGGTCCTTGATTTGTCAAAAGTGGTGTCACAGGTAGATAGGGTCATAAAGTAAGCATGACTCATTGGCCTCATAAATCAATGTGTTGAATACAGGGGATGGGATGTTATGTTGTCGTTGCATAAAACGTAGGTGAGGCCTAATTTGGAGTACTGTATGCAGTTTTGCTCACCTACCTACAGGAAGGATGCAAACAAGATTGAAAGAGGACAGAGAAAATTTACGAGGATATTGCCAGGTCTGCAGGACCTGAGTTATAAGGAAAGATTGAATAGGTTTGGACTTCATTCCTTAGAACCTAGAAGATTGAGAGGAGTTTTAATAGAGGTAGACAAAATTAAGAGGGGGTATAGACAGGGTAAATACAAGCAGGCTTTTTCCACTGAGTTTGGGCAGGACTACAACCAGAGGTCATGGGTTAAGGGTGAAAGGTGAAAAGTTTAAGGAGTACATGAGGGGAAATTCTTTACTTAGAGGGTTGAGATAGTGTGGAACAAGCTGCCAGCTCAAGTGGTGCATGCGAGCTCGATTTCAACACTTAAGCAAAATTTGGATGGTAGGGATATGGAAGACTATGGTCCCAGTGCAGGTTGAAGGGAGAAGTCAGTTTAAATGCTTTTGGTGTGGACAAGATGACCAAAGGGCCTGTTTCTGCACTGTACTTATCTATAACTCTTAAGTCAACAAGCAGTGGCTTTATCCTATTTGTTTAAAGTGTCACGTTTGAAATAGGGTGGAACTATATGCAGTTGGGAGTGGATAGAAAAGAAATTTGCGAGGCCGATTTTATTTTTCATAACTGAAAGCTGCCACTTTACCTGAATCAGCCAGTGCCCTGAGTTCATTTCTGCCACTGCCTGTAGGAGTTTGTACGTTCTCTCTGTGTTCATGTGGGGTTTCTCTGGGTGCTCCGGTTACTTCCTACAAAGAAGCAAAGTTACTTAGTCACATGGGTGTAATTGGATAGTACAGGCATGTTGGGCCGCAAGGCCTGTTACCATGCATTGCCTCTAAATCTAAAATAAATCCCTTCCTCTCAAGACGTGAGTATATCTGGGAAGAGGTTATCCTTCGCATGCATAATGAGACTTAGCTGATGGACATTGTTGGTAAACATTATCAGTATGATCTTCGATGTCTGCATGAAGTGAATAGGCTCCTAGATTGTGGGAAGCATCCATTTGAGAATTTTCTTACCTCTATTGCAGGAGTTCTTTGATGAATGGGTAAGTCGAGACACTGCGAAGGCTTGCTTCATGAGGACGATAACAAAATACAGTGGGAACGACAAGACAGTCGAGCAAAAGGATGCAAAATCTCGCGTTGAACCAGATTTTAATCCTTGTGATTCTTATGCAATGGCAGCTGCCATCGATGAGGGTGTTGTTACTGAATATATCCGGTGTGGTGTAACTGTGGAGTTACAGGGGTCGCTGACCAGAGGGATGATGGTCCTGGATACACAAAATCTCCTGCAAAAGAAAAACCAGGCCTTTGTCATGAAAAAATGTGACATGGAGAAATTTAAGGAGCTGCTGATGCCTGCTCTGGCATAGATGGTTTAATAGGCCATCTCGGCCCTTCTAGTCCATGCTGAATGCTTACTCTCACCTAGTCCCACCAACCTACACTCAGCCCATAACGCTCCATTCTTTTCCTGTCCATATACCTATCCAATTTTACTTTAAATGACAGTATCGAACCTGCCTCTACTACTTCTACTGGAAGCTCATTCCACACAGCTACCACCTTCTGAGTAAAGAAGTTTCCCCTCGTGTTACCCCTAAACTTTTGCCCTCTAACTCTCAACTCATGTCCTCTTGTTTGAATCTGCCCTACTCTCAATAGAAAAAACCTATCCACATCAACTCTGTCTCCCTCATAATTTTAAAT